>NC_139321.1:12777500-13090000 GCF_056507025.1 Lutjanus erythropterus
TTTTGAGCCCAACTCAAACTGTTAAAAAAAGTATTACCAACTAATAATGTTTTGTTGAGATAATTTACTTTTTAGAGTTTTAGAAACCCCCAAAAACTGAGTAAAGTTGTTGAAGTTTTCAGTTATCTCAACCTTTTTGTACGTTTGTTTTCTTAAGGAGAGGAAGTAAAAGATTGAGATGGCCTGTTAATTCAGGCTACATGCATTTATTTATTTATAAATCAAGCAGAATATATGGTGATATGGAAATGTCTGTAAAAATGGTCGGGAATTTTCATTAATGCACAAATTAACTCTCTTGAGATTTATTAACAAGGCCTATTGTGATCTGGGTCACTTTTAAAAAGGGTCTTTTTTTTTTTTAAAAGTGGGTGAAAAAAAACATTTGGGAAACACTGAAGTAGAAGACCTGACCTGCTAGTGTCACCACAACTTACTCCTGAACATCAGCAAGACTAAAGCCGTTATTATACTTTCTGTGTCTGCGAGCGTGGGAGGATCAGCTTGAGTCCACCTGACACAAATTTTGTCATCACAGGGTGTACAAAAAATATCTCGGCGGATGTCTGAGTACCTCCAGTTTGTTGTGACCAGACAGACTTTCCCACGTTGCCACAACAGACACAGGTTTACTGCACATGTAGAATGCTTCCCACAAGCGAACTGCAGAAAGTAATGAACCGGTAGGCAGCATGATGATAAGATAATATGTTAAAAGCACAGATAAAAGAACCAATAATGCCAGACCTTTGCCAAATCTGAAGATACGTGGCAAGCCAAGCTAAACGGACAGCTCTGGTTTTAGCTTGTTTGTAACAACTCGCTACAGTGCACACACCGAAGAGGAAGAAGTTTGGAAAAATGATCAGTGCATCTGCCGTTATGTGGACGTAGTTTGGGACAAAGAAGTTGGACAACAAACACTAAAGCAATAATCTGCAGATCATGGCAGACAACAGTAATTACAAGGGGTTGATATACTTGAGAAAAGTCTTTTTTTCTATTTATTATTTCGGTTTTGCACATTAAATGTTCCTAAAATATGTCTCTACTAGGTGAAGTATATCCGGGTAATACAGTTTAAAGCAGTGTTTCCCAACCCTCGTCCTCAGGGACCCGCTGCCCTGCATGTTTTAGATTTTTCCCTGCTCCAACACACCTACGGTCAAGGAAATTCCAGGTATCAGGAATTCCCCGGTACTCCTGTACATCACTGCCTGGTACAGAAACGGTGCCAACAAGACCACAAAGCCTTGTGAGCAGTGGCTCGTTCAGCTGAACATACAATAGGTGGTGCTTTCCCCTGCCTGGCGGTTACCCACACCAGATGCTGCAAGCATAAAGCTAAAGGAAACATTAGGACCACTGATCCCCACCCCAATTATACACATAAGTCATACAATTTGTTGTAAATTTGTTCTTAATCATGCCGATGTTATCACTTCCGTTAATCAACATGTCTTCTTAAATATCTTAGTCAACTCTTATGCTGATGTAGTTTTAAACACAATGTTATGTAATCTAACATATCATTGTCTCTCCCTTCCTCCCTCCCTCTCTCCGCCTTGCTGTGTGCATGTGTCTCCAGGCGTGTGTTGGGGCTGTGTGTGCTTCTAGGTTTGCT
The DNA here is from genome assembly GCF_056507025.1 of Lutjanus erythropterus. NCBI lineage: Eukaryota > Metazoa > Chordata > Actinopteri > Lutjaniformes > Lutjanidae > Lutjanus > Lutjanus erythropterus. The sequence goes on from NC_139321.1 coordinate 12,779,125, forward strand.
GTGTTTTGTGAGGATGTCTCTACCGCTGAATAAAACAGAGACAAGAAAACCTCCGGCCTGGCACGTCAACCCTGCACATAAAAAGGTGAGAGTGAAATAGAGCAGAGTGTTCAGGCTTTCACATTTACTGTATGCTGAAAGTTATTCAGTGTTCAGATGTGATGGAGTAAAACCAACATGTTGAAACAGATGCTGACAGTGCAACACAAAAAAAGGAAGCAGAACAGAGTAGAGAATTGAGAATGGAGAAGGATGCAAATGAACTCAGTCACCATCATGAAGAATGTATGATTTTTTTTCAATGCAGCACAACAATGCAGCATTGTACACAAATGAATCATTTCCTTCCAGCAGGACCATCAACTGAGTTGGTTGTGATTTTATACCTGCAGCACAAGCACGTCTGTTTGGTACAGATATCCATGACTTCCAGAGCATGTATCCTGATGTTGCGTGAGATATTTATCCATAGTCAGTGTATTACTTACAGTAGATGATGATCAGCACACTCCCAGTTTGGAGAAGCAGCTGTAGTACTGATGTACGAAGCTAAGCAATGAACTGTTGTGGACAAGGACAGCAGCAAAGCCTATTTTAACCACCTAAAAAAGGCCCACATAATAGGGCTGCACGATTTGGTAAAAAAAGTCGTGATGGTGTGATATTGAGGTCTGTACCAAACAAACATGTTTTCTTTTATCTGGAGAACAAGATTTTTAGGTCAGGTTATCAGTGCAGCACTACGGTACCTCTGTTTAATACTGTTTGCTCGTTTGTTTGCATGTTTTTCCTTTTTCAAAAAATTGCAGTTTGGTTCTGCGATTTGAATGTTGCACTGGGCCATATTGCGATTTCATTGTGATTGCAATTGATTGTGCAAACCTACCACCAAAATTATATCTTATATTGGGGTTGTGAATTTTGTTAATTGATTGCCTGTAGTCAACATCCTGGCTCCTCTAGCAGCTCTTCTCCTCTGCTCCCATGACAGCTGGACTTCCTCTCCTCGCCTCTGTCTCTTACGTGTGTAGAACAATAGAGGAGACTAGTTGGTGAGGTGGAGAAACATCCCAAGCTATGTACAGCATGCTTTGTGTATGTACAGCATGCTTTATATGGGCACACACCTTTTCCTTTTTTGACTCAGCTTCCCTTTCTGTGAAAAACCACTACGACATGGATAGGTGTCCAAGGACAGTGGTTTTTAAACACATTTTAAGCTGTAACTGTTAAACTATTTTGTGATAGTTGTGATATGGTGCAAATTACAATGAATAACCACCCTCAGAAAGTCTCTTGTTCCCACCCTTTTTCGCTTTTATTGACAGAAGTACAGGTAAAATTAAGTAAAAAAATAAATAACAATTGCAATATAAAATAAATTAAGAATATAAATAAACTTAGAAACTCTACAAGAGCTATTAAAGATATAATTCAAAGGCAAAAGGGACAGCTTTGTGATGTAATTAGTTTTAGTGAATGCTGCCAAAATAGGCCAAATGTTTATACAGTAACTGCCTGTTTGCCTGCTGATGCAACTATGCAGGATACCATGGATCATGTAGATCATGTCAGTGTTCACCTTGTCATTTTAATGTCACCACCTCAGAGCTGACATCTTGTTTTCACTACCTGTTTGACTTGCAGAAGGTGCACGAGCACGTGCACAGAGTTCTTGGGGGTCAGTGTCGTCCCGGCAGCACCAGGCAGAGCTTGTTAGCTCAACTCCCTGTTTCTGGTAACATGACCCAGCCCTTCTTATGGAAAGACCTTCCACTGCCTGATGGCCTCTTTCTGTATCCACCGCCATTTGGGTTTGAAGGCCTTCAGGAAAAAGTAAAAGACTTGCTGAAGCAGGTGAATTACACAACTTCTTCTCTCTTTCATTGTGTTGTTTCTATCTAATTTAGTTAGTGTTTGATAGTAGGGGGTACTGTGAATTGATGTCACTCTCCCATGGCTGCCTTTAGCAGGGAAAACTGCAAAATCAGAAGTAAGACAACTGAGTAAAGGCAGTTGGACTCAGCAGTGATCCTTACAGCTTAGCAAAGACACAGTGGTTTATGCATATCAACTGTGGTCAAGAATCGGGTTTGTTGACATTTATATGGACCTGATTTGGTGGGTTAGGAGGATTTGTTAGAAAAATTAAACTAGTCTTTTTGCCCCTCAGTAGGTGTAACTGCATTGACCCTGCCCACATCATGTGCATACCCTCCATTTCTTTCATTTATAGTGTAGCCATGTTCCTTTAATGGCACTTGGTATGTTCTGGGCTATTTTATTTTATTTTTTACTTTTTGAAGTTTAGGTACAATGTTGACCAGTGTATTTTTTTTGAAGATGGACCCCAGGATGAGTAGCTGTTGTAGAGGAAACAACTAATGGGGATCTCGATTAACAGTAAACAGTGTGACAAATGTAAATGCCAAAGCACAGCAAACGTTTTGCCTGTTAAATGTAGAGCCCAGTCTTGATCGAAAGCTGCCCCTGCCACACATCACATGCAAATACAATTGATTTACATACACCACAACAGTTGGTACAACTGTTGATTGTAAAGAAAAAGACTCCTGGGGTACAAAACATGTATTTTTAAAAATCTACAAATATAGTTTGACTTGAAATCAAATCAAATGCAATCAGACCAATCATGATGATGATGCAAGATATTTGATAAGAATAATGATGTTATTTACAAAGCATGAAGCAATTAAACTAGTACAAGTGATAATTCAAGATATCTACTAATGCTTTTACTACACCAAGTTCCTGTTATGACATTAGACATATTGTGAAAACATTTCATAATACACTGATGCAATAGCTGGACTGGATTCACATTGCAGATACTTTTATTTATGACTAGTCAAATTAAAAAAATAAGAATTGCAGAAAACTAATAGCACACAATTTACCTTTACTAGTACATATCTACAGACTGGCTAATCTTAAACCTTAAATGAAGGATTATTTCACTGTAGTTTTGACAAGTCATATTTTAATTAAAAATTCTTTAAATTTCTTACTTTTAAAGATCTAATCTAAGTGCAGTCATATTTTTTTTGGTATCTGTGTGTGCAAGTGTAAACGGCAATAATGTGCATGTATGACAAAAAAACAAAACAAAATCTGCCATACTTGCAAATTTGTTATATTCTTTCATGGTGGTTGCATTTAATACTATTAAAGAAGTATCTGTTTATGATACACATCGCTGTTGTTTTACTGCTCAAGCCCTCTGGTCACAGGGCCATGTCAGTGAGAAGTGTGGTCATAATCACTCAAGTACGGTATCATTATGGTGTTGCAAATCAGTTTTGTTTGAGTCATGCTCACCTCGCTTAATCTGGCTTCACCTGGCTTTTATGGCTCGCTACACATGGCTTCCAGTTGTTAATATGGTGTAGACAGGAAAACTTAATTTACCATAAAAACTTCATCCTGCATCTGATAACATCATTCACTGAGCAGGTTCTGGTAACAATACACACCTGAAGGCAAATTACCTGCTTTGATGTCACCATCTGGCTTTTGGCCACAAGTGTAACCTGTTTAAACAACTCAAACACTCAAACATACCTGCTGATATTTTTTAAATCAACTGATAGAATGATCTGTGAATTTATCCTGGCAAGAAGAAGATCCAGAATGAAGCTCACTTCTCTCAGAAAGAACGAACGATTTGAAAGCCGTTACAAAGCATGATGGAAATATGGCCTCTGTTTGTTTTATTAATTAATTTGAGGAGAAATATTATAATTCCCTCATTGCTCCACACAGATCTGTCAGAAGTCTGTTTCTATTTCACAGTGTTTTGTTTAAATGAAACATCAACTTTTCTACATCATCCAAGCATTTGAAAAAGGATTTTGCAGGATTTCAATTTTTTAAATTTATTTCTTCATTGTTTTTGTCTGCACAAATTGAAACTTATGGTTGGGCAGTATGTTAAAATTTTCCAATTGGCCACCAGCAATTGCTGTGTATACTGTGTATCGCACAGTTGTGTTTTTGTTTGCTCCAAAGTTTCAGCTGGGAGATCTGTGCAAACAGCGAGTTTGCTACATCCAAAACATGAACAGAATAAACGTACAAAGTGATTATTAAACAGAAGTATTTAACTATACATTTTCTGATTCCAAGTTTCTCTCTTTTATTGAACTAAAACAAGCTTTGTTGTCGTTAACTCATTGTAAAACACGCTTCATTCAAACTAGACCGAAATACTCAAAGTGAATCCAGTCTCAAGTATTTAATAGTTTTCTTGGACTCCAATAATATTATATGGATTCAGTCTTCTATTTTCAACCTGCAAAAATTAGAGCACTGATTAGGGATGACATAATTTCAATATTGAATCAAAAATCAATCGGAATGAGATTTCAATTTCAGCAGTTGAAATCAAAGGCAGAGTCAGTGATTGTCCCAATATTTTTTTCTCTCCACCCTTGCTTACTTGCAGCACCTGGTGTGTGTGTAAAAAAAAAACAAGAAACAAATGTAAATGATAGTTTACAAGACACAAAACCAAAGATCCTTTTATCTTTACTAATGAAGACTCAATCTTGATCTCGTCTAACAATGGCATAGCCATCAGCGCTAAAGACATGTTTAAATCTAAAAATTGAATCAAATCATGAACTTAAAATCAAACGTCAAATTGAAGTGTGGCGTTAGAGCAACATAACACCCCCAGCCCTGACAGACTGAGAGCATGTACCTGTAGCTTAAGCTTATTTAGTTTAATTAACTAAAACCTTTAAATAATAACGATATTCAACATAAAACAAAGATCATGAAACTTCTCTCCTCTGGTGGAAAAATAAAACAAAAGTGCATCTTTATATTCTTGTAAGTATGGTACTTTCCTACTTAAGCTAATATGTGTGAATTTTCCTTTAAAGCTGCCAGACTCTGATGCCGCAGCCCAGCCAGGAAACGCATCAGATAAATGTCGGCGCTGTGTGGTCATGGGAAATGGAGGAATTCTCAGAGGCCTGGAGCTGGGTCCACTCATTGACCGTTTTGACACCATCATCAGGTTAGAAACACAAATTAAATGACATGACTGTAACCCAGGTCATGCTTGATGGTGTTTTGCAGTGCTGCTGGCAATAGTGATGCAAAAATAGAGACCAGATGAGCGTAAATGATATGTTGAGTTCACAGAAACCTACGTGACTAAAAAAAGTGTATGTTGAGAATCTGTACTTGAGTTTCACTTTGACGGTACACCTGCTGGTAATAATTATCAGCACAACCACAGTGTCTAACCCACAAAGACATGTAAGTGAATAATGGACTCTCTGTCTCTCCCTCCTCCAGGCTGAACAGTGGTCCTCTGGGAGAGTTCAGCGTTGATGTGGGAAATCGAACCAGCATCAGAATGAGTTACCCAGAGGGAACACCACTCCAGTGGGTCGACACAGACCCACACACTCTGTTTGTAGCTGTGGTGTACAAAGGTGTAGACATCAGCTGGACCTCTGCGATGGTCAACAAGCTCACTGTGGTCAGTAGTGATATTTGTGTTTGTATCTGTGTAGCATTGATGTGATAAAACTCTCTCCTAAATATGAGAGATCCAACTATGATACAGTTTATTTAAACAGTTCTGAATAACTTAAAATACTACATTTTGTGTATAGGAGGCTGAACTTTGAACAAATATGTTATCAAATAGATATATCATTGTTATGTTATTATGTTTCAGGTTTTGTGTATTTTCAGAAAACAGTCAATCTTGTCACGCATATAGTCCAATATAAAGTGCTGAATACCTGTGGCATGAAAATCATTCAAATTCACATAAAGATTTTGAATGTTAACAAAATGGCAACACTAATTCTGACCATCAGAATAATACACTAAAGCCCTATTCGCACAGGACTAGTACAACCAGAAAATATCCTCTTTGTACTGTACTCAACTGAATTGTAGGTTGCAGTATTTGCAAATCATTTTTTCATTTTACACAACATCCCAACACTTTGGACCTGGAATTTGTCTATCATAAACCCTTAGATATAACAAGTGTCATTGAAAATTGGTTGAGTAATGTAAACCTTACAGTCCTTTTTATCCAGGACCTGATGTGATTTAGTAACAATCCCCCCTGCCATGTCTGTTTCATGCAGCACATTTACACAGGATGAGTGCGTTACTTGAATTTACTGACATTATCCACCAGATACGATTACCGTGTCAAGGCTCTGCACAACATCACCGCTTCAGAGGCAGAGCATCTGTTCTTCAGCAATCACATAGATAATATAGTTTAGACTTGTTTTGTCTACTTTCTGCATGTGTAACAAACACAACTGCACATTTGCAGCTCATTCAGATCCGAGTAACCAATGCTTTGTGGCTGCACTTGAATGTAACAACCTTTTGTTGCTCCTAACCTTCTCTGTCATTATCATTCATTTTAAATGTCAACATAGCCAATCTCACATCACAGCTGTTGACTACTATTTATCATATCCTGACCCTGATCAGATTTCCTCCTTGTACAGCTGTCTGACAGAAAAGGAAAAAGCAAAAAGAACCCAAAAACTATCCCAAATCACCAAGATGCTGATTTGCATGGGACTGTTACTATCACAAAACCTTGGCAGATTTGCACAGGTGATCACTGCAATACTAGTTCAGTGCGATTAGGGTTTTAGTTGGCCGAACCCTTGAATGTAGCAGTGTTTACAACAGTTTAGTTGCACCTAAGGCTCAAGGATGTAATGAAATGTTTGTGAATTGGTGTCAAAAATCAAGAGGTTTTGCTTGATCAGATGTAAAACAAAACCTGACTTTTATCAATCTCATGAAATAATAATGTTCAGGAATATCAATTTAAAATTGAATATGAATATGGAAACATGTTAAAAGTGATAAAACAAAGAGAAACTATAGAATGCACTTAAAGATTAACTGGACAATAAAAACTGTAAAAATGAGTCGATAGCAGAAAAGAAAATCACTCAAATCATAGAAGTTTAGCTCAAAACATCAACTCTTTCTGCACATAATAATAAGGGACATCAGTTATGGAAATGTTTGACTTCCTAGCAACTGTGTGTAGTTTGCATATCAACAAAGCACATCTTCACACAGAGTTCTGAGAATAGCTTTGAAAAACACAGCTACATTTGAATTTGGTTAACAAACCTGATTCACCACCTCCTTTCAGTCTGCCCTGAATGCATCAGAGACTGCAATATGCAATTTGGGCAACAAATACTCTGTAATTTACCCATGTCTTTAGGTTATGCATATGTAATGACTGAATGGGCCTCCATGCTTAGCAGCTCCATGAATGTTTTCTTTCATGTTGGCCTGTTGCTCCTATTGTTTTTCATCTTGATGCCACCACAGAATGTATGATAGTCCTTGTGTTTTGACAAAGAGTTAGTTATGCATTGTTAAAGACCAGAGTTTGGACATGTGCTTTGTGTTGCAGCCTCTGTGGGACTGGCTCTTCTTCTGGCAAAAAGTTCCAGATCAAATCCCTCTTGAGCCTCACAGGTTCAGACTTCTAAACCCACATGTCATCAGAGAGACTGCACTGGACCTGCTGAATTACCCTCCACCCAGAAGACGCCTGTGGGGCAAAGACAAGGTAATAGATACTTCCTATACAACGTTTTGAATCTGTGTGACTGTATATTCTACAAGAAGAAGAAGACAACTGAATGGACACTATTCAGTTAGCACTGTTTCAAATACAGTTTATTTGAGGAGGGAACAGTCACAAAGTGCACAAAATCATTTCAATATTTTTGCATAAAACCCTTTCCCCTTTGATTAGGCATGAACCACAGTACTCAATCAATCAGTTTTTTTTTTTAACAGATGCTTCTTTAACTTTTACAGTAGCTCCCACTTGCACATTAATAAATGTTCTGTTGGAACCAGAGTAATTACAGAGATGGCATTATGACATTAATGGTTTTTCTCCTCAATAACAGTCTTGGGTGTTTGTTTTTTTTCCACAGAATGTGCCTACCATAGGCATCACTGCACTGAATCTAGCCAGCCTGCTGTGTGACGAGGTTAGCCTGGCAGGCTTTGGTTACAACCTCTCCCAGCAGGGGGCGCCACTGCACTATTATGACCACCTGCCCATGAGTGCCATGCTGCAGCAGACATCACACAATGTGAACAGAGAGACTCAGCTCCTTCAAAACCTAGTCAGAGAGGGAGCTATCACTGACCTGACAGGGGGGATTCATTGCTCCTTCTGCCCCTCCTAACCTTGAAACGGTTGACTCACCTCACCTTATTTGTCATGAAGTTCTTTTAAAGAATAGTTTACACAGTGTACGAAAATACAGACATGCAACTGTAAAACCAAAGGACGTACAAACTTGGGAGACGAAAGGAAGAAAAAGAATAAACAGGTGAGAGAAAAACTTGACCCAAAGACTGAAAGAAGTCTAGTCTAATATAAATTTAGCCACAAAGTGCTTCTTGAAGGACACTAAAACAAAAAGAAAGTAATGTTACTACCTACTGGCCTTTGCAAGTCTTTCAGTATTTATATTCTATTATTTTTTTCCATTAGAAACAAATGGTTTCATAGCAGCTATTTCGTTCATTTGACCGATAGAAATTTAGACCAACCAATGAAATGTTTTTTGTTGTTGTTCTTTAATCCATTCCAGCCTTGCAGACATGTATTATTCCGCTTATTCAGTGTATTACAGGTACTTTACGCTTAGGTAACCAGAACAGTACCTCATGTTGATCGTATTAATATATTGATGGCTAGTTAGCAACACAACATTGTCTTGCTGGTATCATGATACTTCTACTAGCACTATGAGTTAAAACGGTAGTATCAAAACATACTTCATAACCAGATTAAACTGAGCCAAACCTGGTCTTCCACTGGTTACGGAGACATTTTGTTCTCTTTAAAACTAAATGGGAGATAAATATGTGACAATGCCTTTTGATGAAATACATTTAATTATTTCTGTTAACACTGGAACAAATGAATCCATATGTAAAGTTACAGAGGAATGTGAAAATTACAAAAAAAAAAAAAAGAAGAAGCAGTGAAAAATCCACAGCAGTCCAAGATGTCTTAAAGGACATTTTTGAAGCAGGCTTCAAATAGTTGAAACAGAGGAAAAAGTCATTCCTTCATGATTTTACAAGGTGCTAAAGTGATGGTACATACAGAATATTGTGGCGTACTACAATGCTCATCTGCACATCTGTCACATCATTCCACTGTAGATTAGGAACATAATGACTTCTTTAGTTCTGTCTGTGGTTTTTCACAAGGGTCTTTTTTTTTACAACTGCAATTAATTTAATCTGCAGTCTTCCTAAATTAGTCTTATGTGAAAAATAGTGCAAAAATGTGTTATTTATTAACTGTTTTTTATTTATGCATCATTTGTATTATTTTCATTGTTTGTAATGTAGCTAACATTTCAACTGTACACACACTCATGTGGTTAGGTTGAAAATGTTAACATGTTTATGCCTACAGCAACCTTCATTTGAAAGGAGATAGTCCGCTTTTGTTTTCTTTAAAATATTTAATAGCCAACTCAAGTGACATCAGGACACTTGGAAAAACAAGACAGATGTGAAGATTAAAAACATCAATACATCATATAACACTGGTTCAGAAACTTTTTTTTGTCATGCCTCCCTTTCAGAAGCCGAAAAAGGTTTGCACCACCCGCCCCACCCCACAATTTTTAGTAATAACTAACAATAATTTGGGATGGAGCTAATCCCAAAGGATTCAGAAGTTGAATGTTGGTCAAATAAAGATTAGCAGGATAGAATCTACATACTTGTTTATTTCCGCTACACAAATCATATTCATTCAGCTTTGTTTCACTCTTTATGTCTCCCATGTCCTCCAATGGTTCATTTATTTTTCATTCCACAACATGGGGTCATACAATGAAATGCAAATCAAAAAACAGTTGTTTTTTTTTGTTTGTTTTTTGTTTTTTTTTTTATGGTGGAGTACAGAGGATGAATTTGAAAGTCTCACAGCCTGACGGAGAAAGCTGCTCTTCAGTCTGGTGGTAGGGCAGCAGATATTTCTGTATCACTTGCCAGACAGCAGCAGGGTAAACAGATTGTGGCTGGGTATTGTCTCTGAGTATCCTTCAAGCTCTTGACATGCACCCCATCTCTCTGATATCCACTGATGGTAGGTACATAGGTACTGTGATGTTCTGTCGAGTCCTTCACCCACATCCCATGGCAGTTTGTGAAGTTTTCAGTCAGTATCCTTTCTGTTGCTGCTCTGTAAAGTTAACAGGAACTTTGAGAGGAATTTTCCTTTCTCAAGTTTAAAAAAAAGAAAAAGAAATTCAACCGTTTCTGAACTTAATTCACCCAGATGGAGAAGTCTGATGTCCATGACAGGCTCTCTGTAATGCTGATTCACAATCATGATGACTCAAAGGAGTGTTTAAAAAAAACTGTCCAGTGACCAGTGTCCATTTTACGCAAGACCAGAGGGAGTTGAATGCACACCTGCATGACTCTTATCATGTGTTCATACAAGAAAATAAAAACTCCAAGAAAGATTGAGGTTTTATGAAGCAGTTTTCTTTTCAACAATGTGTTTTAAGCTTTTATCAGTCTTAATTTATTGTACTGTTGTTGTACCTTACTATTAAAATGTACATATGATGTAAATTAATACATTAATACACTGAGTAATTGAGTGGTTTATTTGCATTCACATGTTTATTCATTAATCATTACAAAGTTGTGTTCAATAATGCTTATGTCATTGTTTTCAAAAATTAGGATTTCCATTTATGTCCACTAATGTACCATCTAGATAATTTCACAATTCAATTGTTAGGGCTGCCATCCAGCAGATGTAGCTGTTGAACTTTACAATGAAGAATAATAATGCACTTTAAACAAATTTAGAGAAAGCAAATTATTACTTAATTAACATATGTCAACTGATGTGACGGTAAAAACATGCGGAAGTCAGATTATTCTGTAAACCTTAAATTAAATGTAAGTTTAAGAAGGAGTGCGCACAAGACAAAGGCACCCTAGGTTACTTATTACTATCTACTACTCAGCAGGTCCAAAGACTGGAGGAAACGGCACTTCCACTGCAAAATGTTAAGTATTTTCCGCACTGACTTTCAACACCCTTGTCAGAGTTAGTTTGCTGATTGTACAGCAAAAGTTGCATCCTGTCGTGTGGACATACATACAGCGATTGCTGAAGTTCCTTTATAAATTCAAATAGCGCAATAATTAAATTTAGTCCTTAAAGAAGCTGTCAATGTTTGATCACTTGGAAGACACATGGCCTTCAAAACATTGCAGTATCGCTTATTACGTACCCTGCACTCCACTAGCTATACTGTGACCGGAAATTAGGCAGCTTCTCTTCAAAAAGTGCAAAAATATCCTAAAAATCGTCACACCATTAAAAGGCTACAGTTACATTTTTGTTTACTTTATAACCTTCCCATCTAAGTATTTCCCGCACGTATACCCTTTTACCATTGAGCGATAGCACTTAAGAAAGTTATGTAAATACAGCGTATTTTATTTTGAAAAGGGCGTCCGGAAGTTGTACTTTGTAACGCCTCATTTAGGTGCGCGTGGTCATGACGGAGAAAGAAGCCGGGGAGTTCAGCTGCTAACAGGTGGGAAGAAGTACCTTAAACAAGTTAGTTACTGTTCTTTTTTTATTAATATTGAACCAATTAATAATTTGTTTGCTAGTTGTTGTACCACATGCAAAACAAAAATGTACAAGTGTAGCGTATGAAAGTGTTGAAATATGAGGTTAAGTGGCGGAACTCTTTTGGCAGTTTAATGGTAACTTCACGCAAAAACATGAACACGCGTGACTGAAGAACCTGCGACATTTCTTTGATGTTTTTGTCCTCTCGCACTTTCTAAATCCGGCGTTAATATTAGTCACCGCATCATACGGCTGGTTCTCAAAATACTGTGGACCCTGCGGTAATGTTTCTCATCCACTTTAGTACACCCCGGAGTCTGCACGGTTAATCTGTTGTAGTTGTTAATAGATTATGTTCAATTAACAGAAGTGCTGCCTGGGGTGACGAGTTATACGTAAAAGAATGGCTCCAGTCCATTATAAAGGATTCTATACGACTTGTCTATAATTGTAAGGAAGCCTGAGCAAACTCGAACTTATATGAATGGAGTTGGGATTAACTTCCCTCTCTTTGCGGTTTGGTGCTGTAACTTCTCCATGAATGACTTTTAAGTCCAGTCACTGCTGTCAGAAGGTTGAGCGTGTTCAAAGTCCAGTCAAGTTTTAATTGCAGCTTTGAGGACGATAATGTATTTAGTCTAATATTAGTGAGATGTTGCAGATGAACGACCAGTTTTGACCACTGGGAGCTGGCGTGTGTATTTTAAGTCATGTGCATGTGATTGCACGCAGTGACTTTAGTAAAACAAAGTAGATATTCAGTGGAAACAGAGTCGGTGTGTGTTGCAAACAGCAGACAGGTGGACTGTAAAAGACGGCTGAGGGGGATCTAGTGGCACAGTGCAGGTTTTGAGGTGAAAGGTTACTTGTTTCTGATTGGCTGGCTTCCATGAACCCACCCTACTTTCATTGGTTCCTTGGTATGCAGCCCACCCCCCAACTATACACACTGCCCCGTCTCTTTATGGTGGCGCTCAGACTTTACCAGCGTAGGGGAGTTCCCAGTAGAGTTATAGTGGATCACGTGGTTTACAACAACAACAGCCATGCACAAAAGAAAGTCATGCATCTACTAATAAAACATACCTGTAAACATCAATTTTGCTGTAGCTTGGCAATAGTTTACTTGAGTTCAAGATTTTTACACACGAGTTATCCAAGTACAATTGTGTGAACAACTTTGACCAGAATGCTGTTATATGAATACTGGTATATGCTTGTTCTCATTTAGTTTCACAGATGAAAAGTCCTTTATTTAAAGTACCAATATACTAATGTAAAATACTTAAGTAAAAGTCTAGAAATAGGGCTGCAACTAACACTTATTTTCATAGTCGATTTATCGGTTGATTATTATAGAAGTTGGACTTTTATTCTTAAAAATGTACTCAAACCGATTAGTCAATTATCAGAGTAGTTGGTGATTAGTTTAATAATCTACTAATAATTGATTAATTGTTGCAGCTCCATTCAGAAGTGTTATCAGCAAAATGTACTTTAAAAATTATGTATAGTATCAATAGTAGCAGTATCACTGATCTTTCTATATCTTTCTGGAATATTACCTAGTTCCAGCTTCTAAATCATGAGAATTTTCTCTAAGGTTTTTTTTTTCTGCATCAATAAACTGAACTGTAATGGGCATTTGGGACATGTTGTGGATTAACCAAGTAATTGATGGACCCTTGCAGGGCTGCAACTAATAATTATATTTGATTAATCGGTGGATTATTTTTTCAATTAATTGATTAATAGTTGTTTGTTTTAAGTTGTTTGTCAGAAAATGGTGAAAAATGTCTATCAGTCTTTCCCATTCATGTCTTCAAATGCCTTGTTTTGTCCAGAGCCTAAAGATATTCAGTGTATTTGCGTAGAAGAGTAAAGAAACCAGAAAATATTCACATTTAAGAAACTGAAATCAGAGTCTTTGGACTTTTTCTTAAAACATTACTCAAAATATTTGGCAATAAATTCAATTGTAAATTAATAATTGATTATTCGATTCATTGTTGCAGCTCTAGACTCTTGTAACTCAGTAACTCAGTGAGTCAGCAGGACAGCTTGTTCTCTATTCTGTAGTTTTTTATTTCATCAACTTTTATCTCACTCTGTCTGATCATCTCTGCTGACCACCACAGTGTGACAGGTCACTGGGTGAAAGGTGAAAAGACGGAGCAACTGCCTGGACCTGTTGTAGATTGCAAGGCACTGAGTCTGTGAAGCCACATCTCTTTGTGTTACGTCGAATTTTAAGTAAATCAGGTGATACGGATGCGTTAAACAATCAGGGTGTTTTGATGCACAGTACAGCTTTGTGATTTTAAAGATGCTATATTTGATTGCAGTTTGAAACAGCAGCTAGAAAAACCCCGGTATAACGACAATTTGGTCCCCCAGCCTTTACTATCTCATTAATCTTGTCCATGGATAAATTCATTGATTGTTTACATCAAGTCTTTGAGTAAATCAGACTGACTGTCTTACCACAACCAACCAATCAGAGCCCTCCCTGGAGCCAGTCTGACCTTTGATTGGTAGATTAGCTGTGGTTACATATCACCTTGTAACAGAATTTGTGCGAGTGTTTTGTGCTGGTAGTACATCAGCGCGTCCTCCTGTGTGGCGGTTGCTGTAGCAGCAGTAACAACAGCGGGGTCGCTGTCATTGGATGTTGAGCTGGAAAAGGGAAAGCCGCGGTCCCACCTGACTGCTTTCTGTTGGCAGGTGAGTGGGGCAGAAATTCAATAGGAATAGAAAAGTACACCGGCTTATAGAAGAAGCTCTGCATCGTGCTTATAGAGGGTGGAGTCTTGTCATCTGTGGAGGTTGGCGCTGGTCTTTGTGAGTAACTATTAAAGCATCTTTATGGTAGACTTGCAGTTTTTTTTGTGACATTCGCCCTTGAATCGTAGTTGATCTAGGCTCTTTTGTGGAGGTCACAAAATGTACTGCGATGTCTGGAGTGCAGCACCTATGAGTTGTATGTAAGGTTTGTGTTTTTTTATGTGCAAATTTAAAAGAGGAGTGGCAGCACTTCCCACACCTCAGGAGTTAGAAAATAGGAAGTAGGGTTGCATTATTAATATTAATAAGGTATTTGGTGAAGAAGTTGATGAATTTTGTCCATATTGCCCAGCCCCAATTTACATTGTGTTATTTTAGAGACAATGTGTGGATATATCGTATATTGAAGCAGAGCCTAAAAATATTAAGATATTATTTTTAAGGCATATTGGCCAACCCTAAGCCTAACTGGTCCCTCCATGCTTTTTCCCTCTAAACATTCATGATCAATGACTATTCATTTCAACAAAGCAGGGAATGATGCTAATACAGGCTAATGCCATGATTGATTGATTTTATCTGATGCAATTTGTGTTAAATCAAGACAGCTTTGTCTTGGTATAAGTGTAAGCCTCAATCAGTTTTGTTTACTTCTGTGCCTAAGATCATTGTCTTTATCCTCAGGGTTCACATGGAGGTAAACCTGTCCCTGTGTTCTCACCTGAAGAGTTTATAATCTGTTTACGCTAAAACAGCTCTTTGATTCTGTCTCCTCGTCTGTGTGTGTGTGTGTGTGTGTGTGTGTGTGTGTGTGTTTTCTCATTACAACACTGAGAACCTGACCCCACCTATTAAACACAAACACACACACATACCATGGGAACCTGGCTCACTTCTATACTAGCCCAGAGAGAATCTGTTAAATATAGGATATATGATCTAATTATACTGCAATATGAACCACAGCTGAACAAGTGTTGTTGTGCTGCTGCAGCAGCAGCCTAAAGTTTCTGTACTAAACATTCAGATGTATTTTGCCTCAGACAAGGCTTGAGTGAGCAATGAACTCAGTTGACCTCCAGTTTTGACATTTCCATCTTGGAGGCATGGCATCAGAAGCTGCACACCAACTCATACCACGAAATGTATTAACCATGAAATTGGGCCCTGCTACTTCCCAGCAGCGTCCAGTACACCAGCTGTTTTTTTTAAACCAAGCCAGGACACACAACAATGATTTAAAAAAAAAAAAAAAAGAATGCACTGGTATCGGATTGGTTCTTGTTATCTGGTATTAGGAAAGAAAAATTTATCAGAACATCTCTAGCCAAAAATGATGGAGATGTTCCATTTTTATTTGGAAATACTATAAAACAAAGTGTCAAGGTAAAGCTCTGCTCATGTCTGGATACTGAAGACGTGAGTGTCCAGTATCTACACAGTATGCTTTATAACCCGAGGTAATAATTACAGTAGAGACAAACACAAAATCTGGGATGTGAGTGCTTGGCAGTTAAATGTAACAAAGTTCTAAAAGTTACAGATTAACAATACTTAATAGAAAAGTCAACTAATGAATACACTGTCTTCTCTTGCTCTTTCCAGGTCCCCTCCTGGCCAGCATCCCTCCACACACTCCTCCCCACAACGCGCACACACACTCTTAACCTCACCTCAGGGCCAGCAGAGAGCACTCAGTATTATCAGACACACCCTACTGCCACCATTCCAACGCGACTTTCATCTGACACTCACACTCACTTAAATTTACCACTCCGCCCACACGCACAAACCGGTTCACTTCCCACAAACCCACACTCGTCTTTTACCTCACCAGCAGCACCATGCTGAGCCAGGAATTCCTGCAGAAGCTGGGGTTGCCAGACATGGATGATGTCAGCCAGTACATCAGGAGCATCTCCACCCCCATGTTAGTCAGCGTGGGGGCAGTGGCCGCTGCGACTACCTACTACCTGGCAACACGACCCAAGGCCCTTCCACCTGCCTGCGACCTCCACATGCAGTCAGTTGAGATTCCGGTAAGTTTAAGGGCAAAGTCTGTCTGTCGGAGTCAAGTATCTAATAGACTGTTTACACCTGGTATTACAATGTGTCTTTATGTATATTGGATCTCACTTCCTGGCTCTAAATGCAAATACACACGCAGCTGAATGCATTGCATTTAGTGCTGAATTTACAAAAAGTATAAAGGATTGGAACTTGCTGTAACTGTTTCACAAAGCAGACGGTCTTTCAGTCTGGCCCAGGACACAGTGCATACACACAAATAAGACAGTGTGTTCCACCTCCGCACCACACGTCTTTGGTGCATTCAGTACTTACAATTGTCCCCCTGTGATCGGATCCCCCAAGATCACAAGAGGACAGCTTGCCCCACAATCAGCCAAACTGTAACTGTATGTGAATGAAATATTAAAGAATCAAGAAACTGAAACTGATGCTGGACATACAGGAGGATCAATCATAGCCTTTTCATGACCCACATTTGTTTCTTTTATCAGGGCGGAGAGTTTGCGCGCCGTTCAGTTCTGCTGAATGGAGAGGCTCACTTGACACATTTTTATGATGACGCCAGAACAATGTACGAGTTCTTCCTCAGAGGGGCCCGAGTCTCCAGTAAGTTGCAACTACTGCATTTATTTTGAGTGTTATATATTTCAGTTGTAGAATTTTTTATACTTTCACTGAGGTAGATCCTCTTTACTTAATATCATTTACATTTGCTTAAATTACAGGGCCGTATGCTTTTACATCGTATGTTACTGAACACTGTAAACACTGTTTAGACTAGCGATTTTAATACTTTCTCTGACCATTTCACCAAAGGACAAGCCAAAATCTCAAGGCACACGTATGTTCATGTTCATGTAAAATAGCCTCTGTAACCAACCTAAAACATAAGGTGTCAATCTGTCAGGACCTTTGATGTGTCACGCTTAAATAATTCTTAGCATCCGGTAACTGTTTGTGCATATGAAATAATGTTATAGTAAATTAAAATTCCAGTCAGAACTTTTTAGTTGTTTATTGCAATTCTAATGTAGAGTTGTCACAAAATCCCATGGCAGCAGAATGAAGAGGGTAGGAAGGTGCATGTGTCATGAAAATGTGCGTTTAGATATTAATTAGTTTACCTAAAGTTTTGCTTTTCTTTCTATTTCTCTTTTATTCTGTCTCCCCTCCCCCCTCTGTCTCTCTCCTTTCATCCTCAAGATAATGGTCCTTGTCTGGGCTCCAGGAAACCAAAACAGGCCTATGAATGGATGTCTTACAGAGAGGTGAGAGTCACCACGAGCAACTCACCTCATAAAAACAATATGGCCTCCAATTTAACAGCAGCAGAGCAACGAAAACAGCTGTTGACACATAGACGTGGTACCGGTGTTTGGGCCATGCAGAGGATGCATTCTGTAACACAACAGGACTGCATGAAAAGTAGTATTTTACTCCATTGTCAGAAACATGTAGCCTTAATCACCATATCTCAATTGTTTTGATGTAAACAAGAAGTTTCTGAACAAACAAACTAGAGGCTACTTAATGAACTTATTATCTGCTGATTCGGTTTGTGTGCTACAGTCAAGCATACTAGTGGAAAATGCTGTTAACGTGTATTTAATCTGGGCCAGATGCTCACTTAGTTTATCGTTTTAAGCTCTGTGTAATATTCCTGTTATATTTCTTTAAGAACTTTCTACTTTCTACCCATGCCTGTGTTTTTGTGTGTTTAGGTGATGGAGCGAACAGAGAACCTGGGTTCAGCGTTTCTTCACAAGGGACACTCAAAGTCCACCGACTCCCACATTGGCATCTTCTCACAGAACAGACCTGAGGTACCCTGTGCCAGTTCCCTGCTGAGTGCAAATAAACATCCTAAATCATAGAGGGTCCCCAAGACTTTGTGTACTCTGAGGCTACCAAAATTAGATTTGCACATTAACAAAAATGACAATTTATACAAAAGTCTGTATAAATTCTATATAAAAAAGACAACTTTCAGCATTGATACCTAGGTTCTGAAACATTTTTAGCATTGATAATGAGGTTCTAGACAATTTTTAGCTTTGATATATGGATTTTTTTAAAACCATTTTTACTGTTAATGTGTATTCTTAGCCATTTTTTGTCTTCATATTTGGGCCCTTTCCTTTCTTTGTGCTAACTCATTAGTAGTTGGCTGCTGAGAAGAACACCTCTGTGACCTCTCAAGTTCTGTAATAATGAATTATTATTTTTTTGGTAAGGATGAGTGTGTATAAGCTGCTCCGTTGGGTTGTTAAAAGAAAGAATGTTAAGCTTATACTAGAAAAAAAACATTAACCAAAGTAAAAGGTTCTAAGATTATAATTACAATTATAATTGTCGTTCATTTTTTACAACAAAGCTTTGTAATGAATGTGTGTGGGGCTGGAAGGGCTCAGCTTTTTGTAGATACGTGTAAGGTGCTCCAACGATAAAAGGGTGGGAACCACTGCTGTAGATTATTTATACCTATATTTACCACTATATGTGGTCAAAAATGACACTGACATTAATCTGGTCACCACAAGAGTGCATATTCACTTTATGTATAATGTTAACAATGCTTTTTATATATATCTGTAAAGGGATAATCATGCAATGCTTATTAATGTGTGTGTGTTTGTGTGTCTTTGTGTAGTGGACCATCACTGAGCTGGCATGTTACACATATTCTCTGGTGTCAGTCCCTCTGTACGACACACTGGGAACAGAAGCCATTGGCTACATCATAGACAAAGGTAAAGAACAGCAGCACCAACATGAATACACACACACACCCACACACCCACACACCTCAGTGCCCATGTTTGAGTTGTTGACCTGATCTGTCTGCACGTGTTTGTATGTTGTTCCTGTAGCTTCCATCTCGACCGTAGTGTGCGACGTCGTAGATAAAGTCGACCTGGTACTGGACTGTGTCAAGGACAAGAAGCACACGGTGAAAAGGATCGTGCTGATGGAGGCCCCCAGTGCCGAGCTGGTCAGTAGGGGGCGGCAGGCTGGAATCGACATCCTCGGCCTGGAGGAGATGGAGGTCAGCAAGCAGCTTTAGTCCACATCGCTGTTTTCCTTTTATTCCTTCATCACTTCTCTTCCTTTTTTTGTACGTTCAGCTATTTTTGTTTCAATCTTCTAACCTTCATTTTTACATGGCTCTCTCTTTCTTGTTAGCTTTATTTCTCCCTAGCTTATTTTTTATCATTCATTCTCATTCTTCATTCCAGATGTCTCATCTAGATTGCCTTAATTGCTGTTTCTTTGATGACTTTAGTAATGTACTTTTCTTCTCACAGGCAATCGGTAAGGCCCATCATCACGAACCAGTGGTGAGTAATCACTCTTGTTAAATTACCTCTCATTAGTAAATACTTAAGTTTTTGAAAAAAGTTAGTAAGTGCTTGTAATTTTATTTAATATAGAAATGTTACAGTAGGCCATTAAATTGACTGCAAAACTGTAGGCTGAGCTTATTCCTAAAAAGTTGGGATGCTGTGTATAAGATGTAACAAAGGTAAGATAAAGGATAGTGCAACATTTGATCGGGAACATTTTGTTAAACTGTTTTTAGTAAGCACAGCTCATTTGTAAAGGAATGCATTCTGCTTTCATTTACATTTTACTCTGTGTCTCAACTTGTTTGGGATCGAGGGTTGTAAACTGACAATGTTTTTTTGTGTTTTGCGGCACTGTTTGACCGTTGCTTCACTCTGATCCCTCCAGCCTCCACGACCTGAGGACATGGCTGTCGTCTGCTTCACCAGCGGCACAACAGGTAACACACACACACACACACACACACACACACACACACACACACACACACACACACACACACACACACACACACACAGAGACACAGACACACACACAGTAAACTGCACCCCATATAGTTTCATCTGTATTTGAAGTATATACTACATATATACGTTAACTCTAAAGATGTGTACATGTGTGTGTGTTTGTACTTTCAGGAAACCCAAAGGGTGCTATGTTGACTCATGGGAATATTGTGTCCAACTGCTCAGCCTTCATCAAAGTGACAGAGGTGTGGTTCTGATGCTTGAGCTGTTAAAGTCAGTCAGAGCATCTTTAGCTCTGCTTCTTAACCTCCTCTTTTCCTCCTCTACTATATTTTACAAATCTTTACATAGTTCAGCAGCTAAAATTTCACAAGAAAACATTCATTATGCAACTAAAAAAAAAAACGTAAAAATTGCAAAGTTTTAAAGTATTTCTACCTTCTCCTTCTTCCCTCTTCCTCCTCTTCCTTTCTCCTGCTTCATCACTTCTGAT
This sequence comes from Lutjanus erythropterus, assembly GCF_056507025.1. Classification (NCBI taxonomy): domain Eukaryota; kingdom Metazoa; phylum Chordata; class Actinopteri; order Lutjaniformes; family Lutjanidae; genus Lutjanus; species Lutjanus erythropterus. Next base: position 12,799,943 of record NC_139321.1, read on the forward strand.
AGTAGATCAGGTGGTGTAGATCAAGGGAACAAATAATAAATGAACCTCAGTCACATTCTTGTGGAAATAATAAAAAAAAAAACTACTTGTGCTATGATGCAGCTCTGCTAGCTGCTACAACCCACAAGCTAACCATAAAGTGTGGTTTTACATGATGTGTGAAGTTAGCTGGTCACCCACATTCACATGTGATTGAATTAAATATATTTGAACATATTACAGGAAGAGGGTAGATAATATTGGGGTTTGAGTAACTTGACAGTGATTTAGCTTTGGTTTTTTTTTTATGGATGATGGACCAAAGAGAAGAAAATGAGGAAGGTGTGTGTAGTCTGTTGTATTGACACTTCAGACCCTCCACTGATTCAGGATCAATAAGTGCCATCATATATTAAGAGGAAGAACTAATAATAAAACTTTGTCTGAGGAGTGAGACACAGTAATAGACTTTCACGGACTTTCCTTGTCTCTCTAGTCTTGCGCTCAGACCACCCCAGAAGATGTCATGCTGTCTTTTCTGCCTCTGGCCCACATGTTTGAGAGGGTGGTGGAGGTACAGACGTTAATACTGACAGCTTTCCCTCCCTGTCTGTGGTGTATGTGCATGTTCCTGTGTTTGTGTCCATCTGCGTGTGTCAATGTGTCCCTGTCTGCGTGTTTGCATTCCTGTCTGTGTGCACACGTGTTTTAGGTTTGCTGTCCATTGGGTCCCAACGACGTCCATATTTCCTTCCTGCCCTTGGCTCATATGTTTGAGAGAGTAGTACAGGTAGTATGTGTTCCCTTAGCTCCCATAGTTACCCTTTGTTAAAGATAGATTGATATTCCTACAAACCCTGTGTCTCGACCTCTCTTCATTACATACTGAGCAGTTTTGATGACCTGTTAATTTTTCCCTTCTGACAGGGAGTGATGTTAGTGCAAGGCGCCAGGATTGGCTTTTTCCAGGGAGATATTCGTTGGCTGTCAGATGACCTAAACACGTTGAAACCAACTGTGTTCCCTGTGGTTCCCAGACTCCTGAACAGAATGTATGATAAGGTAGGAGGGTACAAGAATGATAGCCTTATAAACAAAAGTGTTGGCTCAGAGTTGGAAGGATTATTTGAAGCGGCTGTAGGAGATACTTGTATTTCCTACAGCAGGTGGCAGTCAACATGCCCCCAGTGTGGAGAAGCAGAGAGGACTATCAGTACGCAAGCTAAGCAGTGAACTGCTGTGGGCGGGATCAGCAGCAAAATGTATTTTGGCTGCTTAAAAAAATCTACACCAGTACTCCAACTGCTTCTCCAAACTGGGTTCGTGTCGACAGGTGTCTGTGCGTGCTTCTGAATGTCTGACCCTGCTCATATGAACATTGTAAACCAGTGTCATTTCAAGCTGTGTCATGTTCAAGACAGCTTTCATTTTTCATGAATGCAGCATAAACATTACAGATGATGCTGTTTGTAATACTTATGGTGAGCCTTGATGTGTGTGTGTGTGTGTTTGTAGATCTTTGGGCAGGCCAACAGCTCTCTGAAGCGATGGCTGCTGCAATTTGCGTACAGGAGGAAGGAGGCAGAGATGATGAAAGGCATCGTGAGGAGAGACAGCATCTGGGATCGACTCATCTTCCGGAAGGTCCAGGTACACAGAGCCAGCACAGTTACAACTCCTGTTATGTCACTGTACAGCTGAGTGCTATTTGTCCAGGATTGTTGTTTACTAGGGCTGGGCAATATGTCAGATTTATCTGTTTTTGCATGATGTGTAAAATGTCTTCATTGTCAGAATTTAGTTATTACGCTTTATGTTATTATATTGCACACAAAGGCCATTTGTGGTGTCTCCATGCACCAGAATCTGAATAAAGACACACACTAATCTGTAATCTCCATTTGTTGACAAGGTATCATCTGTGGTAGAGAGGTGAAGTGCTATTCAATCTGTCTCTACCAGCTGGGCAGCTGAGTTAAGCAGTTAGCGGCTGCCAGCAGATATCGGGCTGATATTTTTTTATCAAGAAGCACAAACAGCAGGAGCAGATGAATTGGTGTGCGGCTGTTTCTGTTCCATATGCGCTGAAACTGATTTCTAAAGTGTATGTGTGTTGTCTACTAAAGGCTCTGTGTCATGTGTGATTTTGGGCCATCTGAGATGAAAGTTGAGAGAGCAACGGCCCATTTGAGATTTACAAAACATAAAAGCCAATTACATGTTTCTGCTGTCATTTATTTTTTTCTATTTTTTTTTTATTTATTTTTTTTTTTTCTGCTGTTGAATTTTTAAAATGGATTTTTTGTGCTTTGAGCAACACAAGCTGAGTGCCACTTATTTCTGTTATATTTGAAGGCAGACATCTATGGTTGATACCTCCAAAAGTTGGGAACTCTTATAGTTACAGGCTTAACTCACACAGGGTTCCTATCTAACAGTAAAAGATATAGATTATTATCATATTGGAAGTGAATACGAGGGTTTTAGCAGCAAGTGGATGATTTTTTTTCTGTTTTTTACATCATTACATATTATACATATTACATAATTTGTTGGAGGTTCAACTGACAGAACTGTCAAGTATTAATGTAGTGTGCTGCCCTCTACAGGCCAGTCTCGGAGGTCGTGTGCGTCTCATGATAACGGGAGCTGCTCCCATCTCTCCTACTGTTCTCACCTTCCTCAGAGCTGCAATCGGCTGTCAGGTAACACAAACGCACTCGAGCTGAATTCAGCCCTGTTTCTTTTCGGCCACCTTTAACTGTAATTCTGCAGTGCACTGCAGTGGATAATCATCCACATTCCTTCACTGCTCTTTGCGTAATCGTGTTTGTAATATTGATGATAATGATGATAATCATTTCCTCTGTCTCAGTTCTATGAAGGTTATGGACAAACAGAGTGTACTGCTGGATGCACCTTGACCGTGCCTGGGGACTGGACTGCAGGTAATAATTACCAAATCTGCTTGACTTGAGTTGTAATTTATGAGACATGCAGTCTTGTTTAAGTGATGGACTGACTGAACTAAACTGGACTTGATGTCATCAGGTCACGTTGGAGCTCCTCTCCCCTGTAACTCAGTTAAACTGGTGGACGTGCCTGAGATGAACTACCTGGCTGCAAACGGCGAGGGAGAGGTGAAACACGAAGACAAACAGACGTCATGTTTTGTATTTATGATCATGTATTTCAGTAATAACTTTGTACGTGTTTTGGTTTCTAGGTGTGTGTGAAGGGCCCTAACGTGTTTCAGGGTTATCTGAAGGACCCGGAGAAGACTGAGGAGGCTATTGACGCAGATGGATGGCTTCACACCGGAGACATTGGAAAATGGCTTCCGGTAGGTTATGTTACATTACATCCCAAAGTTCATGACAGTTAGTTCAATTCTGCATCTGTCAGTCTGGAGACGTTTCATCAATATGTGAACAAAAAAATGTATTTTGTGTGGATGTGCGTTCACAGAATGGCACGCTGAAGATCGTGGACAGGAAGAAGCACATCTTTAAGCTGGCACAGGGCGAGTACATCGCTCCTGAAAAGATAGAGAATGTCTACGTGAGGAGTGATGCAGTGGCACAAATCTATGTGCATGGAGACAGTCTGCAGGTAGGTGTAAGAAAACTGTTTCCTGTTCACAATTCCTCTGACTCGGTTCCCTTTGATGAATCTTCACTGACATTATTGTTTGTACCGTGTTGATCGCAAGGCATGTCTGGTAGCAGTTGTGGTTCCCGACCCTGACTTCCTGTCTGGCTGGACCAAGAGGACACTGGGACTGGATGGCAGCTACCAGGAACTATGTGGCAGAGAAGTAATACTTTTCAGAGTTTAATTACAGTATGTAATGATTTCAGACTGCATAGGTACTGTTTCCCATGCCAACAGTCAGTTTCGTTCCCTTTAATACCAGGAATAAAACTGATGATGTCAGAAATGATCTTCATCTATTTCTTTCTGTTTCACATATTGGCTTGATGCAGGATAAAATAAAAAGTAACTAGACTTTTGTGAGAGAAATTGTTGTAACTAACATTTAATTATGTAATGAATATAGTTAAATAGCATCCATTAAAAAAATTAATTCAAAAGAACATATTTGGAACATGACAGGTGGTGCTGATGACTAATAGAAACAGGAGCATATCTATGTTTACAGCATCCTATGTCTTATGCTAACCTGTGATGTATTATATAGAGCTGCTATTCTGTAAGAGGGTCCGGTCCGTGAAAAGTGTCAGATTCATTCATTTAAATTATCATGATATAAAGAATGTTTTTTTTTTATTTTACAGAGGCTTCATAGTTTAACAAATAAATCTGTAAATCTAAAATAGTCCATAGATTTTGTTCTAAAACATCAAACTATAACTCTTAATAAATATAAATCTTCCTCCCACTAGTCATGCATGTTTCACCCACACATCACCCATTAATGGTGTAATCCAGCTCTCTCTACATGGGTATTCTGTGTTGACATGGTGCCAATCTTTTTAATACCTTTCTAATATTAATCTCTTTCTAATACATTTCTCTTATGTTGTTCTTTCACACAGATAAGTAGAGGTGGGGAAATAAAGGCTATGTCATACTATTCTAAGGGACATACATGAGTGTGTCCCCAGTATATTTTCTATGTTGTAAGTGATCCTTGTCTGAGAAAAAAATTAGAACCTCTGCCATAGAGAGCTGGGGAACATAGGACCCTGGCAACAAGTAGAAAGAAATTTTCACAAATATAAAAACTCCACGGATCCAAAGTTCATAATGCAAAGAGTCATAGAACTAGACGTTAGACTAGAAGTTGAGCCAAACACCCGTTTAACATTGCTTTGTAAAACCATAGCAGATGCACCGCCTGTGACATCAGTATTCTGAGGTATCTCCCTTTTTTCTGTCTGTACAGGAAGTCAAGGCAGCCATCTTCGAAGACATGGTGCGACTGGGCAAGGAAGGAGGCCTCAAGTCCTTTGAACAGGTCCAAAACTCGCTCATAGTTCATAAAGAGATTTGAAGTTTTTTTTTCTGTGTACCACTAGGTGGCTCTGTAGTCTTTGTAGTGTTCTTACAAACTGTTCAGGCATGAGATGCTGTTATCCTCTGTTAACACAACCTGCCAACATGTGTGTGTCCTTCAGGTGAAGGCCATCTGCATCCACACCGAGCTGTTCTCAATCGAGAACGGCCTGCTCACTCCGACGCTGAAGGCCAAGAGGAACGAGATGCGGCAACACTTCAGGTCCCAGATAGACGAGCTGTACGCCGGGATCAAAATGTAGGGGGAGAGCAAAATGGAAGGAAAGACACAAAAGCTCTACCAAAGGAGTTTTTAGATGAAGATGAAAGGAAGAGGCAGAGGAGGAGGCGCAAGCTAAAGCAAACAAAGGGAAGCAAATGAAAAAGGTCATCAACCTGTTTAGTCCTCGTGAACCGTAACACTAGAAACAATCATGCTTTTAATGGAACTTGATTAAGAGCATTTAGAACAAGACCTCTGAGCTTTCAGAGTAGATTTCTATTCAAAATCAATATGTCTGTTGATGGGGTTTTACCTATGTTATGTGCAGTACAAATTCAGCGATCATGTAATGATTCTAATCAGCTATTTTTGTGATATTAGCTTAATGAAGGGCATTTTAAAGGGACACACTTTTTTAACTTTTAAGGACAAAGAGGGAAGAGTCATGCTGCTGAAACAGGTTCACTGAGAGCTATATTTGGATCAGGAGCCATATTGATGACCCCACACAGCTTCACACACCACAACCTCAACATTTCACTGTCTTTGATGATTGTTTTTTTTTTTTTTTTTTGGGCAGTTGTCATGTTTTATTTTACTTTGTTTTTGAGTTTGTTCTGTATAACGTTTAATCCACCATGGAAAAAAGGATTGTTTCTGTTGGATTCTTAAATCTTTTCATAAATAAGCTTGGGTCCAACAGATTGAGCCATATGAAATGTACTCTAAACAAAGCTAGCTGTACACAGGGAATGCAGGTACCGAAGACCAATCAGGACTGTGTTAGTCTTTTAATTTATTTATGATGCTAGCAGGAAGGGAAGAGATTTGTTCAAATCAGTTTTATTAAATTATTATAGCATAGTAAGATGAGGCAATACAGCCAGAATTAAATCATCTTGAATGTTTATGGTTTTAATTTCATGGAAGTACTTTTGACTATGATCTTGCCATAATTGTTTTTACTGTCATCTCAGATTTGTTTTGTACAAATTTTAATTAAAAATCATCAAAAGAGCCATGTGTTTTCATGTCTTTTGCTTCATTGAGGCTGTGTGTACATGAAAACGGAATTATATCATCTTTATTCCAAGGGAGTGTTTATTTCATATTCATGAGGTAAAGACAATTTTTTATCCTAAAGTTATTTTAGTATATTCTTTTGTCAGGCTGTTAGACTACTTTCATCCTCAGCATTCCACTGAAATTTTGTTTTAATTTTACTTATCTTATTTATTCACCTATTTATTGATTTATTTATTTTTTGTTGTTGAGTAGCATAAAGGGAACTACAAATGGCATCTCATTGTACAACCCAGTTAAATCGCTAAATCAAACTTGTATATTATTGTTTATATACACAGGACTAAAACAAAAAAAAAAAAATGTTTTTTGTGTTTATGTATTTTTAACTTGTTTATTTCACTGCTCTGCTAAGCATTCACACTATTTTGTATACTTTCTTTCACTGTCAAACGCATCATTGCGAGTATTGAACCCTTTCGCTTCCCGTAGGAGCGATTTAAGTGAAACCATTCAGGGTAAATATCTTTTACAAATATCCAATACATTTGTTAAGTATAGGTAAACCGTATCCATGCCATATCACCGTAAAATTAAGCCTAAAGTGTTGTAATTTTACACATGAAAAGTCTCACTTTGAGCGGTAACCTTTTTTTTTTTGTGAATACGTATCACGTCCCACCCCTCCGTGTCAGGAATGGTGCAGCCCGACAATTCAAAACAAAGCGTTTTGCGGGAAATTGTTTTAGCTCGAAGTACAGAGTGTTAACAAAACAAATTAAACGCTACGAGCAACTGTTGTTCCAAATGAGGTGAGAAATATCAATTATGAATTATAATTTGGCCAACGCCCGAAGCAGTATTTATTCTACATACACCGCTCCGTCTTATGTTGGTGAAATCACATAATTCATTAAAAGAATCGGATGCTACAAGCTAACATTACTCTGCTTGTCTACTGGCTGACTGACTAACGTTATTGTAATATGAATATGTGTGAGGAAAAGTGGTCAAACTAGCTGAAAGATAAGGGCTGTTTGTTTTAAGTGTCGTTTGTTGGTGATATAAGCACACCCAAAAGTCGAAATGCTATTAACAATTCAAAAATCGGTCACATTTGTGTGAGACAGGTAGCGTTGCAGTAAACATATTAATGTGCTACATGGGGATAAAGGTAGGGCTCAGGGTCTCTTCAGCAGGGAGGCTGCCCAAAAAACGACCCAGGAGCTCTCTGTCACTTGACGGTGGCACAAATATCGAGACTGATTGACGTGAAGTGCTTCCTGTCTTCTCTGTTTCTGCAGTGCCAAAAAGCGCAGAGGAGCCAAAAAGCTGCAAGATGAGGCTCAAGTGAGTTGCTCTATGGTCACTTAAGTATTTGCACTACGATTGATGATGCAAGAGATTTATTGGCATTTGCACAGGTACAAGACAGTACAGACTCATTGAAATTCTTAGGCATGTCCTTAGGGCTGCAATTAAATCATCTGTCGATCATTTTCTCAATTAATCGATTAGTTGTTTGGTCCATAAAATGTAAGAAAATGCTGAAAAATGTGGACGTGTTTCCCAAAGCCCAAGATGACATCCTGAAATGTCTTGTTTTACCCACAACCCAAATATATTCAGTTTACTCTGAAGAAACCACAAAATATGCACATTTGAAAAGCTGAAATCAGGGAATTTGGACACTTTTGTACACCTTTATAAGCACAAACAGTATGAATTGTATAAAAAGACACCCTTTGAATTGTACCAGCATAAAACAGAAAGTAAAGACTTTAAAAAACACCATGAATTAACATTTATAGGTAGATCCATTCATAATTTGATGAATATCAAAATCAGTACTAATAATTTATTTTTAAAAGTGATTAACAGTGGATTGTGCCCTTGTCAACTGTATGAACTATGAACTGTATGATTTTTTTGGCACTACCTCCTGATGATTTTTTTTTCTCTCAGGAAAACACAAGAGGGAGGGAATTTTCATGCAACATTTTGATGGCTAGCATTATGTCTGTATTTGTGTTAATGTAAAGCTAGCTGTATGTGTGTTTATGACTTATGGAATTGTAATTTCATTACTGTCTATTGTGTTCAAATCCAGAAAGGTTCATCTTTAGAAAATGTGGATTCTCCAGACCTGTCTGCTATAGAGAGAGCTAGCTTCCTGGAGGGACTGCAGGCAAATTATGGTGAGTCATTACACTGTACTGCTACATCTCTATCCCTTTGTGAATTATCCCAAGCACCAGATGATTCCAATCACAATATCCAATATGGTTATTTGTTCATATTGTAAATGAAGGGTAGAGCTGTTCTTCATATAACTCAATCAGTGAAGTACTGTGATACTATTACAAGTGTGTCAGTAATGTATTGTAAACAGAACTCCTCATGTTTGCCTTTCCATCTTCCTACATTTTGTCCTTTTTATTGTTTATTTAGCCCACCTTGTTTCTGAGTCTTTTATAATGTCAAACCACCAATCTTGTGCTGACTAGAGAACTCCTGTGTTGCCTAGGTAACCCCCTGCACAGCACTGCCGTGGAGGAAGATTTAAACGTCTTAGAGGATGGACAGGTGAACAAAGGAAAAGCTCGGAGAGGGGAAATTCCTCAGATGCTGAAGACTACTGGTAGACAGCATGGAGCTGCTGTGAAGAGGAAGGAGGCAGTGAGGGATGAAGAGAATCAGAGGGAAGAAGAGGATGAGGAGAAAAAGAAGAGGAGTAGGAAAAGTAGTGGAGGGAAGGTCAAAGCCAGGTACGGTCAGAGTAATATGATGTGAACGCAGCTTATTGCAGCTGAAGGAAAGTTGGTCTCAAACTGCTCTGTGTGCATTGAACAGGCCTGAGAACGAAGGACAAACGAAGAAAAAGAAGGGCGCACGTCAGGGGGAAAGAGCAGAGTTGGATGTGAAGAGGACAGAGTCAGACCCAAGCGCCAACCAGCCGACCCCAACAACCAACAAGCTCAAAAAGTTGGTTGGGAAGAGGCCCGCCAAGGCTAGGAGGGCTGGACAGACATCTGCAGGGAGGTGAGGTCACATAGAGAGCTTATTGTGCAGTCTGAGATGATATACCATTCACTGAGTTCATTATGCATTTTCTCTATGAAGACATGATGCCATAAAAAGACCTACTGATGATACTGCTGAAAATGTTACACCTTATCTCACTTAAGTCTTTAATATCTCCATTGAGTCTTGTAGAGTCAATTTCTTCATTTTGTACATTTTGGGAGTCATATGAAAAGTTTTGAAGAAAACAGTTGCACTGTAATCCATCAACAGGAGTGTTCTCTATCAGATACTAAATAATGTAATACAGCTTCTGCTATAAGACTTGTGATGAAATGCATCCATGTCCGGTATCCGATATTGATCTTTCTGTCTTCTATCACATAATTTCTCTGTCTCTGTCAACAAGGCCAATGAAAAATCAGCCAATGAAGAAAGGCAAGAAAAGGGAGAGTGAATTAGGAAGTGGGAACTCCAGTGACCCTCAGTCACAGGTGAGAAAGTGAATGATGATGTCTTCAGTAAGAAGGGTAGTTTACCACAATTGTGATAATAGGATCATAATAAAAGCAGTGTTACAACAACTTTATGCTACCTTTTTTTTGTGCAGGACAAATCTGACACCGACACAACCAAGCAGAGACGTAAAAGAGTCCTGTCATCTGATGAGGAGGTGGTGGACGAGGACACGAGTTGGGTAGGGGTTGACTTCAGCAGACAGTTGTAGCCAGGAGCCCAACATCCACAAGAATGAGGCCCAGATTGTGACTTTTCACTTATTTCTTTCTCTTTATGTCATTTATTCAGAACCCGAGTCCAAAGACAGCCAGACTGAACAGTTTGGGCAGAACCAGAAAGTCTTTGTCCAGTAGGTCTCAATCTAGAACGTCTTCATCAGGTAAGAGAAGAGAGGACAAGAGGTTAGCATCAGTCAACATTTCTAGCGAAGCTGCAAAATTAAACATCACTTTATACTTAAAAATCCAATATGCTTATTCACTTTCTTGTGGAGAGTTAGGGCAGCAGTGTACCACTCTCATGTCTATGCATTCAGTATGAAACCAGGAGACAGTTAGCTTAGCTTAGCATAAAGACTGGGGGAAAAAAAATCTGCTACAACACCTCTAAAGCTAATTTACTGACTATATCTCATTTATTTCATCCATATAAAAGTGTTGTTGTTTTACAGGGCGTGTAGGTCGAAGACTTTCTGTTAAGCTAAGCAAACCATCTCCTGGCTCTACCTCCTGAACCAGTGAGATTGTTTTATCTTTACTGCTTCATTATACAGTACAAAATACTGTTGTTTTGGAACTCTTGAAAATCTTGTAATGGGTTAATAGTCTTTTCTCCATCTGAACTGTGAAATGTTGTTCAGAAGTTCTCGTTCTGCTGTTCTTCTTGAATGTTGAACCATGAAAATCTGATTCTTCCACCTGAAGGCAGTGCATCTACAGAAGCAGAACAGGCCAGCAGAGATAAACAGAGGAGGAAGAGACACGGCGGTCAGGGAGCAACAGAGTTCGATGTGGTTCTGGATGCCTTCCTTGACTTCTGTGAGCAGTACAGGTAAACCAAGACGGTAACACTGTAGGGCAGTAGGTCATTAATAAAGTGGAGGAGACAACACAGAGCTCCAGCAAAACGCGTCTACTCCTACTCTGTAGAATACGACTACACATCATATCGTCAAGTACCGACCTAATCATAATAATAGATCAGTTAAAAATGTCAGTTCATAATTAAATCACCTGCAATCAAGTAAATGGGACTCCAGTTACATAAATCTTTATTTCAGACCCATGTATTTACTTTCTGACAGCAGAACATTACCTGTTCTCTATTTCGCTATTTTTTAATCAAACTGGTAATCACATGCAAATATTAGCATAATGAACATGAAAAGATAAACACAGCTACATACAGTAGCATTTTGCTGCCACACAGGGAAAAAAAAGTTCAGTATTAGAATATAATGTGACAAGTTTGTTATAACATGATACTGTTTTGTTTTTCTTCTTTCTGTGTGGCAGCAATACACCCTGATAGTTACATAAGTTTTGCAGTTTTGCAATAATGATGACTTAAGTGGGTAAAAGCAAATAATAGAACAGATAGAAGAGTCTGTTAAGTTTAGAAAATTCCATCACTTTATTGTAATGCAGCCTTTAAAAACAGGAAAAGGTATTTCACGATATAACGATATCCAAAAGCTATCACGATATCTAGTCTTATATCCTAATGAAAGACGTTTAAACAATCACTGTTTACAAAGACCTCTAGCTGATGTCTGTAGCCTGTAATCTAACCCTTTCATTCATGTCACCACACAGTAACTACTTACATTCACATCTTCAAGTCATTTTTATTGCAAACGTTGCTGTTGAAGGTGGTTAAATACTTTTTGTGTACGTGTTTTTGTTTTTCAGAGAGTCTGTGGAGTCTAAAGCAGTTAAACAGTCCATTGATTCTTTCTCCTCCAATGTGAAAGAGCAACTCTTGGAAAAGGTCAGACTTTACAAATTACAGGAGACTTGACAAAAAAAGGAACCAGAAACTGAAGTTTTCGGTTGACATTTAGAAGTTTAGACTCATAAGATAGTGGTCTATTCTAAGACATAGTTACAACCATGCCATCATTGTGTTTTTGATCTAAAGTGCCAATCAGGGTTTGACTATACTGGATAATGTGACACTGAAATTATGGTTGTTAAGTGTTTTTCCTAAAAAAAAATAAAGCCTCTAGACACCAAAGTTGTATAAATCAATTCATCTACAAATGTGATCATGTATATTTTCTGGTGTATTTTGTCTTCCAGATCTCTTCTTACAAGGAGCTCAAGGCTCTAAAAAGAGAAAACGCCAAGGTAACTATGACAACCAGGTTTTAGCCACATGGGTCATGGGAAGGCAATGTCAGTTGGTTAGTCTACCGCTTGGTCCAGGCTAAAATATCTCAACATCTGTTAGACAAAAAAAAAATGTTTGCATAGGAGCGCTTCCTGGTCTCGTTTGTTTAAGATGCTCTTTGGATAGGGACACAAAAATCACAAAAAACTCCAAGGCACTCTCTTTTAAAACAATTAAAATGCCTTTATTGTCACAGTTTGGTTATGTTAGACCTTAAAACAAACCCACAACCTCTCCAGGTCACAACTCCAAGTGGAAGATTCCTGTTTGTGGAAGACTGCTATAAAAAGGACCTTTACTTCCTGATGAAGGCTTGATGCCAAAACACGTCAGAATTTGTGTTTCAAAGCCTAACATGACCATCCCATGACAATAAAGGCATTTTAATTGTTTTAAAAGAGAGTGCCTTGGATTTTTTTTGTGATTTTTAAATGTTAGACAAATTGTGATTAAATTTTGACAGGTTGTTCACAATTCCCAGAGCATGAAGCCTCCTGATTTTAGAGATCCCTGACTTTTCTTCTAACATCACCATGAGGTCAACAGTTAATGTTTAGAGTGAAATGTCTCAACAGCTGTGGATGTATTGCCCTAAAATTTGGTGCAGACATTTTTATCTTCCTCAGGATCAATCATCATGACTTTGGTGAACCTCTGACTTTTCATTTAGTGCCATCATCAGGTCAAAATTTGTCCAATACTTTATTTTTATACCAGCAAATGCTAGCGTGCTATATTGCTAATGACCCTCACAGAGATGGTGGCATGGCCGTAGACTCTTGTTGTGGATAAAAATGTATTAATGGTTATGTGTATTTACTGCGCCGTCTGTCCTGTTTGTGTCTGTCAGGTGGGTTCTTTGATCCATAAAAAGAGACGGAGAATGTTGGATGCCAAACATGAGCTGATGAGGTGAGAAGCAGGTCAGAGACACAAACATGCAGTTTTTTGATTTCCACAAAGTAGGGTTGGTGTGGGGGAGAATGGGGTAACATTCACTTTTACTGCAAAATAAAAGTATGTTTGTTTAAAAATAGTTGTTACTGTAGTGGAAATTCTGATGAATGGTTCACTCAACGAACAGACAACGAACAACTTACACAGGATAATTCAGGATTAGCAATACAAGTGAAACACTGTGACTGCCAATTTAGTTCCCATGGGGCAAACCAGAAGAAGCATGGCTTAGGCAGTCTATGAGGCGTGGCTCATTTTACCCACTGGCTCATATTACCCCATTCTCACCTAAAGTTTGACTGGCTATAAACTACAAGTATTTTTTAAATATTTAGTCCATATAGCATCCATGGCCTTTGCAGGTAGAAGCATAATTAATGCACAAAAATGTCTTTTCATTGTTTAAAAACATTAGTATTACTTCTGATAACTTTCGAACTTCCTATAAATGTTTTATGTTTACACACATGTACTCACAATGACCTTTATACTGCTTGTGTGTGTGTGTTCTTGTTTGTTTGGTCAGGGCAGAGAGGCAGGTGTGGCTGCTGCAGAAGAATAAAGCAGAGCTTGAACTCAGACTTGCAGATCTGAGACGAGGACAGACCTTCCTGAATAACATCAGAGAGCTCAACAGACAATACCTGGACTACCGGCACAAACACCCCAGCGAGAAAGAGACGGTATAAACATGCAGCTGATGTTGATACTGACTGAAATAGTAAAAATGATGACCTGAATACTGTCTGGTTAGTTGTGTTTCTTGGACATATGTCCATTTTAAGCAAAAAAGACTTTTTACTTTTATCTTGCTGGAGTTCTAATGCACAGCTGATCTTTACAAGAGTTTCAAGAGTACTCATGATGACATACTCTCTCCTTTTCCTCTCCTCCTCCTGTCCAGTATGGGGCGTCCAGCTTGCCAGCTCTGCTATTGGAGGCCAAGAATATTCGGACAGCAGAACATCAGCTGAGAGGAATCAATAACCGACTGGAGGAAAGACTGAAGGAGAACGGGAAATAATACATTATGCCATACACAGAGGTTAAATATTCTCAGAGTAAATAATATGACCAATACTGAGGCTGCTGGAAAATTTGTAAGGTGTTAATACAGAAAGAAGCAGGTTTCATTGTTTTATACTGCACAAATCCTGACCATCCTAGATCACTGCGTGATAAATGCAGTACTGTAATTATAATAAATTATAATAAAAAGTGTCTTCTCTTTGTGTGTATTTCTTTAGATAAAAATATGAAGAGGTCTACTTCAGTTTAAAATAGTTTTTGAGCCAAAGAAAATTATACATGCCGTATATTGTATCAATTTTCATTTTCCTGCATGAGAATAAGTTTATATGAATGCATAAGGACAGTATTTAGAAAGGAAAGGAGGAATTCTCAAAGTAAATTAAAAAAAATATGAAGATAAAATAAATGTGTACATACTAAATAAATAAAAGTCAAAATAAACCTAAGATTGGAAACATAATTCATGGGTAAGGTGTCCCAGGGTATCAGTAAGAAGTTGTATTTTGAGATGATGTTGAAAGCTTGCAATTAGATTTGTTTGCCTGGTATGAATTCTGATGTAATAATAAATCATTTTCACTGACAGCTGAATTAAATATGCATGCCATGTATTTGAAATACCGAATTCTCGTAACATGTCCTGACACGCCGAAGAATTGGTCATGTCGATCTAGGACGTTTTTTTTTGTTTTTTTTAAAGCCAATCAGCTGCTTCTGTTGATCCAAGGTGCGCCCGACTTTCTGCGCTTTGCTCCGCCCACGGAGAGCGGCGCTCCTGATTGGCTGAAGGTTTCAGGCCTGCACTTTGAACAACTTGACATTTCCGTGTATTGAAAAACTTGACTGCCGCCCGTCAATACAGACACACGGCTGTGTTACGAAAAGGTACGTTTATTTTGCAGTTATTATTATTATTTATTTATTTATTTATCATTAACATTTACGCAGGAGTTGGACGAAGCATGAGTTTCTGTCAGTTGTCAGTTTAAGAAGGTAACAGGACTGGTTAAACCGGTTGTTATATTAGTCGATGTTTTTCTAGCATTGCTAATTAACTTTAAAGCGGCTTTTTAGCACCCGACAAACGCGGTTTTAGATAGTAAGGTGGAGACAGTTGTGAACTCCATCGGTGTTTAAAACTTATTGAAGGTTGCCAAAGTGTGTTACCTAGTATTTTATGACATTTTTGGGGTAAGTTAACGTTAGCTCGTAACGTATTCCTGTTGTAACGTGACGTGACGCTGCTTTCTGAGGGAGACAGTTTCACACAGTATTGAATGGATGGAAGCGCGATGACAGACGTGTTAATAATAATAATAAAATGCATTACACCAAGCTGTGAACAAATAGTCCCATTTTTTCTTTTCTCTGTTAAGAGTGATTTGTTAACGTTATTCCCTGGTTTGGGTTAATAACATGGTTATGAACAGTGGCTTATGATTATCTAGAAAACAGGAATCGTTTTCGCTTTTCACTGACCTCACTGTTGCCGATCAAAGTAGCGGGAAGTAATTTCCTGTTTTTTAATGGACTTTTCTCAGCGTGCGGTTAAAACAGTGTTGGCTGTTGCCATTTTAATACAGCTGTGGTGTTTTGAGTAATCTAGTTTACTCTCATTTCTGTTGCTGTTTGGGTCTAAAGTTGAGCTTCTAATGTTAAAAATATATATTTTTTAATTATTATATAATCATTATTTCTAAAGCAGGCCAGTTATTTTTTTTTAGAAGGGACAGATTTGAAAAAAAATTACATTTTCCAACAGTTTTCCTGTCTGACCTGTAAGGTTAGGAATTTAAATATGCGCACCCTTTTTTTTTTCTCAAATTATTAGTTTTGACAGTTGGAAAGAAATATTATGTAGAAAAATACATCTTTGTTTAGATCTGTAAAGATTAATCAATTATTAAGTGATTATTAAATTACTCGCCAACTATTCTGATAATTGATTAATCAGTGTGAATAATATTTTAAGAAAAAAGTCTAAACTCTCATATCTTAGCTTCTTAAATGTGAATATTTTCCCGTTTCTCTCCTCTTTGACTGAATATTTTTGGGTTGTGCATAAAACAAGACATTTGAAGACGCCATATTAGGTTTTGGGAAACACTGGTCAACATTTTACACCATTTTAAAACAAAAAACGTTTAATCTATTAATTGAAAAAAATAACTGACCAATTATGACCATGAAAATAATCATTAGTTGCAGCTGGTTTTTTTTCATGTGGTTTGACTCTCCTAAATTCCCTCTGCTTAAACAGACATAGTTCAAACTTTTTAATGAAATAATTGCCTCTGTGTGTAACAATAAACATAACCACTAAAAGGGCCAAGCCTACTAATAAAATTATGATCTTCTAAAGAACAGTATCAACACTTATAAACTTTAGGGCCAAGATTGAGGCCATTAAAGGGCCAGATCCGGCCCATGGGCCACCAGTTGAATAGTCCTCTTGTAATGTTAAGGCTAAATTACAGTGTTTATAAATGTGTTAACAGTGGCAGCAATGTTCTTGTTGGGTTGATGCACCACTGCTAAATGAATACAGATTTGCCTCGCTCTTTTTATTACAAGATTTATAATAATGATTTAAATAGGCCAGTATCATTATGATGTATGGGATACATCCAATAACAGCTTTGTTAATCCAGTCATGATGTTAACTTTACTTAACATAACGCAACCAGCTGCCAGGAGGAAACTGGTCTGGTTTGTGTGGTCAGTTTGAAACCATTGTGGTTTTGTGGTTCCGCGTACAACGGCTGTGTGAGTAAGGATCCTGTGTCATACCAAAACTGTTTTTGTGCGACACACAACGGTTTCGTTATGTCAGATTACCTTTATCAAATCTTGAGAAAAAATCCCCTAACTTATTGAGTCAGAGTGTCTGCTTTCCAATAAGGAATTAGAATTAGGTGATAAATTCACATGTTTTCAAATATCACACCAAAAATTAAACATTTCTCAGGATAGCGTGTCCTTGGGCCTCCCGCTGCCCCTTGGGGGTGAATGAGATTTGGTTTCAGCTGCTCAAAAAACTGAAAATGAAACAACTCATTCTGGATAAACCACCTACCCAACTGTCAAAAGATTTCATTGGAAATACTGTCCTTCTATCAAAGAAATAGTCCCTGTGTGGGAGGAAATCTGATGACAGTGACGGTTTGGGCTAAAATACCAGTAGTGGTAAGTGGAAAAAATGTTTCAGTGGTTAAGTGAACAAATTGTTCAAGGAGTCCCAATAAACGTAACAAGGTAATAAACATAGCACCATGTTTTAAAGCAGCCTCACCTTACACAAAGATGTTATCTGTATCAGTCTCAGAAACCCAGTAATGGTCATGCTTGCACAGTTTTCATTGTTATTCCCTTCAAAGATATAAAGAGTTTTATTCGTACAGAGTGAACAAAGTGTTCATATTAAACTGGATGAGGAATTGAAAGCAATCTGACGACCCCTGCAGATGCTTTGACAGAAAGTAAAGGTACTGAATACCACGAAATGGAGAAAAATGATAAACTCACATGTGTTGTTTTCTGTCCACTACATGGCCTCTTGTGCGTCCGTGTCAGTAGGAAGATGGCCGAGCGTCACGATAATGGAGACGTGCAGAGTGGAGGGGACACAGTGGACGCCTTCAAATTGTTCACAAAGAGGTAATTATTGTCCACTGATGACTGTCTGTCTGCCTAGATGTTATGTACCTAAACCTGTATGTTCTGAAAAAATAGGGTCATTATTTTCATACAGGTAGCAGTTGCTCACTTCAAAGGTGTTTTCACTTACCTGGCTGATAAGACCTGTATGCTCAGAGCTTTGCTGGGCATTACATCAGATCACTGGACTCTGCACCAATAAGAAAGATAAAGTGTAGGTCCTTATTCCTGGACAGGTACAACGAAGCACATGGGAGAGTGAGGAAGATGTCAATCAGAAAGTCTGCATACACCCACACAAATTAGATTAAATCAGCTGTGCAGGTTTACAAAGCCTTTGGAGTTGTTATGTGTATCATTTTTATATAATCTCTTAAATTAGTCCATCAGATACATCAGTCGGCAGATATTTGTCTATATTGGTATCAGTATATATGTTGTCCAGTATATTTACTTACTTATTTATTTGTTTGTCTGTTTATTTATTTATGTTCGTATACTGACTGACTTTGTGTATGATCTCAAAGCACTGTTTGATTTTAAAATAAAATGAAAGTTAGTTTGATTTCGGCAGAAGAGTCAGAGGTTTTTGTGAATTTAGTTTGAAGATTTGGTTTTGTTTTTACAGTTTTGAGAAAAAGATGGAATGTATTAAGAAATGTATTTTAGCAATTGTGAAAAACTGCAATTCATTAAGTAAATAATCATGTTAATCCTCTTATAATTGCCCACAAAAGGAAATTGTCAAAGGAAAGAAAGAATCCACCACACAGTTTGATTCAGTTCTAATCTTTCAATAACATCATCCAAAAATCATTATGACTTCTGGGTGACATGTTTTCAATCAGATGGTACAGACTGGTTAAACATGCCACTCAAGTTTAGATACTGAGGTGTCAAAACATGAAAAAAAAAAATCTGTTTAAGTGTTGCGGTGCCAAACAAGTTTATATTAATTTAACTGATTTCAAATCATTTACAAGTGTCTTCACATGCGTGTGTGCTAATTCAGGCAGGATGCAGAACCCAAACGTAAAACGTCTGAGGAAACGGACTCTCAGCCCATCAGCAGCAGAAAAGCAGCAGATTCTGACCCTTTCCGGTACAAGATGGACTACCCCAGCCTCGGAACCTGTCTGATCATCAACAATAAGAACTTCCACCCTGGAACAGGTAAATACACCCACTCAATGAAAAACACACATTTCTTACATTCCTGCTTCCACCATTTGTATGGTTAGAGTTAAGTCGAACCAGTGGAGAGGCTGTATGCTTACATAGAAGATTGTGACTTAAATCATGTTCTGATTCCATTTAGCTGCTTCAGTCTCAGACTCTTGGTATTGTGCAGGCTGCCTCACGGGGACATTTGAATGGAACACACACATTAATGTTATTAGGAACACCTGTGCTTTTCCTTCTCCAACAGGTCAAAATGTTAAGCTAAGAAAAGGCCTCTCTGGTAGATATATGCTGTGTCTCAGTTCGGGTACTTCCGTTAGTACACTGTTATCTAGTGCATTTTGCACACTATGTAATCACTTGTGTAGTGCACAGATTTCGACAGGTGGTGCTGTCTCAAATGGAGGATGGCCGTTAACCGGAAATGCTGACTGCAGCTTCCTCTTCTTTGTGGGCGAACTGAGGCCGAGCAGAGCTTTACTGCCACCCACCAAAACATCTATCAGCATGTTTATTCAGCTGTGTTCAGTTTTACTTCATTCAGCATGAACATCCTTTTGATTTCATCTGCTTTTGTTTGCCTTCCCTCCTACTACTGGCTGAAAATGCACCAATATGTTGATTTATATTTGATTTGTCGTACCAGATCTTTACAAACTTAACCAAATAAATGTATCGGTGGCTTCAATCTGACAACAGTATAGTGGTACAGCATGACTTATATCTGTAAAACCGCAGCCACTGTAGTCACTGCGGCTACTTCGTCCGTCGCCATGTTCACAAGTCTGGAAGCCCCACCTCTTCCACTACGTAGACAAAATGGTGACTGTCGAGGACAAGAAGTTTCCAGCATTCCACACTTAACTTTTTGGCCTTTTTGAGTACAATAGCCAGGTACTTGCAGTGCACTTCATTTTGCCGTAAATGTCAGAGTTAATGCACTCATGCACTGATAACAGGAAGTGTAAGTAAAGAAGTGCGCAAACTAAAGCATTAAAGCATTAATTATTAAAGCATCAGCCATGCCACCTCTGTCTCCTCTGTTTATGGACAATTAAAGGCCATCCACACCAAGAACTATAACAATAACTATAAATGTCTTTTTTAAAAATCATTCTAACTTAAGTGGATAACAGAGTCTACACCTCAGTTATAATGACAATAAAAGTAGCTTGAGATTGTTGGGATGACTTTCTGAGTGATTTGTTGAATGATAGAAACACAGCCAATCAAAATGCATCAGATTTTAAGGTATAGCCTACAACTTCTTAAACATTTCTATAAAATAATTTGCAATTATATCTGAGAGATGCTGTCTTTGGAGGTGATAGGGTCTCTGAAGTAGGGGTGCAAAAAAAAATAATGAAAATATTGAGTATCGCAATATTATATTTTGTGATACTGTAATGACTTTCAAAACACTATATTTTGATTTTGTGATACATGCACCATTGAGTTAAGGTTGACTCATAAAAATCATACATACAGAGTAAAATTCAATTCAATCTCTGCATTTAAGCCATCCCGTTATGAGGAGCAGTGAGTAGCCGCTGTACAGCACCCAGGGCCTGAATCCAGTTGTAAGCCAGCACGTTGGTCTGGACAAATGACTCTGCGTACATGTTTATGATGGCCAAAGTGCTAACCAGTTCAATACCGTGCCGACACATATGACAGTATGAGTCATGACAGATTGTTGGATTCTCTTAACTCCTCTCATCTTTGAAGAATTTCATGAAACCATATCTGTCTGGATTCCTTTTTAATCGGCGATCAATATCCATTTTCCTAAGCCGCCAACACAAGTGGAGCATTCAGCGGATGCTCAGCGCTGCTGTTTACCTATAGAATGGTATCATTTATCACTGTGGAAGCTCATATCATTATCATTATAGTTATGGTTCATGGTGTGGATGGCCCTTTAGCCTAGTCTACAAAATAAAGCTCCAACATTGGCTGTCCAAAGTTTCATAATCAGGAAGTGTAAGTTCAGTTTGTTGTTGCATGAATTTTAGAATCACATCACTCATCTTTGGACTAAATTGTATATGCTGACCGTAGATGCTGTCTAATGCACTTGTGTGTTTGTGTGTCTCTCTAGGGATGAATGCTCGTAATGGGACGGATGTTGATGCTAACGCTGCAGTGAAGCTCTTCTCTGAACTGGGTTATAAGATTAAATTTTTCAATGATCAGACAGTGAGACAGATCAACGACCTGATGTTAAGTGGTAATGCGAACTACAGTTTTTCATTCATTCACTTTTATTAACACTTTATTAAAATGGTCCAGTGCTGGTAATCAGTTATCATGTGACATTTGCTGCAGTTAGAAAGGCTGAATCCAAATGTCCGGACGTAAGCGGTCTTGCAGACTGGCGGACTTTGCGAGCGCATTCCCCCCGAAGTCTGCAAGTGCTGAGGTCTGTCCAAATGCACGATTCAGCCAGTGCACAAGGGGCCTCAAGCAGACTCTCTGCAGACTTCCAGAGAGTCTGCTTGGGGCACAGACGTCGCCCCACTACTGATTTAGTTACCCACAATTCTTTGCAATACGGATGTAACACTGTTTTTCTAATTTTTTACTAAATACAAAAAGATTTATTAAAATTTAACTTATAGAAATATGTAGAAATATAGCCTATAGAGATAATCATAATACATTTTATTGTAGTCCTTAAAAGGCACAGTTTACCCCAAAATACAAAAATACACTTACGTACTTATTTTTTGCAGTAGAATCTACTGGAACTACTGTCTTTTCTTCTTGAGAGAAATTAGTTCCTACATCTTCTCACAACAAAGTTTGTGGATTATCTTTAGTAACCAGGTCATGGTTTTTGGAAAGAGACACTGATTTTTAATTTTTTAAATGTGTCTTTTTTTTTTTTGGTGCTTTGAGCACCACAGGGTGAGTGCCATTTTCTCTTCTCTTCTCTTCTCTTCTCTTCTCTTCTCTTCTCTTCTCTTCTCTTCTCTTCTCTTCTCTTCTCTTCTCTTCTCTTCTCTCACACAAAATAAATCTAGACAGACAAGTAGCACTACAGGCCAGGGGTAAAATATGGATTTTTGATTTTGGGAACTGACCATTTAGTTATGGTAGCCTACAAAAGCTATAAAAGCTAGGAAAACTGTCCGAAAAACAACAAAAGAAGGTAGGGGTGTAACAATACCAGTACCACCATACAAATTCCACAATATGATATTTTCAAATATAAAAGTAGCCAAACATTACTTAAGCATGTGCAAAAGAAAGAGACATGTATTGTCATTGGCAGTTAAAGTTTGAATTGTGTATGTATAATTGCAAGACAAAGAAAGCAACAGTTACTATCAGTCCTTTAATAAAATAATTAACCATGTAATAATGCAGTAAATATCTTCACAGTCAGGTAGTGTTTTAAGGGACAGTTCACAGACTTGATTTATTGACGGTGAACATGTCACAGTGCGTACGACTGACGTCTGCATGTCCAGAGGGTGGACATTTGGATTCAGCCACAAACTGCATCACCACATGATCACGCAGCAACCACTAGATGGCAGCGTCTGAGTGTCTCTTTAATTCACACTCAAATTTTTAAATGAGTTTTATTTCTTCCATTCTGGACTTGTAGGTTCTTGCATTGTGAAAATAAAACTGGTTGATGCTCATAGTGTAATAATCAGCACTGTCCTCAACATGCTGTGTCACCCAGTGATTAAAATGAGGGAGGAAAATGTGCCTCGTCTGCTCATGTAATTCTGTCTTTCTGCCTATTCTTGTGTTTGTAGTATCCCGGGAGGACCACAGTAAAAGTGCCTCATTTGCGTGTGTGTTGCTAAGTCATGGAGACGAGGGGTTGATATATGGAACCGACGGAGCAGAAAAGTTTGAAAACCTGACAAAATACTTCAAAGGAAATAGCTGCACGAGTCTGGTGGGGAAACCGAAACTCTTCTTCATACAGGTTAGTCTAATATAGCCACATTACATTATCACACACACACACACACATACTTGTGTCAGTGGACGGAAACCTGTTCCTCTTGTGAAATCACTTGCAGTGTGTGTCTTGGGATGCTTAGTGTTGAGCAGCCTGCAAGGAGTTTATATTATACAACTGAAAACTGACACATGACAGGTATTTTATAGACTTATTTCAGTTTTACTGAATATATTTCAATTTGGGCCAGCACCTTCTTCTTTTTTTTTTTTTTTAGAAGAGGGGTTTGAAACAGCTGGACCTTCATGTAGAAAAAACAAGTTTTCATAATAAGATTATCAGTCACATTTATTTATTTATTTATTTTTTTACAAAAACATAATTTAATCAGGGTTAACTATACCCTAAGGACCCCATCTCACTTCCTGTTTTAAAAAAAAGATGGGAATACTGCTCAAGTGCTGATAAACTTTCTGTTTTTAATATTGCTAGCATATGTGTCTCAGCCATAACAAGTCAACTGCGTAGCCTTTGTAAATCAAAGATAAATGAGAATCATGCTTTAAAAATGTCTATTTTGATTAACATTAAGAGAAGTCTTTTAAAAGTTTTAAAAAATGCTGTGAAATGAAATTAAGTGGCATTTTGTCATATGAGTCTACATTTAATAAAAAAAAAAAATTAATCAACAGTTTGGCCATTACAAGTTTTAATAGCCAAGAGTTTGATCTTTTAAAATATATTGTTTCAGCATAATTGAAGAGCAAGAAATCGAAAATCCTTTAAAAAACGTGTTTGTCCCAATTCTCAAGAATAAGTGTCTTCTGTATATTTTATATCACAGTTAACGTACATACTCCTTGATTTCCTGTCCTCTTTAGGCGTGTCGTGGTTCAGCCCTGGACAGTGGAATCGAGACAGACAGTGTAGAGGATCAAACAGCAGAGAGGATCCCTGTGGAGGCAGATTTCCTCTATGCTTATTCCACTGCTCCAGGTAAACAACAGTGGTAGAAAAGACTTCATATCTTGTTAATATTTCACAAAACTGCATTATGTTCATTAAATGACACAGATAACTGGCTATAAATTTGACATGCATTATTTATGTCCATACACTGTGTCAGTGTGTCCACTGTTTTGTTGGAGCATTAACGCAGTGCATTGTCCGGCAGGCTACTACTCGTGGAGAAACACATCCAACGGCTCCTGGTTCATGCAGTCGTTGTGCGAGATGTTGGAACGCTACCGCGGAGAGCTGGAGCTGATGCAGATCATGACCCGAGTCAACCGCAAGGTGGCGCTAGAGTTCGAGTCTGCTTCCAACCTGCCTGGATTTAGTGGCAAGAAGCAGATCCCCTGCATCGTCTCAATGTTGACCAAAGACTTCTACTTTCCTTCATAGATTAACATTTTTACCTGCAAGAACCAACCTTCAAAAGTGACTCTGCTGTCATTTCATAGCTCTCCATTTTACCTCCAAAGGTATTTGCCTGATTTCTGCTCTCTTTGGCCAAACACTAAAGTCTTGTGGTGCGTTGCACAGTTATGGAAGCCCGTTTGTGCCAATTTGATGAAAAAAATAGATCCCTTAAGTCATTGTGAGATCTCAAAATAATGATGTAATATCTCAGAATTAAAAATAACTACTTAGTATCTCAAAATATTGAGAAACTTTCTCAAAATATGGTTCAATATCTCAAAATAATCACAAACTTAATGATGACTGAATGTCTCAAAGTGAAGCTGTTTGAGAGTTTCTCATTATACTATGTCATTATTTTGAGATTTTAAGTCATTATGTTAAGGTATGAAGATATTATTTTTAGAAAGTTTAGACTTAGAAGATTTTTTTTTCTTAAAATTGGTGGAAATTGGCATCATTACATAGTTCATCTGAAAGATAAGGACCAAAACACAGGGTCAGTATCAGATCAGTGAGGTTTATGTTGAGCCTGATGATTTTTTAATGATAGGATTTTATTGTTGGGTCTTTTTAGGAAAACCTAAAGAATTTTTATGTTTGTTCTTAATCATAATGCATTACAGAAAATGTACAAAATGGTGATGGTACAATTTTCGGGGATGTTTTTTCTGTTTCAGGGATTACACAACTCTACATTAGCAACAATGTGAAACTGGACTTAACTATATACACCATAACATTATATATCTGTGAGATAAACACTTTACCACATACACATTGTCTGTTTTTTAAATTGTGAATGAAATAAAAATGTACAATCACAAATAGTGACTGTGACTGTGTCCTTTCAGATTATTAGGGACACTTCGTTCCAAAATCAGAAATACATGTGTTTTCTCTGGCCTCTAGTGCTGTTTATCCATCTAAATGTTTTCTGGTGTTAGTTGCAGAGTTTTGGAGATGTCAGCCTTCTCAAAGCCTGCTCAAAGCACCAAAACAATACATTTGAAAAATTTAAAACCAGTCTTGCCCCTGTTACTTAAGATAATCCACACACTTTGTTTTGAGCAGTTTCATGAAGGAACTGCTTTCTTTCTGCAGTAGAAACCACCAGAACTACTTTTTTTCTACTAGAAAGAAGTAGTTCCTACATGAAACTGATGGCAATGAGGTCTGCTAAAAAAACAACAATAAAAATGGTATTGCTTCTTGTCACCCTGTCATCACATACTTTACTACATATTATTATTGTAAGATCCACCCTGATGCAGGTAACATTGTGAAAAAGTGTTTCTGAATACTCGCTCAAACTAGGTTTCAGAATCCTCAATCAGGAAACAAAACAACAAAGAAGACTCAAAAGAGTTAAGGGAAGTCCCCCGGCGGAGCAATTCCTCATCTGTCTTAAGAGAAAGGGTGACATCACACCCTGACTGGCTAAGAGGGGAACACACCAAACCGCTCTCAACATACCTGAAACGATCAGGTAAACGCAGGTGTTAAACGATACTAATTAGAGAGCAAGCTTCACCAACCCACCACTGATACTAATTCCATTCAGGCAAAACAGAGTCAAGGTGCTGCTATTGTACATGTTGGCACACTGGAAAATCTCTGGAGGAGCAAGACCTTAATTACTATCATTAGTAACACCTGTTTTTACTCTACTTTTTCATATAAATAAGGCTGCACCCTGCAGGGTCACACACGCAGACATCATCCCTCCAGTCGTTCACCTGTTGACGTAAAGCACCTGGACACCTTTTGCTGCAACTGTGGAAGTGTTACACCATTGAAATAAAATACTGAATGAAACGAAACAAAAACCGACGTCATCACAAAACTTATTCTATTGAAATGTATGTTACTTATTAATAAATGTGATTTGATTAATTTACAAAATATACAGTGCCTTTGCAGATTTACAGATTATTATCTAATATGCTGACTATTTTTTTTTTACTATTATTGAGTAATATTTATAATGTTGTCCTTGATATTTATGTATGGTAACATTGATGATAAATAAATAAAATTATCTGAGATATAAAACTCTTCTGTTAGCTCTACTGTTTGCTTTTTAGTGCAGTGATTGATTGGTAATCTTGCTTGTCAGTGTCCTGAAAAGTGAAGGCCCGTTATTCAGTTCCTACCTACACAATAAGTCCCAGTCAGTCTGAATAACCCCCCAGCCAACTCAGAGAAATTTCAGTATTCAGCAAAAAGTTATTAAAATAGTTGATAGCGTGCGTAAAATATTTGACATGTCCTACTTTTGACCCAGTCTCCTTTTAAAGAAGAAAATGAGATTGTTTAATTCTGAGATCAGGACTGAACTATCATCTCTGTTCTAGAGTTACTCGAGAGTTTTTGTTCTGATCAGGACTGATGAATGCCATTATTGAGGCTGTTATGTGCATTTCTTTGGAAAACACTTTAACAGCTTATTAGGGTTGCTTTTAGTGGAGCCATGCGAACATGCCGCCACTAGAGGAGGCCAGAGAAACATTTAGTGTTGCTGTTTAGGCCTTTAATGAATCAGCAGTCTTTCAAGTAAACACTCGACCAGGAACTGAATTTAAGCTTAATTTAACCCTTGATGCACAGATCAGACCAATAACTGTTAAAATACTGATAAATAGAGTTTGGTTGTTTGATTCCAGCTGACACTTCTTTTTTTGTATCTCAATGATCTGAATAATGCTTGGGTTAAAAAAACACCCTATATGTAGGCTATAGTACACACTGTACTGTATGTGTGATGCAGAACATGATTTTGTCCTTTTTCCTTCTGTTTATATGTCTGCATTTGTTTTTGGACCATCTGTCTTGCTGTTAAATTCCATATTTCTTGATTAGTTTATCAGGCCCCTCCCCAGTGTTAGCTGCAGTGTGTCAGAAAGAGATAACCCAGACCTATGACTGTTCAAAACTGTCTCCTGACACAGTTTGTGTCTCTTGTTTGTTGGTAGTAAGCATCAGTTCTTTTCAAACATCCCACTTTCTGTTCCTGTATTTTGCAAAAGCTATTTTCACTTTGGTGTAAAGAGAAAGGGCAATGTAGAGGGCAAACGGCAGCAGAAAGTACACACATTTCATGATCAAACTGTATCTACACCTGAAAATGTACGTAGCATGTATCTTAAAGGTATGATACACAACATTTTCTGTAAAAACAACGTATATACTCATGGAAACATTATCCCCCCTCAATATTTTGCAGTGCTTGGGACGCTTTATCAAACCAAAATGTGATTCGACCTTTAAAACTTTTATAGATGGTAATTAACTGGTATGTATTTCTATTTAACATAAAGCAGACACAAATGAACTGATGTGAAAATAATTCAAAAATTAGTCAGTATATACATTATGAATGTGTAAATACAAATAAATACAAATCTAATATAACTTTGGCTTTAACAACATGAGAATACCACAATGAATGCAATCACATTATTAGTAGTATAGTACCAATATCATAAAGTACAGTGACCAGGTTATTATTGCAAAATAAACCCTGACAGGTTGATACAGGATCCCAAAGCGAAGGGGGTCTTGAATCACCCTGAGGGGGTTTATTTCACAATATTGACCTGCTCACTGTACATTATCCTGCTTATTACATGGTTGATTAGGACAGCATCCATAGCAACAGCTTGCTCTTCATAGCAACAGCCTTTAAACGTAGCAACGGTTTGCCCGTAGCATGTTGTAATTGACCAATCAGAATTAACTTATTTAACAAAGCCACGTGATAATTTACTATTAAGATACAGCTCCATTTTAATTAACTATACATTTTCATCAGAAACCGAAACAGTGCAATTATAGGGGAGCCTATAAAAATTTAATTAACATCTGTGTTGAGTATGTTGTATAATGCACTTTGGTCAGATTTTTAGGACGACTTGAACTTTAGGCAAATAAAGTGAAAATTTAGTTACATTTTCGAAATTACTGCAGGTGCTATGTTACACTTACACACATACACTTGCTTTAAGTTTCTGGTTTCGTTTCCAGCATTAACCGCTCAATAAACCGTGGACTGTAGAGGAGGAGGGGAGGAGGTGATAGAGGAAGTGAAAATGAAATCCAGCTCAAAGATCGTCTATGCGTTTTCAATACAACGATTCGGGACTTTTTTTTTTTTTTTTTTTTTTTGTCTTACTTTTTAATGGTAGCTATTTAGCAGAGATGCTCTTATTATGCATAATTTGCATTAATGTGTACTTCAGTGTCGTCGCTGGTAAAAGTGGAACTACTTTCAACTTGGCTATTTTATATTTATTATCTGCTGGGTATAGCTCATGAACTTCCCCAGTTTTATCTTAATCTACAATTTTATTTTACATTTTAGTTTTTTATATAATAGTACAACATCATGCTACTTGTTTCTTAATCTCAGTCTGCAAAGTAAATTGTAACTAAAGTTATCAACTGAATGTAGTGGAATAAAGAGTACAATATTAGCCTCTAAATATAGTTAAGTATATGTATAAGTTGGAAGTACAGAAAATGGAAATACTCAAATATAGTACAAGTGCTGAATCTGAGCTGAAGTAAGGTACTTGAATAAATGTACTAGTTAATTTACACCACTGTGATTTTTTAGTATTTGCAGTATTTTAGCCATGGTATTTTAGTTGTGGGTAGGTGAAACAACAACTTTTTTTTTCCAACTGCTGTAGATAGAGTCTGCCAGTGAAGGGGGAAGACAGAAAGAGAGGGAAACCACCCTTTATCTTTATCCACATTCAGGTTATGAGGTAATTGATTAATCATGATGGAAATCTGTGTCATTAAAGCCATTCAGCCACATACAATCACAAAACAAACAACACTCCAAAAGCTACATAAGAAATGTAACTGAAATAATATTTAAAATCTCTAACTATGTATATATTGTATATTTACACATACAGGTACACTGGGTAATTTAATTTTGTTTGATATGTTTTTAGGGTGACAGTGTTACATCTGTCCAGGGACTACTGAACACTGGTGCATTTACATTGACATATATGTTTATTAGTGTGCTAAACAAGGTCATTATGGTAAATTAAAATTAAACTAAAAACTACATCTAGGTGTGAGAAGACATTTTAGTTAACTGTATTATCATACTCAATTCATATCAGTATGACTGAGTGTTGTTTGTACCGTGGCCTAATACCTATTCTGCACTTCTCAATTCTCGCCCCTGACAAACACCCCCATTTGATGTATTTCTGTAAAACTAAAAACTAAACTGAAACAAGCACTAAACTAATCAAAATGAAACTGAATTGGAAAAAAAAATTAATGAAAAAACAAAACTATAGATGACTCTGGTTATTTAACCTTTGTGGTACTGAGATTTTTTCTTCTTTTATTTCAGACTGTCAATACATGGGGCAGTGGCAAAAGACAACATCCGCAACATCACACAAAAGAGTCAGAACGATGAAAAAACAACAGGAAAGACAAAAAAACACAAATCACATAAAATAAAATAAACTAGAAATAAGATAAAAATATAAGACATGAAGAAACACATACTAACACATACAAACTATACACACAAACTACATACACCTTTCAGATTTATGAATATATATGAAAAATAGTGTAGGATAATCGTATTGTAGGATAATTGTAATAAAGACATGATGTGTAGCATTATGCTAGGAGAAAAAAAAAAAAAATAATACTCCAAAGAGATACAGCGACTGGTCGCGCATGATACAAGCAGCAAACATTCACAGGAAAAGATATATAATAAAATAAGAACTGAGAAATTCCTAAAAATGTGATGAAACAGAAAATTTGCTTAAAAACGTCAAAGCTCTTTCACACTGACTGTTTTGACGTAACTTTTTTACGTGGTAGCCAGAAATCAGATCAGAGTGAGACCTCTTCGTGACTGATTTTTCCTTGGGAGCGCGCACGCGGCCAAAGCGACTTCCGCGACGCTCGAGACCGACCCGAAGCGAGAGCACGAGAGCAGGAGGGGGATTTCCAGCGCGAGCCCCCACTTCCCGAGCTGCCTGTTGTTTTGCTTTCGGTCTGGACACAGAAACAGAAATAAACGACGGACAACCTCTTCCTTTTCCAGTTTAAATCACAAATACAGCAACTTGTCCAACTTCAGCTGATTTTGTTGATTCCTACAGCGGGACTGTGAAGCTCCAGGCCGTCCAAACTGAACAGGTAACATGTTATTTCCGCATATTAACGCTGCTGACTTACAGCTCTCAGACTTCCTACAGGACGACATGACGGATCCAGAGCTCGCTGCTGCTCTGTAAGTGAAAGTAGTTTTTCTCTGTGTTTGTTGACGAGCTGTGGCATTTATTTTCACTTTTGGCTCGATTGTTTTTGGGTCAGCACGCTGGCAGACAGCTGACAAACAGAACGCGGTTAACTTCATCTGACCTCTATGGCTAAATCAAACTTTAATCCCAAATAGACCTGTTACGAACATTTCACTAAAGTCAGTGTAAGATGGTAAGAACTTGATGTCTGATAACATTTCATAACATGTAGCAGCATGTAAGGGGGGCTGTTATTAGTTTAAACTGACGTTAAGTGAGTAAAGTTTTAAATATAATGTAGGTGCTACTGTGACAGACTTATGAAGTGTTCATGTTGTGTTCAGGCCTTCGTGAATATGTTAGTAAATCAGAGTTTTCTTATAATTATGTTATTTGAACTGCATCATAGGTAGGTTGCCCTGTTAGCTTAAAATGTGTTTTTTTTTTTAGACATTTAAGAAATGTAATACACATCTGTATGCATTTTTTTGGGTGGCTGCCAGTAAGCAGGACAAGTCATGTCAAAACCGTTTTCAGAATCTTACTTAAAATGATACTTGAATTTGGGGGCTTATGTCTATAACCATATTAGGAAGTAAAACAATTCTGATATCAAAATATAGGCAGATATCACAATGCCCCCTGAAATGTGCTTATCAAACACTTGTGAGAGGATTTTTTTCCCCTTGTTTCTTGTGTCACAAAAAACTTTATTGTCCAAAATTACATCAGGTGTCTGAAACAGTGTATCTTCACTGGAATGGAAAAAGCATCAAATGTATCTTAAATGCTGCCCATAAAACTAAAAAAATAAAAACAATCTGCATTATGTTCTATCAGCAAAAAGTTTTAGTAGCAGCTAGGGCTGCAGCTAACTGCTATGATTATTTCCATGATTAATCTATACATCTCTAAGTCTTTAAAATGTATTTTTAAAAAGTGTTAAAAATGTTCATCAGACAACATGTATGCCAATACTGAAATAGATGCGAGAGGCCAATGTAGGCCCATTATATTTGTCTGGCTCTGCTTGAAATATAGACAAATATAGCCTCCCATTACACTTTGACCATGTCAGTTATAATTATAATGATTGGCTTTAGCTATCATGCAGACAATGTAAGTATTATTCGTTATTGATATTATTCATTCATACAGCCTGGATACTGGTGCACTTTATTTGTTTTTTAAAAATCAGGGATAGTAAAAGTCCCTCATTGTGCAATCAGAAACAAAAACACATTGCCACATAGTATTAAAACCACCAGTGTTTAGACTTACCCACATAAGGTTTCTACCTTTTTTGTACTTTAACCCTAAAAAAGACAAATTTTTCACTAATTCAGTCATAAAAAAAATGTATGCTCTATATATCTAGGATTTAACTACTGCACAATATACTATTTACTTACACCTTTTTAAACTTTTTGTTTCTGTAATATAAAGCTTATGATATTGTGCTGCAGTTGACCTGTATTTACTGTATACAGTGTTTCACTGAGCAGTAAACCCGGATGCAGCTGGAAGTTTCAACGCTGTGGCTCATAAGGGACAATATTTTGTATTTGATGCTGTGCCATGTCACCCTGTTTGACCTGTTAGGGAGCTCGTTCTCATGTCAGGACAGGAGGCAGTGCGTTGGCTCACTATAGCGTGCACAGGGAGTGTCAGGCTGCCTGCTGGCTGATCATGCCCACCGGACTTTGATCATGTCAGGGACCATACCCCTGCTCAGAAATCAAATGTGGCAGGGTGGGGTGGCAGAAGATTGCCCTCGCTTTAAATAAATAAATTACATGCTGTTTTCTTTTAGATGTTTCTGTTGTCCTCCCACTTGTCATTTATGCAGAAATATTTTTTTTTTAAAGTTGATTTTAGTTAGACAAAGAAGGTCAGGACCAGTTTTATTTGTGAACAGTATTTTTATGACTCCTGTTCTTTACAACACAAATTAAACAGTGGACTTGGGCAGGAGGTTTATCTTTACGACTGCAGACAAAATGGATTACACGGTCTCCTTCGTTTTGCTCACAAAGGATCATGGGAGAATAAACTTAAATAGTTGCTTCCTCTCACATTGGTTGGCAGAGTAGATCACGTGCTGTTATGTTTTGATGTTTGTATTGTTGCCTGTACTAATTACAACTCTTTTGAAGATGACTGTAATGCGGATCCATTTGGAGAAAATTCTTTAAATTGAAATGTAATCAATCATCATACATACTGATGTTGCTATCTGTAATATTATATACATGACTGTGTGTGTTTGTGTGCACACAGGACACAATGCCAGTAGAAAGAATGAGGATGCGGCCCTGGCTGGAGGAGCAGATTAACTCCTGTCAGATACCAGGGCTCAAATGGGTTAACAAAGTAAGTCCACACTAGTGGCTGCACACATACATGCATGCTGCACACACTAATATTATAGTTCAACTGCTGACAAAATGTTTCTGTGTGTAGGAAAAGAGGATCTTCCAAATCCCGTGGATGCATGCTGCACGTCATGGCTGGGATCTGGAGAAAGATGCTCCGCTCTTCATGAGATGGGCCATACACACTGGTAACAATGCACAGATCCAAGCAGACAATAAACTCACTGCTTCTCCTTTTCGGTGGTTTTCATTTTCATGCCTACCAGACCCTGCAGCAGTTCTCTGTCTAAAATCAAAGACACTTTCAATTTGCGTAGTATTTTTAGGTAAGAAATCAAAACAATTGAGGTGTTGGAGTGTCCCATTCCCACCTGCCCTTGTAAAGAAGCAAACAGTCGTTCTGTAAGAGCAGGAAATCCCGTAATTCTGCTGCATCATTTAAGAGGAAAATGTTTCACAAACCAGGTAGATTCTTCTTGTCAGGAGGATGTCCCCACGGTCAGAAAAACATTCCAAAAATGAAATGGCTTGTACACCTCTAATACTTAAAATTAATTTTTATGCTTATATTGTCAGCAGGAAGTACTGCTTTATTTTCAGTTCTACACTTTAGGTGTCTGAAATACGCAGAAGTCAACTGACAGACATATCACCACTCGAAACCATGACCTAGTTCAGTGACCAATAAATGAACATTTTTTGCAGTATCATGTGTATTTATGGCTTATTTTTCATTGTGAGTGACTGAAAACGTATTACTGCCATGCCAGAAAAAGAAAATTGGGTCAATATCATGTTATAACTATACCTAGAAACTGTTCTTGTTATAACAGCATACTGTTTATCTTATTATAGTGTGAAAAGTTTCCTGATGTAAGACGATAGTATATTGTTATAACAAGGGAAGTTTCTTGTTTTAACATGATAACTTTGTATGTCGTAATAATGTGAAAATATATTTTTATAATGAGAAAAACATTTTCTTTCTAATAATAAACATTTTGTGTTATAACATAATAATGATCAGTCTATTTTTCTTGCTTGGCAGCAATACACAACTGTACTAAACATATCTGGACTAAAAAAGTGAATGGTTTCAAACTATCAAACTAAATAATATCTTTGTATTGAACCTGTCAATTTAAAACTGCTATACAGAAGGTAAAAAAGTCTTTAAACATTTTTAAATAGGTTCAAGTCTTTTGTCATAGTTTGTTCGTTGTAACTGTTGCATGATGTGTCATACTACATACTACAGTCATCTGCAGCAATAAATAACTACTTTGTCTTTGTCTTCTGTGATTTTCTGTATCTGTAGGTAAATACCAGCCAGGCGTTGACCGTCCAGATCCCAAGACGTGGAAGGCTAATTTCCGCTGTGCAATGAACAGCCTGCCGGACATCGAGGAGGTGAAGGATAAAAGCATCAAAAAGGGAACAAATGCCTTCAGAGTATATAAGATGCTCTCCTCCTCAGAGAGAAGCCTGAAGAAAGGTGAGTGCTGATCCTCAGCTCAGTGTGGTTAACAACTCAGTCACTTTTCTCTGTTTGGTCTGTGGATTTATAATCCCACATTCACTGTTTCAGATCTGTTGCACTGTGGCTTTTAAATCAGTGTCTGGAAATGTTTGTTTCTGTGTGTGTGTCCATTTAGGAAAGAAGAAGACAGACAAGGAGGGGAGGCCCAAGGGAAATAAAGAGGTACATAAACGTGTAAAAGTCTTTTTACACCTGAAATCCACAGCATTTCCACGAAAGCCTGGTGGTTTTTGTGGTCACCTAACACAAACATTTCTTAAAGAGGCCGTTCACATGTGACTTAACTCTGCTAAATACATTCAACATTTTACTGGGAGATGATGGGAAATAATAACACCACAAAAGAAGAGCGTGTTTCTTATTTCTCACTCAAGCCTTGTAATTAATTGTCCTCCTGGCTAGTTTGGTTCCATGTGAGGCAACCCAGAAGTATTTGCAGAGAAATATCGTGCCAAAGTAGAGCAAACAATTTCTGGAAGTCTTACTCATTCCTGAGTTGGCAAATCTGCAGAGTATCTGATGTGAGCAATCAACTCAGGCACCGGCTCCCACATGACACAAATGTTTGCCAGAGTAGGTGCAGTAACCAAGCCTTCTTCCCCAATTTGGCTCTGTCTCTTTAAGCAACGCACAAATAAAACCAGTAGCTGCCGTTGTAAATAAATGAATAAACATGTGAAAAGAATAAACATTCACTGATTTTTAACTTTTCCAGACCATCCTCAAATCTGTATTTAAATATAAATTTGAGCGTGAAGTCAAATCTGAAGAAAAAAAAATTCATTTTCTCTAAAAGTAACATCTGTAATACATTATAAGAATATTCACAAATTCAGTATCTGAAATGGAATAATGTCTTATAAACACCAGACAGTTGCTAATATTATAGAGTGCTGTCACTTTACATAAAGCTCACAAAGTCATTGTATATCTTATTGCTGTTTATAAGACATTATTCCATGTCATAAACTTAGAATTTATCATCTGTTATGATATGTTAGAGCAGATCTCTATGTGTCTTTATAACTGGCTAAAGTCATGGTAGTTATAATGTGCTTCGTAGCCCAGGACTCGGATTCTTTGTCTTTTTGGCAGTGGGGTGTAAAGCACTATGTCCACCACTTATAATGCTTCACCAACCTTGTTATAAGTTGTTATGCACGATTATAAACATATATAAAGATATTAAAGTTCTATGAATGCGTTATGTCTTATGAATGTGCTTACAGTGCACTACAGACATACTTTTCATTGAAAATGTTACCAATTACTCCTTAAAAAATTGAGTCACTAATTATAAATACAGTCTAAATAAATGTACTCCCTTATTCTGTGTTTTCCTTTTTAAACATTCATTTTGACTTAACTTTCCTAAAGTACTTAATTAATGACATAATGAAGGATTAAAAGTAGTAGGAGTCAGAAATGCTAAAATCCCAACAACACTGAGACTGTTCTGTCTGCTAAACAGGCTATAAATAAATAAGAAGACATTAAAGTTGTTGAGTGCTTGTTTAATATTTGGCAGGTTAGTTTAGTATATTTTGCTCAGTTTGATTTGTGTGTTTACACGAGTGAACTCCAGATATCAGCTTTGTATCCTGGTTACGTCTTAGTTGGAATAAGTTGTTTACAGTTACAAGTAGATTTTTATAAATACCAAAGGAAGTCTCTGCACTGAGTCACCACATCCCCACTGAATTTAGAGTTTCTTATGAACACATTTTGAATGTAATGAAACAATTTTAATAAGGATACTGTGTTTAAAAGGGCATGAGAGTATTGGTGTGCATATAACTGGTGTAAATGGACTTCTGTGCTTTAGAAGATTGGATGCAATGTTTTCTGTACTACTTGTTCTGCTAATATTTGTTGACCACGGTGTGATGAAAATACAACAACAGAACTTCTGCAAATAAGAGTCATCGTCACACACAAACACTGCATGCACAGCTGAATATATCTTTTTTTTTCTTTTTCATTTCATTTTCATTTTCATCATTTTTCTTTCTGTTTTTCCCATCAGGTAGCTTCTCCTGATGCTCATGTTGGACCTCTTGACTACACCAAACAGGAAATGACCAAGCAGGATATGATCAAGCAGGAAACAGTAGAATTTACAGTAACGGACAGTGCCTCAGGTACCGCACCTCTTATTTATTAATTGTTTGTGGCTATTACTGGTCCTACGTGTGCTCATATTTCTGCTTGGATGTGTTGTCAGTGTGAAAGGGTTCATTGTAATCCCAGAAATATTGCTAGTTACATTTTTCCATTTCTTGTTGTTGACTGGTTTCCTATAACAGTAAGCATGGCCACGTAATTATATTGAAAAGTGTGCGTGCAAGATTAGAATGGAAGGAAACTCTCATTTAAAAATACCCGAAAGTGCCATTTCCTGTGATATAAAGGCTTCTGTCATGATCAATAAAGCTGCACTTTCACTATAAAGCTCAGTTTATATTGCACTGTTAAATAAAAGTAATTGTTTTTCATTGTGTTCTGTACTTTCAGCAGTAAGTGACAGATAAATAGACACAGGGCAATCATTGACTGCATACTGCTGTTAGAAACTCAATATAATCCAGTTATTAGTCTGATCAGCAACCATAAGTGATCAATACATTGATCCAACCAATACGTACAACTTTATCATACTTTAGCAGCTATGTAGTGTTTCTGTCTGTGTGGCAAAACACTGGAAACATGTACATGCAGTATTTTCAGTTTGAATTAAACTAAAGCTTTCTGTGCTCTTTGGAGAAAATATTAGGCCGGACTGCTTTTAAGAATTACGACAATTCCTCACGTCCGTGAAAACGCATACCTCAAGAAATACAAGATAAAAGGCTCAATATGTCAACAGTCTTCCTGTTAGTTCAGCATCAATATAATCCATAATGCCAAATGCAAACTTTTTTTTCCACAAACTTTTTCAATTAAATGGAATCAAATTTAATTAGGATTTTGTCACCTCGACCCCCTCAACAGCCTGTGCTGGTTAGCTGCACTGTTTTAATATGAGGAAGCCGTGTGAACTAGAGGTGACCTGTGAAATTAGATTTCACTGATAAAGATTTCTCACTAAAATAAGAGCTGGTGGATCAGGTATATGCCGATTTAAACACAGACTCATAACACCAGTAACTGACTCTCATCATCGTGTGTGTGATGGTATTTGAGGAGAGTTTTTTGGCCATCATCAAGGAAACTAGTTTGTTTTTAAGGTAGAGCACACCTGTCTTCAGATGGTAAACAAGACAAGACAAGACAAGAAAAGACTGATTTAAGACAAGTCAGATAAAGATGATTCATTGCAGAATGCTTTGTTTTGTGATTTTTTATTTTTTAAATTTTTTTCTGTGGCTCTAATGTTTAAAAGTAGTAACATTGTATGACCAAAAAGTATGGATACAAAAGCATGTATGTGCTCTGCCAAATCTGATAGTTGGGATGCAGCTGCATCGTTTGCTCGGGCGCCTATGCTAGTAAGAGCTATGATTTCCACCATTTAAAAATAATTAGTTTAGTTTAATGCTTTGCCATGCAATCAGTTTACGTTCATAAATAATGAATTACTACACTTGGATTTTTGAGGTGTACAAATATCTGATGGAAGATTAAAACATGACTTGTAATCTTGCAAAAGTGGTTTGATGTATAACTAGATTTTACCACACATTGAATATATCTTGATCAATAAATCATTTACTGCATTGCAGTGAATTCATCGTGACATGTCCTGTCTGCCCTTTCACAGCCATTCATAGTTCAGTAGAAGACCATGTGATCACCAGCGAGCAGCTGCCATTCGTCTGTCAGACAATCGAAGTGACCACTGAGAACGAAGAGCAGACTGTCAGCTCCTCCCACTCGTACCCGCTCCAAATCTCTCCTGTGTCTTCGTGCTGCGGTGAGATCACGCACACACACACACACACACACAAACACACACACACTCACAGTAGCATTTCCAGCAGAGGACATTACATTGACTTACATGACTAAACCTTATCCTGCCTGTTACAACTGCTCGCCTAAAACCTAACCCAAGTCTTCACCCTAAAATATAATGATTTGTATCGTGAGTTCTTGTATTTTGTCCCCATAATGAAGGGGAGTCCCCACAGTGTGAGTGTGCAAACAGATTTATGTCCCCACAACACATGTCCACAGACACACACACACGCACACACGCACACACGTACACACACACACACACACACACACACACACACACACACACACACACACACACACACACACACACACACACACTGCTTGTAACAAAATGTGGTAAAAAGTGGAGTAAATAGATTAGTAACTTGGGACCAGGCCCGTATAAGCAGTAACTGTCGAAGTTATTCAGAACCACAGATTTGACCACAATTACAAAGACAACACACACACACACACACACACACACACAAAGAAGCAACTTTGTAGGGCATGGTTACTGTGTTCAAACAGGGCTTCATCTGGCTGTCACATCAGTTCTTGTTAATTTGGTTTGGATTAATTGCCGTTCATTTTAAGTAGCCAGCAAGTACGAAAACTGGTTCAGACTGTGACCCCATGAACTGCTCATATCTGTCACTATTACATCATCCGCCTCTGCCTCTGCATCTTCTGTATTACAGTGCCTAGATCTTATCTTTAGTGGGGAACAACATGGGCAAAGCAGCTGCACGTTGAGAGCAGCCAACAGTAGATGAAAGAAGCGTAAAACGCCATCACGATCATGACTGTGACCTAAGGCTGCAATGATTATTTTCATAGTCAATTGTTTTCTTGATTAATCGTTGTTTGGTCTATAAAAAGTCAGAAAATAGTGAAAAAATGTTGATGACTGTTTCCCGTAACTCAAGGTGAGGTCCTCAAATGTCTCATTTTGCTCACAACCCAAAGACATAATGTTTACTGCCAGAGAGGTATAAAGAAAATATTCACAAATCAATTTATTTACAAAGCTGAAATCAGAGAATTTTGACTTTTCTTCATAGGAAATTACTCAAATGATTGATTGATTATCAAAATAGTAAGCAATGTATTTAGTAATCTCTTATTTGATTAATTGTTGCAGCTCCTCTGTGATTTAATTCAACTTTTCCAGACTGTTTTTGAGGTTGTAGTTGGAATAGCAAAACAACTTTTGCTAGAATTAGATGTAAGATAAAAGCTTGCAAGTAAAGAATATAAAACGTGTTCTTCTGGAAAAAAGGATTCATGCAGGATCAATGCCAAGTGCAGTCTGGTGCTTCCACCCTGAGTTTATCTCGCTTCTTTGTGAATCCATCTTCTTTCTCTCCCAACCAGTCATTCAGGCAGGGTTGGCTCTACCAGTTTACAGCTGCAATCATCCAATCTCTCTTTCTTCTTCTCTGTGCATTGTTTTCATCTTTCTTAGTTTCTACCATGACCTTAACATGTATCCCTTCTTTAACGTGTAATTTTAAATGTGCTGTTGTGTGCAGATGTTTGCTCTGTTTGCTTCTGTTGGACGTGAGCCTTGCCAAATTGTTTTTATGGTTAAAAGCAAGATTTGATTGAACTCTTCCTCTTTATTCCATGTATCTCTCTGTCAGCTTTCTTCCTTCCTGATGTATGTGATCTAAGGATGACTTATTACAAAATGTCCATTTCCTGAATACTAATTCATTAACTGTCTGTGTGTGTCTTTATTTCTGCAGGCAGCGACACAGAGAGTGACACAGAAGACACCAAAGAGGTGAGTCTCCTATAATAAACACTTATACACAGATGAATGAATGAATTATTAACCGCTCTGATCCTCAGATAAACAGGTTTTTACCTGCTTCAGCCTTACTGCTGAAACAGGGTGTGTGTGTGTGTGTGTGTGTGTGTGTGTGTGTGTGTGTGTGTGTGTGTGTGTGTGTGTGTGTGTGTGTGTGTGTGTGTGTGTGTGTGTGTGTGTGTGTGTGTGTGTGCGTGCGTGCGTGCGTGTGTGTTTTTCCTTCCTGTAATGTTGCGAGAGAGTGAGAAAGGGGAGGACCTTGTCAGGAACTGTGGCTGTCAAACATTAACAGTTTCATCTGAGGTTGTCCTTTGTAGTACATTGTACCCACAGTCAACACGTGTGTACACACACACACACACACACACACACACACACACACACACACTACCCCTTATCAGTGGTAGGAGTGCAGCATTCCTAACTATGTTGAACATAGAAAATGTTTTTATAATAGTCAATAAGAAAACAGTTTTTTGGCCAGCATTGGACACAGCAACACAGGCATCTTTTACATGCAATTTATTTCTAAGCAGCATCCCGTGACACATGTAATGCACAGTAGGGCTGCAATTTAATTATTTTCATTATTAACTAATCTGCAGATCATTTTTGTGATGAATTAATTACTTGTTTAGTCCAGGGGGTTTTCAAAGTCTCCTCTCAGACAGAGCTTGGAAAAAGGTTCCCTAACCCCGCTCGCTTGGTTTACTTGCTTTGTTTTGCTCAATTCCTGAATGCCAGTAGGATCATGATTAAGTTATTTGATCTAGTAAACAGTCACCAGCTAAACCAAACTAGCCTGATATTGCTGTTTGCGGAACTTCAGACTACACCAAATACATTAAAAAGCTCTGTCTAAAAGCATTTATTAGTTTCTGGGAAAGTGGGAAAAACAGTATAATTCCCCCAAAAGACTGCATCTCTGAACTATGTCACCAAATCACACGTTTAGGCTGTTCTGTGAGATCCTTTCGATGACTAATGTAGTAAATAATGTTTACAATATTTTTTCACATTCTCTGAACCCCAACCCCCCCTCACTCGCCTCCCACTTTGAAAACCTCTGGGTTTAGTCTTTTAAATGTCACAGACTGTGCAAAATACTCGTCACAAATTTCCCAGACTCCAAAGTGACGTCTTCAGAGTGCTTCTGTTGTTCAACAGTCCTCAACTCAGGGACTTTTCATTTACTGTGCCAATATACCAAAAAAGCAGTAAATCCTTAGATTTAAGAAGATGGAAAGGGTTGAAATTTATGCTTGAAAAATGACTGTAACAATTACTCAATTATCAAAACAGTT
Source organism: Lutjanus erythropterus (assembly GCF_056507025.1). Classification (NCBI taxonomy): domain Eukaryota; kingdom Metazoa; phylum Chordata; class Actinopteri; order Lutjaniformes; family Lutjanidae; genus Lutjanus; species Lutjanus erythropterus. Next base: position 12,841,569 of record NC_139321.1, read on the forward strand.
GGCAAGTAATTTTCTTGATTGATTAATCAACTAATTGTTGCACTAATGTATAAATATTAAGACTTAATCACAGAGACGTTCATCTCTTTGATCATTTTCACTGTGGTGTTTTTGGTGTTTGATTTACGGTGTACAGGGTTCTTGCGGAGGTTAGAAATCCTTGTAAACACTTGAATTTTAAAGTTTTTTTTAAGTTTTCAAGTTTTAAAAAGTGCTTGGAATTTGGATGAAGGTATTGAAAGTGCTTGAAATTGTAATTGCATTGCTTTCGTAATAAGTAGCTCTCTGAATAGTTGGGTTTTTTTAAAGAAAAGAAATAAAATATGTCATGTACAACTGCTTTTACCTTTCACACAAAAGAAAGACGACTGCCACTCTGCACGTGTGGCTACTGTTGGTGTGATCGTCGGTCTTTGTTGATGTGTGTCCTCTGATGGAACAGTGAGTGGGAGGTTAACAGACAACAGCATGCTGAGAGGTTGCTGTTTTTAATGAGCGTGTGCTTGAAAACGAAACATTGAACAAAAGGAGTTACTGAAATTGAAATTATTGTCTGGTAATTGTTTGGGTGATCATTTTTTGTTATTCCGTCAGGTTATATAAGATGTTGAGTTTACCCACAGACAGGTGACAGTTTTCAAACGTGAAACTTTGTTGTGTTTTCCTTTAATTTGTCACCCTTCTGTAGAATTCTATCATGACACAAGTTTGGTTGTTTATAGCACAATAACCTCTGACTTTATGTGATAAAGAGATGAAAAAGATCGAATCATTTTCATTATGTATAGAAATTTCTCATTTACCACAACTGTAAGGTGGTGGCAAAGCATGCAAATGCATGCTTTCTCCACAATTTAACCACAACGTACGTCAAGAATTCTGACTGTATTTTTGCGTAAATGCAGATATGTCACCTTCCTCTGCTTCTCCTTTTTCATTGTTTTAACTGACAGGGTGCCGGCACAGGCTGGAGACGGGAGAGCAGCACATCAGTTCTCAGGCTTCCCACGTGTTCTCTCCCCGGCATGGCCACCTTTGTCACTGCAAACAAGCCCAACTTTAGGGTGACCAGCACACGGGACCCAGCCCCACTCATCAGCTACCACACTGACGGCTGGACGCCAGCCTACAGCCAGAACTCTGTCACATCCCCGACGACGAGCCACACCCACGAGGTGCGCGCAAGTGTCATTATGAAAACTTCTGATGTCACTTCCTCCTGACCTCTGACCCCAGATGAGGGAGTATCGACACTGCTTCCAGGGCATAGGAGTGATTGATTGTTTTCTCCATCAGGGCTGCGTGTAGCCTAAAGAACCTTTGATTTTATTGCAGCTTCTGTCTGGGCCACAAATTCTCTCACTTTTCTTTTGTTTGGAGAACTTGGCATGACTTGTCTACTAATTGGTAAACACTTCAGCCCAGTTCATTATTTTGGCATCTGTATGGCTGTTTGTGGACCATCCATGGTCCGTGTCCGTTTTGGACTGAATCTGGCCTTTTAGATACCATAATCATCCATGTGTCACTGGTAGGTCCACTTCTCTGCTGCTTTGTGCTAACACTTTAGCATACACTATGACAAATGAAAGACATTTACCACTTTTATCTAAAGAAAGAAAATGTTGCTTTTAGTTGTGGAAATTCCTCACCATTTTTTTATTGCACAACCTATAGATGAATATCTTTTTTAAATGTATTGCTTAGCTTTATGTTTGAAACTACATCCTCATGATCATCCACTGCATTTTTTAAGCCGTATGCTGTCTCAAATCACCTTAAACCTTAGCTTGAAACCTTGAATTTCATACACATTTTTCAAAACTCTGTCATAAAATTGCCAGAGTTGGCCACAGGTCATTTAAGATTATTCACTATTAAGTACTAAAACCAATTATGTGCTTGTGTGAGCTCAAGTGTTAGCATGAAGCATCGCACCGAATGCAGGAACACATGGCTTTTGACAGTTTTATGGAAAATGAAATCTCTGTATGCAAACTAGCTACTAGCTTGCAAGTTGCGAAAAGAATCAAAGGCTTGTCTTTTTATCAAGATAAAGAGTGACAATCTTTATGAAGCCCTGATTTGCCCTGCAGTGGAAAGCAGGCATGTGCGTATCTGTCTTTCTGTCTGGAGACCTCAGGACCCGCCAACACGCAGACAGAACAGAACGACAGACTCACTGACAGACAGACTGACAGACTGTGAACAATGTATTCATGTCTTCTCCTCTCTCCTGGTGTTAATAATGTACATACAGCTTTTATGTATGTGTGCCTGCAAGCCGCTTCTGCACCTTACAGACAGCACTGGTGTGAATGTGTGTGTGTGAATGTGTGAGAGAGGGAGAGAAAAAGCCTTATTGAAGATGTGTGCCTTTGACAGAGTGCGGCTGGATTCAAACTATCTGTGCTTTAGTCTGCCAGTGACACATGCACGTAGCTTTCAGGAATTGTGTTTGGTCCCGTGTGGACTGAGACAGCAGACAGTGTTTAGTGGGGGAGTGTGGAGGAATGAAGAAGTGGTTTTATTTCTATGCACAGAGAGTCTTGACCTGGTTAACTTTCGCAGTTAGAAGTGAGTGCAATCTGCAGTCAATGCTGCACATTTAAAAGGATAGTGCTGATTTTTTTTGAGGTGGGCTTGTATGGACTACTTAATCATAGTCGGTGTATTTACCTACAGTGGATGGCGTTTGACAGGAACTGGGCTGCTGTTGCCTCAATCTGTTAGTTTGATTGTGTTGCTGTGTGACTTCTGTGTTTTAAAAGTTAAGTTTGGATTCACCAATAACTCAAACAAACTAATAGGTCGAGGCAGCAGTAGACTAACTGCTCCCGTGTTCTGCGAGGTAAAATTACTGATTTTGCAAAAGGAGTCTGGTTGGGCGAGAGAGAGCGATGTTTGGCTTATGTAACAGCAGTTTCCCATTGGAAAAGGCTGTCATCAGAGTGAAAATATTCTAAATATAGTATATACTTAAAGTGATATTATTATTATTTTTTTAAGTAATTAAAATACCTTTTGCTGTTGACACTGTCCACAGCCGGACATTGCTTAGCTTCTGTGCTGGTTTGATCTTTGCTTCTACACACTCAGGGCATGTAGACTGACTTCGAATGTAGGTAATGCACCGACTATGGAGAAGTACCTCAAATAACCCCACTTCAAATAATCTGAACTACCCCTTCAAGGGAATATATTGCTATGATAACGTTGAATAGGGAAGTCCGGGCTGCATGAGATACATCCCAGTGGACTGTGACATTATCAGCAGAGGCTGAGCTCTGTTGTTTTTAACTCACACTTGTTTTTTACAGTCTAGTCTCTGAGCTCAAAACTTCCCATTTCCCAGTTGACTTGAGTGCACACATGTCGAAGTCTTTACTCTGTTTTACTCTCCATTCCTCCTAGCTTAATAGCCACTAGCATTAATCCTGATGTCTTAAATATAAAGTCATTCTTTTGACTTTGTTAAAGAAAAATATATGCACAGAATGGCACCAAATGTCTTGTTTTCTGTTTGACAAGCCATTATTGGAGCAAGCTCATTGCTTTCGATATTATTTTGCATAATATAACTTATCTTAAAACAGGGCTGAATAATTAATCAAAATTTTATTGAAATTGCAATAAGGGTAACTGCAATTTTCAAACTGATGGAGGTGCAGTATTTGTTAAAGGCAAAATTAGTGTCAAAATATCATTTTAAATTAAATATTGGCATGCTGCAAAGATGTCCTGGCCTGCAGATCATATTCATTTTAATATGTTTTTGAATTAATTTATCGCAATTGCAATGTCTGCCGATGTAATTGCAATGAACTTCTTTTTTGTTTTTTAATCATTCAGCCTTGCCTTAAAAGTAAAACAATATGTCATGTGCGTATTAGGTCCCCTGAAAGTCACAGCTCTTCAGTTATAAATCATGATGAGTGTATCAGAAAGCTACTTGTGTTAGCAGTGAGCAGGCTAAAGCACAGGCTAAAGTCCCAGCCTGCCCTCAGCAAACTCCAGAGGGAACAGCTCTAAAAAAAGTTCCTGTAGGAAAACAAAAGGACAGATAGGAAACTGCCATGATTTTGTGAACCAAAGCACTAGAGAGATTTTACACTGGATGCACATTACTATCATGGTGAATTTATTTAAGATTCTCATCTAATCAAAGTCGGTTTGGACGAGGACTTGGCATCGCTTTAACAAATGTTTCTCTCTCCACGTGCCTTTTATTGCATTGCTTACTGAAAGACTGCTTCTATTTCTGTGTGGTGGTTACACTTCACAGTAGTTCTCAATGGGCTGCAATTCACAGGCTATATTTAAAGCAGTGTGTGCTATTAATTTTTGACAGCCGTCACAAACACCTGCCTTTCTTAACCATGCATTTGTTCTTATGAGCCTTATTTTCTTCAGCAGTGTCATAAAGGTCACATCCTCTCTGATATTGAAAAAGAACAGCTGGGTAAGGATGCATGATATTGCTGATACCGACTTATCCATGTATTTTTCTTCCAGCTAATTGGAGTGAACATCAACTTTATTAATATATTACTATTATAGCATTGCAATTAATGATTATTTTCATTATCAGCTGATCTATCCATTATTTTTTTAATTAATTGATGAGTTTCCCAAAGCCCAAGATGTCATCCTCAAATGTCTTGTTTTCCTGCAAAACCTAAAAAGAACTGAGTGGAGTTGAATAAAAGAATAAAGAAACCAGAGAGTGTTCACAGTTAAGGAGCTGAAAACAGAGGACTTCTTTATTTGTTTTTGGTTAAAATATTAAAATGAAAACCTATCATCAATTAATTTAATAGTTGACGACTAATTGATCAATTGTTGCAGCTCCATACCATCATACCTAATCTTAACGTGACAGTTACAGTGCTTTTCAAAATGTACATGTTCACGTGGCCAAATGCTAACGCCTGCTTCTCTTTGTTCTTTGCAAATTTGTGGTAACAATTGGGATGACAGCTCTTAAAATGGGCAATTAATTAGAAGTGTTGAAAGAATGCGATTTGGCTGAGGAATCATTGCAAATAGCAGCTTTGCTATCTGTTTCAAACACTGAAAAAGAAAACCCCACACTGCAGACGTACTTGTGTAATGTACGCATTATAAGCGTCCTCTTGTCTGCCTGTCATATCAGCACAAATTTAATTGCAGGCTATACCACTGTGCATTGCCACTTGGGATTTGCACAACTCTGTACTTCTAATGATCAGATCAGATGGTGTTAATAGACCTTTTTCACAGCAGCCATTTTGACATGAAATAGCAGAGTAAACACAGGTGTTACTAATGATACTAATTACATAATGGACCCTTAATATACTTGGCAACACGTCATTACCATACTATTTCATGTAGAATGACAGCCGTTAAAAAGAGCTATTGTTTGTGAATCTTAATCGTGCCTAATTACTTAAAGTGTTGCCTGTCATGCAAACAGTATTAGGCCTTTACACCACTGCAATTATATTGAATTAAATAAAGGTTGATGTTTTTTCAACGTTAACTCGTGGGTTTACCTGAAATCACCAGGTTCCAAACCTGTCCATGTTATTATAACAAGTCCATGTCTGCTTTGATATGTGTGTAAAAGGGACGTCATTGCAGCCAGAATTCAATGGTGAAAGTTGTCAAATGTTTATTATGTTGTGACTCCACAGAACCACTGTTCAGTTAAATTTGAGGTGTGTCTCAGAGTGGCTCAGCACATACCATAAAGGACAATATTGCTATGGAGTTTAAAAGAAGAAAAAAAAAGAGGTAATTGCTTCGCAACTCGCACTGCAGCAAAGAGGTTTTCACTGCAACTTGTCACAACTGTTTATTCTCTGTACATTATGAAAACTACATGTGAATCAACATGTAAATCTGAATAAAGACCTGTTTTTGTATTTAATGGTGTGGTGTGGTTTGAGGTGTTTAATGTGCTTTATGACAGGGAATTGGTGTTGCTGACACTTTATCTTGTGTAGCTCAAAGTCCAGTTTTATGAGTTATGAAAGACTGTGAACTTCTGTATCTATTTTAGTGTACTGTTTTTTTCTTTTTAACAGCAACAAAGTCCTCTGTGCTGAGGACGAGGTTAGAGCTCAGGCCTGATAAGAAAGAAAGGTTTGGTTAGTACATGTAGTGGCTGCACGACAATATCAAGGGCTTCGATTTTGCAGAGTGGAAAATACTTTTTCGTGCATGTGGTTTTAGCTTTTTGTCAGAGCAGATGTCCTTGTTCGCACACACGGCTCATTCAGTTAAACCAGAGCGCTAACTGCTGTTTCAGTTTCAGTTGCTGTTCTCAGTTCTCACTCTACTTCCTGTTTGTTTGTGAGGCCTCACTACATGGCTGGCCAGTTGCCTTGACGACTGTTAACCACATGCCATTAGTCATAGTAAACAGTCTGTCTTTCAATATGGTATATCTGCTATATTCTGCTCTCTTTGATGAGCTTTCCTTGTCCTCCCTTAATGACTCTGATTTTACAGTGACCTGTCCATTAAAGCAAACATGCATATTTTATTTTTGGCGCAAGTTGCAGAGTTCTGGAGATATTTTGGCTGTAGAGGTGTTTGTCTTCTCTCTAACATAGTGGGAGTAAAACAGGGTAAGTAGTAGAACTGTCCCTTAAATCATCTAGACCACTAACTGTGAGAGTAATCTCGAAAAGTCCCGACTCAACTTTCCATTTCCTCTAACATGAGTTCTTCGAATTTAGGAGGAAACAAAAGAAATAGCTACTTTAAAAATGTCCACAGGCATTCCTCATTTGACAATGTGAAAGTGAATCAACTGCTGTCAGTTTCAGGAAAGAACACACACCATCTTAACAAAAATATATCACGAAAAGGCAAACTTAGTTTTAATTGTTTTTATAATAATAATCATGGTTCAAATTTTGACAGTCTACATTCATGAAAGAGATAAAGGTTTATATTGAGCCAAAAACATGAAGGTAAACTTACCAGGCAGAGCTCTGCAGTGATGTCCCACTTATGCCATCTAGTGTTTAAAAGTAAAACTTTTATTTCTCTGATGAATGTGGCACCTACTGTATAGTTTTTTGCAAATAGACCTTTTTCACAGCAGACATTTTGACATGAAATAGTAGGTTAATTAAACACAGGTGTTTCCAGTGATACTAATTAAGGTCCTGTTGCAATCAGGTCAGACAGAGTCAGGGTGCTGCATATTGGTTGACTGGAAAGCCTCTGCTGCACTAAATGGAGAAGGCCCTTAAAGGAGCAACATGTTGATACTGTGTGTGCAAAAATGAGTGCAGCAGTCCAGATAGCAAGTTGGAACCATAAACCATGTATTAAATAGGTTATAATCCTGTTTAATATATAATCTATGGTCGAAGCGAGTTGGCTGCCTGTCTCACTTCCTGCCAAACTCCATAAACATTTTGCTCAGTTTAACGGTTATAAACATCTGCGCCCTGTACAAGATTTTTAATGATTTCTTACAGCTTCATTCAGCAACAAATTGGGTTTCATTTGAACTTTGATTAATTTGAAACTGACATACAACTCAGGAATGGAAATTTCAAAGAGGGACACTGCATCTGTAGCAGTCAAGTGAAACAAATATTTCAACATGTTTCTTTGATGGCACATTGTGGTCGTTGTATTATTTATTACAGTAAATATGTTACAGATTAAGATGAATGTTTTGCTAATACTAAACAATACCAAGTGTGTTTTTCCCCATAAATCAAACTTTTATTTTAACAGCAACATAGTGGCAACATATTGCCATATGAAACATAAAAACATAAAGGCCTACATATTAAACACATTATACTTAAATATTAGATAAGATGCACTCTTGAAAATAATTAGATAAGATATTTATTTAATAGATTGATTCAGTTTTACTTGATCAATTTTTTAACAATTTATCAAACACTGATTAATCAATAATTAATGCATAAGAGGGCTCTGTTGTGAAACAAGACAAATATTGGTATGCATGATGCATGGGCTTTGGGGGCCCCCTGGTGGCTGTGGGGCCCCACGCAGCCACTTATTTGGTTCATTTGTCTGCTGCTGCTGCAGTGGGTTGGAAATCAATATTAAGTGCATCAGATGGCGTTTTAAAGATTACAGACCCGTATGCTGCCACAGCAGGGCGTGACCAAAACATATAGATTAAGTATGCAGGGGTAAAAAAAAAAAAAAAAAAAAAAAAAAGTTTACAGGGGTATTGTCACAACTTCCGTCTGAATTAGGATATTATTAATTTGTCTTGCTTACAATGATCCTGATATGGAACTTTCAGTTGTATTACTATGCTTACTTTTGCAGAAGAAGTAAGAAATATTTTAAAAATACTAGTCTAGAGGCAGCAGAAAAATAGTTTTAAATATAAAATAAGGTGCAATGAGTACATAGAAGTAAGAATTTTAAATATGAATATTGTTAGATACTGTTTGAAATTATTTAATATTTTGTTTGAAACATTTAGTTTGGTTTCAGTCTTCAGTCTCTTGGTTCTTTGACGTTGCTGAAGTCTAATCATAACATTTCAAATGTTCCTCTGTCACATGCAAAAGTAAAATGTGCAGTAAATACAATGTTGCATGCTTCTAAGGCTGTGCTAAAAGACTACGCTAAAAAAGGGGGTTAGAAAAAAGTGTAAAGGATAAAAAGTGAAGTAGTACCAATAAACTTAACTGCAGAAAGAAAGTAGCTCCTACATGAAACTGCTGACAACGTCTGTGAATTATCTTGACGTACCCGAGTCATGATTTTTGGAAATACATCTTTCATCTTACATCTTTCTTTCTTTCCTGTTATATTGGACAGAAGGCAGACATCTCTCTGGCCAATATCTCCAAAACTCTGCAACTCACACAAAAAATCTGGATGGATAAGTAGAACTACAGAACTGACCCTTTAAATTCCTAAAAGAACTGAATGGCATCGCTCCAGAAATCTTCAATAGAAATTTTGTTTATTATTTAGTCCGTTCAACACAGAGACAAAGCATACATTCAACTGAATAACAAAGTCATTGTCCTCAAGGCATTTTTTCCCATGTTTAATAAATGCATTTGGACTGAGACTTGCAGTGTGTTCAGATTTCTCATTAATATTTAGTCTGATGTTCCATTAAAGCTGTTTTACCAAAACACTGAAGTGAACTGAGCACTTTTCAACTGTGGTGTGTTGCACTGGAATTAGGACCAAATTGAAGTGAATCAGAATTTTTAGGAGAACATAAACATTTTTTTTGAAGGTTTCATGAAACGAGGACACTAGATGTCACTATAGAGCCATTACTAAACATCTTTTTGTCGAGATTTCAAATCCCTGGATTATGACATTTCCAACCATGCATGCTGCCCCTGTGAGACAGAAAGAGAGCTTGATCCCTGAATAAACTCTGGTCATATGTTTGTTAGCCGTGGATGAATCCTTAAGACACCCATGTTGTGAGAACAGGGCCTCTGTGGAGACGAGAGGAGACGAGAGGACAGTCAGTCAGGAAGACAGGTGCCAGCATTTTCATCACACCTTCAAAATAAAAGCATGCATTTGTCAGTTTTCTTGAGCTTTGTCTCCTACTAATTTAATTTTTCACATATCAATAATACTTAACATATTTTGCAAACAATATATCTACTTATCTAATATATATAATATCTACCAGCAGGAATTTTAACATGCAAAAATTATTTGATCCAAAATATTTTTATGTTCTTCACAGAATAGTAATATAGTTAATATTGGGATGTACTTTAATTAATTTTAGGAACAAACATGATTCACAAACTAATAAACCTAACAATGAAAATAAACAGTAATAAACACATCTATTTTGACAATCAATTAATAATTTTGAGCCATTTTTTGTGAAAAAAAATCTGATTTCAGATTATTAAATCTGAATAGTAACATTACATTATTTTAATATTGCAATACTTAGATTAGAATACTGATTACTTTTTTAAAAAACAAGCAAACAAACAAACAAACAAACAAACACACAAAAAAAAGAAAAAACAAGTAATAAGTACCTGTATTGGATTACATTTTTAAAGTTACCCACCCAACCCTGGTCACAAGTAGACCCAAATAAAATCTGTGGGTTTTTTTCCCTTAGTTTTCAGTGAAAAAGAGAACAAAAATAAACATACATTTTTTTTTTGAAGGAAAATGCTGCATAATGAGCTTTTAAACCCAACAATGGTGATATGAGAAGCAGCAACAAGGAGGCATTTCAACAGCATGACGCATCTGGAAAAACTTACTTCACATATTGTGATAACCACTACAAGTTTTTATTTTGTTATTTAAGGGGACAGTTCACTCCAAAATAAAAAAACACTTGCTTGTCCAGCTAGATTTTTTTGGTGTGAGCTGCAGAGTTTTGGAGATATTGGCCGTAGAGATGTCAGCCTTCTCTCCACTATAATGGGACAAAACGGCACATACACACAGATCCAGCTCTCAGTATACTTTATTTTTTGACTCCTGCAGCACGTGTCCTCTAGTCACCTCGAACATAACCAAAAACCCTGGCAGAGTTCCTGTTATTGTGGGAGCAGAAGTCATCTGAAGGCCAGCACACTAAGGGGAGAGTGTAATTAGGAAACCAGCAGCAGCTGTGATAGTCAAATCACCTGACATTATCAGCCCTGCACCTCTCTCTGTCCTGCAGCTGACTGTTAATGACACCCACCTCCACACATTTCTGGTTATTCAAGATAATCCGCAGACCGTGTTGTGACCAGTTTCATGGTAGAGTCTACTGCAGAAAGTAGCTCCTGGTGCAACTCACACCAAAAAAAAAAAGATGGATTAACAGCACCACAGCCAGGGGAAAAATATGTATTTTTGATTTTTGGGTGAACTGTCCCTTAAAAGTCCCCAAAAGCCAGAGTACTTCAGTTTTGTAATATCAGTCAGAAGTGTGAACTTTGTCTCAAGCCACTATTTGCATAGCACAACTATTAAAAAGTACACATGATGCAATGAAAATGTAGACACAGTAAATTTATTCCTCAGATTTGTAAAGGCGATGTAACATGGACATAAACTCCAGAGCCGTACAATGAGGTTAACTCCGAGCACAAACAGAGGGACTAAATATGTCTAAAAATGACAAAGTAACAGATCCAGAACCAAAATCACCAATCAAGCCCAGTGGGACAATGGGAAGTTTCTTACACTGAGCCAAAAAAAAAAAAAATGCTTTTGTAGTTCATCAAAGCAATTATTCCTTTGAAAATTAAGTATCAAATTCATCAGACAACACAATACAAAGAACATGAACAAATTACAGTAAAACTAGTTACTGGCTAAAATTACTCTTCTTTATTATTAATGCTATCTAAACATTTTTACTAGCCTTCATGCTGAAAAGCATACCCTGCTTTTTGACTTTTCTGCACAGGAGAAAAGTTAGAAAGAAATATTATCTTTAGTAAGAAAACATCAGTGTAGGGAGAACAGGCAGAATCACACTCTGGTCTTAAAGTGCGCTGGTTGTCGTGGCTGTAACCATGGCGACCAGTAGGGATGTCACAATGCCAGAAATTTAATAGTCGTCCCAATACCAAAGAAATTCTGCAATTCTCTGTACCTGTGTACCCAGTTCAATACCATTGTATGAAACAAAAACAGTACTAAAATTCAATCTTTTTTTTTTTTTTTTTTTTTTTTAAATTAAACCCTTTCAAAGGTTCTCGGACAAAAGAGTGACATTTACGAAGTCTGAGCCAAATCACTGCCAGGGGAGCATGTTGCCATGTCTGGAAAGTGATGAGTGAAGGAGTGCGACAGCGATTTCTGCTGCTGAACTTTGAGTAGAAGTTGAACTTGGAGTGCAACAGTAGTTTAAATTTACTGACATTGTGGGAGATTATTAGTCTGGAAATATTTTTTTTACAACAGACATTATATTGGAGAATGGAAACGGATTTTTGTTCCGTTTTCCTTTTTGACAAGTCTACAATATATTCTTGTTCCTCCTTTAACATTTAATGGCAGACTAAAACACTTATACACCTATATGCTGACATCATGTCTCCACGAATTGTATCCCAGCTGCCTATATTAGTGCAAAAAAACAAGTACTCTCACCTTTTCAGAACTTTGGCATCGGTTCTTGTGACATCCCTAGCGACCAGTGCTGTGCATGAATGCGCTAAAAGAGCGTGCTCATGTTGTTCACTCCTGAGTGAACAGTGCTCATGCACTGTGGTTTACAGCACCCAGCAGGCTTTGCTACACATCTTTTTTCACTTTCTGCATATGACAGACTGGCCTCACAGAACAACATTCTCTTAAATTTTCTCTTAATTTTCTGTTTAGAAAAAAAAAAATAAGAGAAGTCAACTCTCTCGTCATCAGCTTAGGTAACACCTGCTAAACACCACATAAGGGCAGGTGCTGTTTGTGATTGGTACACACACATACACACATTTTAACATACCCCATAGTAAACACTTCATTTTATTTTAAACATTATGACAATGTGCAAATGCACGTATAACATGTTATAGAGTTGCTACCTCACAGTTTTTCATTGTGAAAACCTAACAATTAAAATGATATATATTCCATGACACATAAACATACTCATTCCCTTTGTGATGGTAAAATTCCTTTGCTGTCCCAGATTTTTTTTAATTGTCTCCAGGACAATGGTACTGATGTACTGTTACATAATCATGATTTTCCAGAGTGTCATCACTGGTCTAACAGAAAAATCAACAACCCTGCAGTGGCACATTTGCGATGCTGTAAATGCCATGTCAGCAGAGGGAAAAGTGTTTGACATGAAAATGGATGCCAAATGACGCATTGTCCAAGCAAGAGCTTCCATGATGACAACTGGAGGTGGTATCACAAGAAGACCTGAGAACATAAGAAAGAAGTGGAGAGGTGGCACAGACAGTCAGTCAGGCAGGCAGACGCTCCACTCGACAGTGATGCCACTCCAGGTGTGTCAATTTCTGAGGCCCTCTGACACAGACAGCATCCACTGCCAGGCAACTCGTCACCGCCAGTCACCGAAGATACATTCCTGTCCCTGATATATTCACATTCCTTTTGGAGATCTTCTCTATAAACCGTATAAAACTAATTTATAAATATAAAGTTTTTTTTTTTAAGTCTTGTGAAGTCTACACACCACTGTGATCATGGTGCAGCAGCCGGTGACTTTGTCACCTGTGGCTGGGCTTCATCCTCGGGTCCACATGCCACGTTTGGAGTGAAAGTGGTGGTAAAAGTTCCTCAAATGGATCCTGTCCACTTCTAGTCCTGCCTTGAGGATCCTAGATCAGAGGAACAGAGGAAAGGAGTGGTTTGTTTACTTACTTTTCATTATGTCAGCCTTTAAGACAGCAGTGGCCAAACTTTTCAAACCACAGTGTTGATGTAACGTTAAATATTCTTTGATGTTGTGAACATAAACTGGACCTTTTTCACAGACCTTTTTGACATGAAATAGTGAGATAAGCACAGGTTTTATCAATGGTACTAAAGCCTGTAAAGACTCTGCTACACTAAATGGAATGGGACCTTAATCGGTATCACCTGTGTTTGCCCTACTATTTCTTATCAATATAGCTGCTGTGGAAAAGGTCAATAAACAAAACATACGTATGCTACTTCATTAAATGTACAATGCTACAATGAACTGAACCATATTTTGTTGATTTTAGATCCTCCTGTGGACAAAAACAGTGATGTTTCAACCACCGTAGCCAGAAAATATAACATCAAAAATAAAATATTCTAAATAAAAATCTCCTCCTGCTTCATTTTAGCTGGCTAACATACTACGTCACTGTATCTTTGTCTGGGAAAATGTAAACTCAGGCTCGATTTATGTGATTTAATGGTGAATCTGACCTGGTGGCAGCCATTAAGAATAACTATACCAAAATTGCCAGTCTTCTTGTGTAAAATAAATCACACAGCGTCATCCTCCTGTCCCTGGTAAGTTAAAACAGCTCAACTATACTCTCACATTGTTAATGTATCATCAGGCTGCCATTTTCAATGCCTTTAAGCAGTTATTTTGTAATGTCTCGACTTCTTCATCTTCATCTGCTTCACCCACTCTTCCCTGCATTATCTTAAACAGCTCTATTAAGAAACATGCATGAATGAGGTTTTCCCCACTTAAGTTAAACCTTTTCTTTCAGAATGTATCTGCTACTGCTGGTGCATCCTTGTTTTTTGGTAGATGCAAAACATTTCCAACTAAAGTTTGAAAAACAAAAATTTAAAAAACTTTTTTCCCATATAAAGTTAAGTAGAAAGAAAAGAAAGAAAGTAATAAAAACAAAAATTGCAAATAGACGGAGTTAAACACTAAATTATAGTTGCTGTGTAGCAGTGAGTCAGGGTGGGCATTTTGAGGAGGAAGAAGATGAAGAAGAAGGAGGAAAACGAGGAAGAGGATAAAGGGAAGACAAGGAAGACAAATGATAAATACTGTGCATGAAGGTCCATCAGCACAACTGCCTCGAACATAATTATTTAAAACTTAGGCATCAGCATGTTTCTAGACATTTTACGCACGAAATAGTAGGATAAACACAGGTGTGACCAATGATACTAATTAAGGTCCGGTTCCGTGTTGTGTAGCAGAGCCAACATTTACAATGGCAGCAACCTGACTTTTGTTTGACTTGAATGTTTGCCCTATAATTACATGTCAGATTTTCCATTCTGCATAATCCATTGCTCAAACTGAAAAAAAAAAACAAAAAAAAACAGAGGGCAAGTCATGATGCTGTTGAGCTGCCAGCCAGTGAGAAACTATACACCAGTGTGACACTACTTTGAGACCGTAGTGTGAACGACACAAATCGCATCAAGGGTCACACATGGAATCTGATCTTTTCAATTCTGATCCATGTGTGGCCCTAAATCAGAAACAGGTCAGAGTTTTTGGCAGTGTGTGAACAGTTATATCAGTTACATCACTCATTCATGCATTTTAATAAATAGTTTGAAGACCACTCATGTTTTAAACAATACAAAAAAACTCTGCAAGAAATGATTAATTGTCTGATATGTTTTTTTTCAAAATAAATTCAAAAGCCTTGTTGAAAAAGGTTTACATATTGCTCTACACCTTGCCTTCATTTAGTATCCAATGATTCATGAACATGCAAATACTCCCCGCCCACAACCCCACCCCAGAAACAGGATTTTCACTCGACCAAAACAAAAAAACCTGAGCTGAACAATAAATCAGAATTGAGCAACAATTCTTGCAAATGTTGACTTTAACGATCACCCGAGTATGTAAAGGCACAATTTAAAAAAAATAGAATCTAAGAATTCAGTTATGAAGCTCTTCAGTGGTGACACTGCAGCTGTGCAAACTCTTCAAAGCTCTATGAAGCTTTTCAATCATTCAATATTCTGGCTGGATCATTTGTGGAGGACAGTCTGAAGATTTCGTGATTTCTGCTCACTGGGCCAACATTTCTGTGAAAGCTGCAAAGTGAGAGCATGCACAGCTGCAGTGTCACCGTCAGGACTTATAGCAAGAAGAGGAAGAAGAGGTGAAAGAAAAAGAACAAAAGAGGCAAAAACAAGAGGGCTGGCAGCAGAGTTTAAGTGACATTTTGTGACTTTGTGTGAGGGACGCACCTGTCCAGGAGCTCCCAGTCTTCTCCTCCCCAGCGGTCTTTGAATTCCCAGGTGTTCATTCCTCCCACTTTCTTCATATCTGACTTATAGATTCCCAGCAGACCAAAGCCATTGACCTCCCAGAAACCTGCAACACAGGTGGTCACAGTGTTGTCATTATTAAAAAGCAATGTCCAATAGGATGAAATGATGCCATTCTATATCCAAAAGGTCAAAGGTTATCTTCACTGTGACATCATAATGTTCAGCTCTCTATCAGTCCTCTCTCTTTTTCTGTAAGAATAGTCTCGAAGTGAAGACAGCACGTCTCTCACTGGAAATTATTCACTGGAATCACACATGTATAGTAAGAACTTCCATTTATAAAATACATTGAATACACTTAATACCTTTCATTAAATTCCATGAAAGTTACAGGTCAATATAGTGGTAAATTCCATTTAAAGTCAAGTCCTTTAGAGTCTTCACAACACACCTTAAATGAGTCATGGGTGTAAACTGTAACTTGACTGGTTGGTGGATACTGAAACAGGAAATTTCTCACTCTTCTTTAACTTAAGTTTGAAATCTTGTTTCAGCACGGGACAGCGTTTGTGGAGGTCACGCTAATGTTGGCGGAACTTTGCAAATCTCTGCTGGTTGCATCTGATAGTTGTGGTGACATTGCAGTAGGTGCTTCACCATCTATTGCCTGGCGAGGATCTGCACTCTACTGAGTGACCTCCTCTTGTTTTTACTAGTTTTGTTCTGCATCTCTATATGTTACTCATTCTTTCCTAACAGAGTGACCGGGTCATACAATGCATGTTTTACCACGACCACTGCCTTTGTTTATAGATTTTTTATCAATGTAAAAAAAAAATATTATTGTACTTTTTATTTGTTTAACAGCAGTAGTCATTATTAACAACAACAACAAAAACATCTGGTAAGCTAATAAAAAAAAGATTAAACCAGTGGTCTCAACATTTTTGGCTTTTGACTTCTCATTAGACATGAAACAATTTATAGTGACCAAAATTATTACAGTTGTCACTATCTGTTGTTATTATTATGTCCATGTTTTCATTGACGTTGCTGACTTTGACTGATGCTGGACAGTATGGAGGGCGATCAAACACAGTTCTAGCAATTTAAAATTAAAATAATAGCCTACTAACCATATCACATTTTATTGTTTTTCATTGTTTTTTTATTGATTTATTTATCATGAAACCAGTAATCGTTGCATCCCTGTTTACTATCAGTTGAGGCCATTTGTCATGTTTCACATGTCACTTCCATCAAAAAGACATTTCCCCTCTAAAATTTTCACATGGTTTCAGTTCAATAATTCTTTCTAGTGAAAGAGATCAAATTATCCAATATTTCACAAAAAGACAGAAAGATTAGAGAGAAGTCCAAATGAAAACAGATTTGTGGAGCTGAACTTTCTTTTACTTGTTTCCTCTCCCCTTAATCATCTCACAATCGCTCAGATTTGTCTAGTGAGCCGTCAAAGAGGGTCCCACCCCTAGGCTGGAACAAATCTGCCATATTGTAAGACGTTAAGACGTTAAGAGAAGATCCACCTCAACCCCCAACAGCAAAATGCTGCTGTTGTTATAGCAAAGACAAATAGTTGGCACGAGGAAAGGCGTGTGTGGGGTTAGAGTGTGAGATATGTCAGTTTCATGCACGAGAGGTGGCAGCTCTGGTTTTATCTGTCATTACATGTTATTACTGTCTGCAGTTATTATTCGATGTGCAGGCCACCGCACAGTGGAAAGGAATTTCCCCTCGGGCACCATGACATATACAGTCTGACGTGTCTCATGAATAGACTGAATGGATGCCAAGGTTCATGAGAACAGGTACAGCCAGAAGAGCTTGTATGTAAGCGTGTGTGCACCTGTAGGAAACAACCTGTCTATCCAAGATGTCAATGCAAGATTAACAGTTGACAATCAGAAGACATGCGCCAGGAGGTTGCTGTGAAGATTTCCCTTCATCTCTGGAGTCACACACCTGCTAGTCTAACGCTGATCTGCGAATCAACTGGACAGTATAGACTTTCTCAAAAGGAGAAAACGGGTAGTAGTTTGCTAAGTAAGTGCACATATGCCAGCGTGGGAAGGTGAAAAGGAATGAAGAGGCTTAAACCGCTGACTAAACTGGTTGTACCAAACCAATCACATTTTACAGACTAAATCTCAGCATCGTCGTCTCCCCTGTTGTCTTAACTGTCTGTGTCCATCTTTGTTGAACAACAAGTGGCCTACACTTGTTTGAAGAAAAACATTCAAGAACCTCTCACTGATTTAACATATTCTTTTTCCCCATTAATGTCCACAGTGGGGTTTTATAATATCCTATACAGCACTTACAGTATTAGCTGAACTAAGCACAAATCCATGGCAGTTTTTCCAATTGGTTTGAGCAAGTTTTTCTTAACATCATATTTTTTAGTCACTAATCACAAGGAGGTATGGTGACATGAAAATAAAATAAAGATGATGTATCTACCTCTGGCATCTAATCGAGTAGCCCCACAGTCCAGTCTCATGACTATTGGAGCAAAGGTCATGTATCCCTCCACGCAGTGCTTCCTGATAGAATCGACGATGGAGGAAGGGAAGCGGATGTGGAGGTCACAAAGAAATGCAATGCTGTGGTCATCCTGAGGGAGAATTGGGAGGGAAAGAGATTCCCCGTTCATACATCTATCACTTCATCTTTATGCTTTATTGCTGAGCGGTGTCGTGATACTCACTTTTATAAGGTCAATCCCTGCCTGCAGACCAGCAGAGCGCTGAAAGTTTCCAGTCTGCTTGATGTAGTCGTACCTGATCAGTCCCAGAAGTGTCGTTATAGTACGTGCGTATCCACTTGACAAGTTAAGATTTAGTGTGAAAAGTGAAACACAAACATACCTGTGGAGTGAGGACTTCTGTAGAGCCGTCCTTATGTCCATGTCGGTGCTGTCGTAGTCAATGATGATGAGATTGAAGTTGGTGTCTTGAGTTTCTGTGAACAGCTGTTCCATGTCAGCGATCAGCATATGCACCCATCGAGCCTGATTTTTGACTGACAGAGAGACAGACAAATGATCAAAATGCATGTAATGCATAGATAGATGAATGGTATAATGAGGCATGTGTGCTGAAAATAACTACAGCCTATTAGCTTGAATTCAACAGTTGTGCCATCAGATGTACTCTTCAGGAAGCCAACCAGTAGGCCTTTATTTTTAACATTTTACCTTTAAGATCTCATCCTAAGGAAACTGTTCTTATTCCTGTGCATGTTTCATACTGTCTGCAATGGATCAATCACTCTTTTCAAAAGGTCCACTCAGATCTAAGTCTTTGCACAGCTTTGAATCTGGGGTTAAAGGCTAAATAAAAGGACAAAATCACATAATAGAGGCCTTAAGGATTCTGTGGTTGGGACATGCATATTAATGCACCCTTCTGCATCACAAACTGGCATTTAAAGGGCTAATATCCTGGAAATAATAGCCATTTGCTGGTTATTATCAGGACTGTTTTTTGGGTGCCTTTGAGGGAATACCAATCAAGCTGGTGTTTATGTATTTTAAAAAATGGCTTTTATCACTGCAACATCCAGTAACCTTGACTAGAATTGTCATGTGTCTGACTGTATCCACCTGAGTACCTTGATGATGAACGCTTTTGTGAATGGAAAAAGTTGAAACAGAAGCCAACACACAAAGAGAGGCACAGCCAAGGACAAGGAAGAAGCGAGCACGGATAAAGGTGAGCGTACCTGGTATTATGAAGTGGACGGTAGCATCAGGATTCCAGCGGAAGCCCACCGGGTTACAGAGCGGTAGCTTATGGGAAGTGGAGTTCTTGTTTTCTGGCTCTCTGCTGTGAAGCTGATTGAAGATGTAGTGCGACAGGCGCAGCAGCTGGTCCTTCTCATTTTTCACCTCCAGCTCCAGGAGGTAGCGGCTGCCCTGGGCCTTGTCCACACGCTTCACTACGTTAATCACACGGACCAATGTGAAGTGTCTGCAAGAACAGAGAGAAACAATAAAACAGGTTGAAATGAGCTGCAAAACAATTATGCAGCGTCTGCACATGATCGTACTTGTTATATATTTATAATGGAAGTGTGGCTGACTGCAAGATGTGACATGTTCATTCAAAAAGTTTCCTGCTTCAGTACTATATTTGCATGTAATTGACAATTCTAAGACTAATACATTATGGTAGGAATAGGGGGGTTCCACCGTGTGATAAGGATGTTTTTGGCTGCCATTAAGCCGGCGAAAAGAACTACTCTCAGATGGTTTAATAGATGTCGTGTCTGTCAGGCACGGCACCTGAATCACAGTGAGATGTCAATCACTTGGCTCCAAAGCACAATAAAATGTGTACATAGCCACCAATAGTCTCCTGGTTAAACAATGAGCATAGAGAGCATATTGACAATGTCTCTCAGTTGCATGATTATATCTGTGTATCATTTCACATTGTTTCAGTTGGTGATTACAGTTATGCGATATTAGAAAAATCTTGCTCCAAATTTTCTCCATCTGTCCATAATTTTTCAAATCTTCATTCCATACTGTAGTAATGCTGATATAATTTTTGTTGCGCCACCATAACCAGCTAATGCACTTTTTATATTTGTTTTTCACTGGCCAGTTCATGACGATTATCTCAGCTGATGATTAATCTATCGATGTCCATCCATGGTGATGTCAAAGTCAGTATTCAGTTTATTATCACAGAAGTATAAAAAAACTTGAATGAGTTGATTATTCACAAAGTTGCCCTTTAATTTTCTGAAAATTTAATGGTAAAATTGATTTATCATTGTAGCTCTGGATATATGCAACCTCTTAGACAGGTTGTGGGTACATATAGATATAACTTAATTTTAATGGGTGGGTCTACTTTTTACCCATATGGGATCTCTTATAATGAAAAAAAAAAAAACTTGATTGAAATGATTTCTTGGCTAATTCACATGGGATTTTCTTGCTTTCTTGCTGATCCACAGGCACGGGTGCAGATGCAATCACTGTTCTATTCACCCGGGGTGCTTTTCGTTGAGTTGGTCCATGAAAGCCTTGACTATGAGCAGCGCATCGCTGGGAGGGAGCAGCATGTTGCCTAAGACGGTGCAGTGCAGGTTGGCCTTGTCTGATCGCTGTGACTGAAGATCTAGGTGGTTGAACTGGAAAGTCTGGCTCCATTTGACATCGCCTTGTCCTCCTGAATCTGATGAATCATTCACCAGAAGAAGGGACAGAACAGGAGAGTGTAACGGACTGACACAACAAGTCACCTCATTTTTTTTATTTTGTATTCATTTTTTACCTGCATCTATGGTCATGTATGTATCCCTGAAGACAAGAGAACAAAACACAATTATGCAAAGATTCAGAAGAAGGTGACACTGTAAACCTTCCTTTAATCCTTCTCTGTCCCACTGTATGTTTTTCATTTAGTATAAAATGTTAGGTCTCACATCTTGTTAGGGTAGAAGCAGCTGTCAAGGCCCTCCAAGTGTGTGAGTCGAGTGTAGTCATTGGGGTAGACGTAGGACATGTAGATCTGAGGAGGTGAGATGAAACGACAGGCTGTAACGGGCACTGCGGTGAAGTTAGTTTTAAGTTGGATATAGAACAGGATAATCCAGCTGTGTCTTTGTGAATATTTGGCATAAAACAAACTTCACACTGTCCCACACACTATAGTCCAAAATTAAAAATTTTTGAAAATAAATTAAACTATTAAAAGGAGATGCATTTAAGAAACTGAAGCATTACACATTTGGCATTTCTACTTAAAAGAAAATGACTTGAATGCTTTAAAAAAAAAGACAATTTTCTGCCATTACACAGATCAATTAAAGGACCAGTGTGTAGGATTTAGTGGCATCTAATGGTAAGCTTACACATTGGAAACACCTCGCCTCACTCTCCCCTTCCATGGGTGTAGGAGAACCTTTGGTGCTTGGACAACTTGGGCAAAAGGTGAAAGGTCATATCTAGAGCCTGTGTTTTCTGTGTCTGTTCAAGGTTACTGTAGAAACATGTTGCAACATGGTGGCCTCTGTGGAAGAGCCCTCTGTATGTATAAACGGCTCATTCTAAGCCAAAGTAAGGTGATTATACACTAATGAAAACATCCTCATGGTTATCATATTCAATTTCTGCCATATTCTGCTAATAAATCTCTACAAATCTTACACACTTGACCTTTAACATTGTCTGTTAATTCAAACACTGTATTTGTATATAAATACATACATAGTTCAGTCCTTGGTAGCGGCCCACATGGTGGCCTTTGATTGTGTAGCTGGGTTGGTATGTGCAGTCAGGCAGAACCCCTTCTAGGAGTGTGCTGTTTACCAAGGGCACTGCAGGCAAACAAGAGACAAGACAAGCTCACTTAAGTATGAGGAAATAAACAGAACAATAGCGGCTTCTGTGATGGTGGAAGAGGAGTGAATGATCTGCTGCATGGCAGAGAAAGAGAGACGTCTCTCACCTTCGTACAAACTGTCACGCAGATCTTCCCGCAGCATGTCTGCTGCGGGACCGTGCAGCTTTGTGAGGATGCGTTGGTGGCTTGCAGTCGTCTGTGGTACGTGGGCAACATCACCCAGTAATATGTTGGACTCATCTGTAGGAAGAAGACATCACTGTACAACAGAACCACCAAGATGATTTGCAGGTCTGAGCTTCTGTGCAGAATAATTAAGGCAGGCAGGATTATGAGACACTGTGACGCCTTTTTGTGTACTTGCACTCTTGCACCTTTACTCCACACCACAAAAATGACATGTTGATCCTACTTGGATCTTCACTGGGTCTGAATAACTGAAAAATGGAAAACATGCTGACCTAATCTATTACAGTAAATATGTGTGGTTAACCCCTCAAATCACATAAGGTGCATTATTTTTCACCTTGTTACATCTTTTTCATCTTGTTACATCTGTCTAATTGATATATGCACTCATGGATACACCGACAAATCATCTTTTCTATGTGTTATTGTCACTTCCACCTTGGATTAAATCATTTTTGATATCAGGAACATGGTGTGCAGTGATACAAATTAAAAAAAAGTAAAAAATTCCACTCAAATGAATTGAAATTAAAGATATTTGTATTCAAATGTAGGCAGTAAAACTAAAAAGTTTTCAAAAAAAGAAATGCTCAAGTAAATTACAAATACCTCAAAAATCTACTTAAGCACAAGAACCAAATATTTATACTTAGTTATTTCCCACCACTGGTATTTGATGAGATAGATCACATTTCTTGTGGAAAAAGCTGTTATGCCTCTTATTCTCAAAGATTTACTTGTTATTAGGTGGCTGATGTGGTATACCTATGTAAATTTAAATTGAGTGAATGAAGCACACCTTTTTTTGTCTTTGACCTGGTTTCTGATAACCTTGCTATGACATAATGTGCCTATAATTACTCTCCCTCTTTTGTTTTGTGTACTTACCAACATAGAGTGAGATGTGATTGGATTCAATGACCATTAACTTAGAGACTTTGTCCAGGAGCTGCCACTGTGAAAACAAACACAAAGAACGGCATGTCTCCTCTACTTTATTACTCACAACGCAACGTGAAATGAAAATGAACACAGACCTGACGTGAGAGTTGAAACCACAGAAGTGAGACAGAGAAAGGCGGAGAGGACATTTTCTATGACTTATGAGTGCAACTACTTACTGCCACCTCCACATGGTCAGTCCCTTTGTCATCTTGCTTGTGTATGAGTTCAAAAAAGTACTTCTTCTGAGCAGACAGCCTGTTAGACAATAAAAGTTCATTTTAAATTCGACATTATGCTGAAATCAGACACTAAACCACTAAACTGATCTTCAAAGAAATACTTTAGGTTTTGGCTGGCCTTGCTGGTCTAATGAAGATAAAGAAAAGCAAATAAAATTCTGTGTATTATTCTCTATCCTCTGACTTTCTTGAATCTAATCAAACTTATGTACACTTTTTCTCTATTAATCAAGTTAATTTTATTATAATTTTTGCTGCACAAATTCAGAAACAATCCACTGCACTCTTTGTTTTCTATATTTCTGTATCATATTTTCCTGCAAATGTTGGCTCATCTCAGTGCCACCTGATTTGAATTATTTTAGGTTCCTTTTGTTTCCTCAATGCATTTGTCTGATTTCCCTACACATGTGTGTGTGTGTGTGTGTGTCAGTCCCTTTACCAGTTTCAGGGGATTTTAGCATCACAGAGAAAAAAAATGTAATAACTTCAAAATAGGTCTTACAGGTTTGTCCACATTAAGAATCCCAAAGCAGTCACTTTGAATTAACATTTTCTTGTGTAACACATGATCCAGTTTCAAAGTCTGATCTAAATAGTTTTCTCTCCTGCGCTCGTGACTAAAGACTCCATGCACTCTAAACCCGAGGTACACACCTGTGTATAAATTATGTGCGGACAGGATCTAAGTTCTGCATGCACGCATAAATCATCCACCTGCCACCAACCCTAACATGTTACCTTCTCTGACGTAGAGACCTGTCCCTCTACCCGTCCCTGTAGACCAGTGGTTCTCAACATCTATTTGCGCCTGCGCCTCCCTATCCATTATCTGTCTCTTACAGCAAAATGATATGTAGGCTATCCAATTCAGAGTTGGGTAGAGTAGCCAAAAGCTGGGATCACGTAAAAGCACCATTACTTACTACATGAAAATGTGAGTATAAAAGTTTACCAACTGACTTGGATTACACCAGTTGAACAGTATGAAGGCATTTTATGTTTTCTTGTTATTTTGGTTGTTTTTTTCCATTTGAAAAATGGTCACTATTCAGTTACCAACCTTTAAGCGGCATAAAGATGGGTAGATAATGACTGATTTTTGGGTGTACTGTCCCTTTAAACTTTGAACATTCCAGTAAACTGACAGATTTTTGAGTGTTGCAGACCACCATGTAGGCACAGTTTCAAGTTTCAAGTCATCTCGCCAGAATTGCTCCACAAAAACACTTGCCAGCCCTGAGAAGTGGTGCCACTCCCGTTGAGACACTGTACTGAAGGCTACATTGCCTAATTAGTTAAAGCAGTGCACGCTTCCCAGGTGATTTCTTTATTTTGTCTTGTACCGATGTTTGAGTGTTTCTCTAACAGTTGACTGGGGGCAGTTAAGCAGCAAAACTAAAAGCTGAAGTTCTAAACTTGACAGGACAGATGAAACTCTCATGAGAAAACAGAATTAAATAATCAGTGAAGTTGCACTGCTGTGCCTCATGCGTAAATGCACACACAGCGTCTCTCTGATAGCTCCCTGAAACAGGGATACGCAACCTATTTCCCAATCACTATTAATCAGAATGTTAATTTTTATGACGTGGTCTGCCAGATCAGTAAATTAACAGTGGTCGAAGTTGTAAATGCAGTCCATCTATCACTACTATATATTGTGTGTTAACTTATGTAAGATTACTGTCATGTCTTTCTTTTGGATAGAAATGTAGGTTATTTTAACCAGCGCTAATCTTCTGTTTGCATTAGAAATACACAATACAATACAGACCATTTTTTTCACCTGCCTAAACTTTTTTTCCCACCTATTATCACAGGTGAAACTTGCAAAGATTTAATTTAAATCAGACTTATAAAATGGATCAGCAGAATTTCTTTCCTCACTTGCCTCTCGGTGTTTCTCTAGAAATACATCTTGCTACTCAAACACACTTTTTAAAATATAAATAATAAGGCCAGTGAGCATGTACATAAACTCAGTATTGATTTAAAATGCTAATATTTATATTTTCTGCTGTTGGTGGTTACACTGGTTTGTCTCATTGTTTAACACGCAAGATATCCTGCCAAGATCCAATAAACTAAACCCACACATTGTGACACACCTTCCAGCCTCAATACAAGGAAATACAGTTGCAGTTTGAAAGGTGGATCAAACTTTTTCCATCACTTACGTCATCACAGTAATGTTAACTTTTATTAACAATTCTGTGTTGCATTTCCAATAGGATATATACAGTTTTACAAACACATGCCAATTGTATTGTTGTGCTGGGTTGCAGCAATAAAGATTAATTTAGTCTAAGATTATTTCTAATCAGAGTTTAGCAAAACTAGGTATAAAGCAAATAAGTCCAGATTTAAAATTAAGCAGAGTTCTGCTGCACAATTAAAAACTCAATCTCAATTTAGAAAATGCAAGTTTAGTGATGTAAACCAAGGTTTAATCAATATGGAGATGATTGCTTATTGAAATAAAAAAAAAGAAATAGTTCAAATGCTGTTAGGCCTGAATAAGCATAAAAGTCGGGCAAACTGTTAACTTTCAGCAGCTCTCTGTTCTTTCAAGCTGCATATTTTGTTAGCTTGTTAGAAAGTTAGTTAGTTAAAAAGCCTGCTCATGATAACCTGGCAGAGAAGCTCTCATTTCTCCTTTAAAGCACTTAAAGAGGTTTAAAGAAAGGTTTAAATTTAATCTTTCTTCATTTAAAACTAGTTTAAATGACTGGGACAACGTAATGTAATGTTAAAATATGATTTAATCATGTTTAGCAATTATTCCTTGTTGGTGCAACTCAGCCTGTGCATTCATCTAGCCACATTGTTGGGTGTTCATTTGATAGTAAAATGTTGTGTTGCGTCGACTCACTGAAGCGTTTTGGAGGTTTGACTGGCATACTTGTCAAACTCGCCCGGGGCTGTCCACTCTGCGCCAGTCTATATATGTTTTAAACAGTTCGTGCAAACAAACATAATGTTATCATATGATATGATGATGAATAGTACAGGTAATATGAGCAAACAGTCCTCCGCCTTTTGAGGAAATAAAAGGTTTGAATACCTTTCCAACGTAAGCCAGTAACTGTACGTTGAAGGGAGAGTCATCTGTGCTGAGCCAAAACTCGGAGTTGTCCTCAGAGCTCAAAGCAAACACAAACTCACCTGCAAGACAGTGAGAAAACAAGAGATAGAGACATAGATTGAGGGAGAAATAGACGGAGGTGTATTGCACACATGCACTCAGTGTGGTAACAGACAGGAGTGAGATGGGTATTATATTGTACCATCAGTGTATGGATGTAGATAGCCAAATATCCTCAGCCCGTAGTTGGTAAACTGAGGAGAGATGGCCAGCTTCTTCACTGTAGTCCTAGACTGAAAGAGTGAAAAAAGGGAAACAGAGAATTAGTCAAAGTGACACTGTATCTTTAATCTAGGGTGTGTGTGTGTGTGTGTGTATGTGTGTTTGCCTATGCTTGTTTCACAGTGTGTGCAGACACACAGTTGCGTCTTCATCAGCCGAGCAGTTACAGCATTATCTCGGTGGGGATGAATGACAACTGTATGTGATAGCGTAGCCTTGATAATGTTGTTCTTGGATGTTATCCTCTGTTTCTATATACTGACCCATAAGTTACATGCATGCAAGATAATGGCTGAATTTTCATTTTTGGGTGAACAATCAGTGGGTTTCATCCTTTGGCCAGGTCCCATGGACTGATTGACAATGTCATCCCATTTGAGACATATTGTGAGCATGGCTAAAACTGTGAACAAGCTCAGAAGACAAGGGTTTGACTCACATGAGGATACAGTGGGTAGTGTTCGTTCTTCCAGAGGGCAGCTGTAGAACTGCCACACCAGTCCTCGAACACGTGCATATTGGCCTTCCCCATATACTGCAGGAAGAAAAGACAAGTGAGGATGATAATAAGAACACACTGGTGTTTGTGGTGCAGTTAGTCAGCAGAGGGAACAATCAACCACCTGACCTAAGTGCTTACAACACCAAATCAAACGCTGGCCTTAAATAAGGACAGAGACTTTACTATGTTAGAGTCACTTCCTGTATCTGTGTCACATGGGGCTCTCCACTGCACTGCCTCTTTAGGAGTCTAGCAACAGGCCCTCAGTCTATTCAAACCAATGAGAGAAGTGAGTCAGAGCACAGATTATGACCTTTTTTTTTTTTGCCCTCTAGTCACCAAAGTAAGTATTGAATCCATTTCTCACAAGCCACATATCTTCCGAACACTGACACTAAAATAGCATTTATCAGACCGACCAATCAGGAGGAAATGGACTTTGTTCAAGACCTGTGTCTGTCTCAGCAACACACACTTGCAAGACCTGGCAACAAAGATATGGGCTATAACAATAATATCAATTGTATTAAGCTTGATTGCCCCCTACAGTGACTCTGTGTTCAATAAGATGCCACAAAAGTGTCCTCTTTGTTGCCCCTAAAGTAGTTAAACATGATAAAGTGCCCTCTAGGATGCTCCTGCAGTGGACATAACGTGACCTATAGGGTACCCTTCCAGGGGATAAAACGCGACAAAATGCAGCCTTTTATCTAAGAAAAGCCCCGAGCGCTCACACAACGCTAGACACAGAAAGAATAAGTGATTAATTCCAGTTTTATTGTAAAAACAAACAAATAAATAAATGAATAAATTAATGATAACTTTCCATTCCTTTCCGTTGGTGAATCTCATTTCTATTATTCATTATCACAGAGTTTAAGATGTAACAGAGTTGTAATTAGTAGCGGACTATTTTTGAGTGAGAACAAAAAACATTCAGATTTTGAAATGCATGTGAAAATCTAATTTTGGCTACCTGAGAGCAGACAAAGCCCTGGGGGCCCACCTGTGACCTTTGCTGCCCCCTTTAGCGGCGCCCTGACCCCAGTTTGGGAACCAATGCTCTAGAGTACACTTCCAGTGGACAAAAAACGTGGCAAATTGCCCTGTCGACTGCCCCTCCAGTGGATAAAACATGATAAAATGTCCTCTTGATGGCCCTTCGGAAGACAAAATGTGGCACAGTGCTCTATAGGGTGGCCTTCTATTGGATAAAACGTGGTAAAATGCCCTCCAGAGTGCCCTTAGAGTGGATAAAATGAAATCCAGTGCCATTTTGGCTGCTGTACATGCTAGAAAATATGTTGGCCTCTATATGTGCTTGTAAATGGTCTGATAGTTAATAGTTCTCTGTGTGTTTTTATTACAGAGGTTCCGTAGTTTTACTTCAGATAATCAAACAATTTGAAACTAAACCAGGGATTTGAACTGTTTCACCATACATGCATCGCTTTCCTCACAGTGATGCCCCATCACATACAGCTGGTGCCCTTTTTTATTTTTTTTGCCCCTTCCCTTCAGACAGTCTGAGTGTGCCACTGGGTGCAAACGTTAAATTTGTACTGTATTTAGTATTTTGTATCTACTGTCATCTATCCACACAATGTTTACAGCACCTCCAACACTTCTGCCCATGACCCTGAGACAGGAAGTGTCTACCAGTTCATACCACTGGCACAGCTTATAATGCATTATCTTTTTACATGAAGCATTCAGTGGAATTTTGTATGTGGTGTTCAAACACTGAAAAATTACATTAAAAAACAACTTTTTTTTTTTTTTTTTTTTTTTTTTTTTTTTACAGAAACCCATACTCCTCTGAGAAATTTTTCATTTTGAACCCCTTTAACTGTTGACAGTGAATTATGAGGAATACTGGGAGTAGCCAGGGCACTTTTTCTTAAAGAAGGTGTTACTGAAAAGTTTTAATGTAACTTTATCTTCACAAATAAAATTCTATTCACCACTGCTGAATTAGGGTGGAGGCATAAGTCAGGTATCTCTGTCAATTGGAACTACAACAACTGGATGGCTGGATGTTATTTTGTTGATCCTTAAAGTATATTTTACACACAAAGAGGAAGCAGTTGAGTTTCAGCAGAGCCCTTAATGTCCTTTAAACACCCATGTGACTTGTGTGACCTGCCAAACAGGCTGCCTTATCTCATCTGTGTGCTGATTGCACCACAAGGGCACAGTTGCAGTTGTTCAACTATTTTATTAGTAGCCAAGCTAAACACTTACCAGTAAAGCCAGTTAAATATTAGCATGGCCCATTCTGAGGTTCAGACAAAGGCAGTACCATGACAATAATAATCAAAGACTGTTTTTTTTTATCAGCATCTCTTCCTATGTTTTTCAGTATCACACTTTATTTGAGTCATGTCTCTGCTGCACTTTTTTCTTTACCTTCCAGTCAGTAGAGTGCTAATTCTGTGATAGCTGTGACATTTTATGGGCTTAAAAAAAAAAAAAAAAGTTAATTTATTGCACCTCATAAAACAACCGGAACTGACTACAGCATTTACAATCGTAACTCACAAACAAATTATTCATTTTTTGAAGTGGCCAATATGGATAATTACTATAATATTAGTAATTCTTCATTATAATATTGATCTAAATCTTGTAGAGCTATAACAGTTAGTCAGTTGAAATCAAGAGGCAACTTTTTTGATCTTGATAAACTTTTGTTTTTGGCAAGTTTGATCTCCAAGTAAGAGCTTTACAGTTGGGAGCAATTTGGACAAAACAAGAATTTGAAGACTTTAGTAAACTGTGAAGGGTATTTTTCACTACTTTTTGACAATTTTTTAAAAAAAATATTTCTTGTCTCTTTTATTGTTTTGTTTTATTTCTTCTATGTTATTGTGTCTTTTGATTGTGCTATAATTTTACCTCAGTTTTTATTTTTATTTTTTTTATTATTATTTAGACCACAAAATTGATCAATGAAATGAGAAAATTTTAGCCAAAGAATCAAAAATGAAAATAATGCAGCCCTAAAAACTTGATTTGATCAGCTCCCTTCTCACTCCCAGTGTGCTTGGACAGTAGCCATACTTGACACACTGGGACATAGTGACATAGTGTGACATGACATAGTATAAAGATACAACATAACGTAAGGTAATGTAAGGTAACATAAGGTAACATAAGGTAATGTAATGTACACAAAGTTATGTAAAGGAACTTATTTGAACCCAAACCACAATCTTTTCTTAAACCTAACGAGGGAGCTTTTGTGCTTTTATGTTGAACGTCTCCCTGAATGTTCACAAGTTGGGACTGAGAACATTTTGATTTGGTAACTTTTCTGGAAATTAAATTGAAAAAAAAAAAAATAGTTTTCATGGATGAAATGACCAGATGGAAATACGTGTTTCTGGGTAAATAAATGAATGAAATACTAATACCAAGTACATTCAGTGTTACCATGAAATAGACGTTTTCACCCCAAAACTGAAGGAAGGCAAGTCCCCACAATGTGAGTGTGTAAACCAACTGATGAGTATTGTACACACACACACACACACACACACACACACACACACACACACACACACACACACACACACACACACCTCTGGTTTCCAGGTTTGTGGACTGAAGGGAACGTTACTGGAGTTCCAAGTACCCGAATCCTCCTCCAAGACTGCTGGTGCACTCCTCTTCTCCTGGAAAACACACATCACTAATTCAGCTTGTTTTCCTCCACCCGTGCAAACACACACCCCTCACACGACACCGTATTTTCTTTTGCCACTTGATTTTTCATGCACCGTCCTTACCATTTCATTGAAAATAGATCTCCACCAGCTTCTGATGTCAGCGTCAGGAATCATACCTGAGGAAGCAGGTGAAAACAATCAGAGCAGTGCAGGGTTATAGGACTATAGGACAGTGCAGGGACTATAACAGGATTCTGTTTGTGACCCCAGAACATTTCCAATGCAACCAACAAATCGCATACACTGTTCATAACTGAATTAACACACACACACACTTTGCTTGTTTGCTGTGTTACCCACCAATATTTTCCTGCAACATTAAAGTTGTGTTTTGATTTTGAATTAATTCTGTCTAAAAAGTATGATAAATTTTAGCTGAGATGCTTTTCATCAGAATGGAATCTGACCTGTGCGTGATCATGTGGCCCCCTGCAAGGGTTTTGGCCCTAAACAAGGGACTGGTTGCCCAGCAGACATTCAGACTTGTCAGAGCAGGAAAAACACAGGTGGACAGAAATTATGGCTCAGTTCCACTACGTGTCCCAATAACAATGGCAATGAACCAGCATGCACGATAGAAGGACTTCCCCTGAATGGAATGCAACAATCATCACTACACCTGTAAGTCCTCTGAGATGACATATCAAAATGTCTGCTGTGCAACTAGTCCATTGTATAGTTTCCATGCTTGTTCTCTGTGTCAGAAATTTGCTTAGAGGTGGAAAATGTCGCTTTTGTTGTACTGACTTTGCATCCAAACAAAATATATTCCAATCCCAAAATATTGTTTGGCCTGATCTGCTTCTTTGGTGGAATATGAAAATCAGTTAACCCACAGAGTGAGCCGGGAGGGTGTGCAGAGATGGAGGAGCAGACCATATAAATCAGCTAAGCAGTCATATTTATGACATTTTATATGAAATGTTGCATGCGTTGACATTGTATCTTGGTGTATGCCACATTTTGCCAACCAGTGAAATAGGACTTTGGAGAAATGCCTTCACTCCAGTCAGTATCAACTCTCTTTCAACATACAGCTGAACAAAAGATCAGAATGATTCAACAATTTAGTGCTTTGTGACACACTGATGTAACTTTTAGCCTGTTTTCAACGTGAAATCGACGTTGAAATCCCGATTGGTGCTTACTGGGATACTTCATTATTGTAATGTACAGTATTATCCTTTGTGTTATCATTATTATTATTATTTGGGGGTTATTTTGTGGCTTTTGCCTTTATTGGACAGGACAGCTATTTTATTTTATGAACTGTTGCTTTTTTCCTTGTTATTGTTAATTGTCTTTGTCAATGTAATTCTGCTTTGGCAACACGTGAAATGTCATGCCAATAAAACCTGAATTGAATTGAACTGAATTAACAGAGAGAGCTCATGTGGCATGTGAGAGAGAGAGTGTGTGAATATGGACAGAAGTGTCAAACTGATGTCTTTTATAGACATGAATATAGTCGTGAAGCCTGATGTTTACTTTGCAGTTCTTTGGTTTATCAGTGTGGACACCTTAGTTGACACTGGAGTCTGTTTGAAGTGATAGACAGACGTCCTTTTTATGTTTTCAATATGCTAAAGGTGTGGTACAAATTGCGGTAAGACTATTGCGAAGCAGAGTACGTCTGACATACCAAACTAATGTCACACCTTTGAACCACATGGGATGTCGTCTTCAGGAAATGAGATAATAATTCAGTCATTGTATTCACAAGTCTGATTTTGTCTAATCACCAAACCAGTGTCCTGGAACAATCTACTGTGAACGCCACAAAAAAACCCCCCACTACATTTACATAGACATAAAAAGGTTTCATATATCATACATTAAAGTAGTGAATCAATTAAAGGTGCAGTAGGCCTCTGTGATAATTGTGTGTCCAAAAATGAGTACAGCAGCCAAAGACTGTTCATAAAATAGGTTTAATAGGTGTATTTAATATATATACATATATATATATATATATATATATATATATATATATATA
This sequence comes from Lutjanus erythropterus, assembly GCF_056507025.1. NCBI lineage: Eukaryota > Metazoa > Chordata > Actinopteri > Lutjaniformes > Lutjanidae > Lutjanus > Lutjanus erythropterus. The sequence goes on from NC_139321.1 coordinate 12,874,584, forward strand.
TATATATATATATATATATATATATATATATGGTTGTAGCGAGTTGTTTTCCCTGCCCCCTCCTCCTCAGGGTCAAGAAAGCTCCGACAGGCAGTATTGTGAGTTGGGGTGCGGTGAATTCCTGCCTTACTGCCTGCCAGACTCCATCACCAAATTGCTCCGTTTAACAATTCTGAACATCAAGTTCTACTGAAATATTATTAAGTATTTGTATCGACTCATAAACAGAAACTCATTCTGTATGAATTTGAACTCTAATTAATGTTTAATGAACATACAAAAACACAAGTTATGGAGAGGAATAGACATTTCAAAGTAGGACGGCTGTAGTGTTGTTGTCATAGAAAGCAGTATTTCGACATAACATGTTTCCTTAATCTATAATGACATATCATGGTAATTTTATGATTTAACACAGTAAACATATTACATATTTCTCTGTTGACAAACTTGTTTTTTTGTCAGTCTTTTGATATTGATGTGGGGTGAACTATCTCACAAACACAGCATGTTTTTCCCTGCCCTGCTTTATAACTCCATCTGTTTCTTTGTTGATTTTAGATATGCGTCATTCCTCTCTGTGTTTTTATTGTACGTTTCTGGAGTCTTTCCTCTCAGGGACAGTTATTCTCCATGTTACATTGCCTTGGCAAAGAAATACATTTCTTTTGTCTTTACTTTCACTGCATTATGTTTATTTTTTAATAATTTTGCTATGCTGTGCAATAGCAGACTGAGTCAAAACTGATATTATAAAACTCAAGTGTTTAGGCTACTGATTTTAAAGACTTTCAACAGCAAAACAAAACCAGTATAAACTAGTGAAACAGTTTCAGATACATCATGTTGTTGAAATGTCTCCTTGGCCACTTCTACACACACATTTGCATACCACCATCAACACCGTCGGGTCTAACCTGACAGTTCAGTTCACCATCGCCGGTCATTTGTATGTTTTGACTTTAAACCAGAACAAGAACAATGTGGGCAGTCAGGGGCGGGGATGAGGAGGATGAATTTCCATTACGTGCTGTAGAAATGTGAGTGTAGCTCAAAACTGTAAATTGTCACATAGTTTCATTTTAATCTGAACTTTGATCCTGTTCTTCTGACGTATGAACTTGCACAAGAGTACAGTTAAAACAGACAGCCAATAAAACTGTCTACTACCGTACAGTAAGTGTCTAAAACCGGACCATGGATGTTTAAAACTGCAAACAACATGCAATAACATCCCTTTTATTACTTTATCACCATGTACCTCTGTTTATTACTTCTTCTTTCTTTTACCTCCTAGGACAATAAAGACATTCTTATATTCTGCTTTTTTTTAAATTCTATTTTATTCAATAAGTGAACAGAACAATAGTAAACCCTTGTAGATAATAATCCAATACAACATTCCTCCAATAAATAATATTTTTGGGCATGGAGACAGACTGTGATTCCAAATCAAGTGTCTGTAATTAACAACGTGGCTGCAAAACTGAACAATCAAGCTTCACTCTCTCTCCAGAATCTCATACTCCACCTTTAAAGCATGCTGAAGCTGCACTTTCTTGTGTGGCAATGGACTACGTTTTATTGTAAGATGTTTGCATTGCTCCTTATTGATAAACGAAGCAGACAGAACACAAGATAACACGGTCCTATGCAAACCAAATAGAACAGTGCAGCCTCAGAAGATTCAACAGTCAAGTATAGTTGCTTGTCACCTTAGATTTCACTGTAGCTCCTACTTGTAATTTATTTCTTGTTTTTTCTCCCTTTCCATCATCAGGCTGTTGTATCAGTCACAGGTTGTGCATTCTAACTGATAGATTTCTTTAATAAATATTTAACCGGACATTTGTTGGGCAAGACCTGCCACAACAGAACAGAACAGAAATCATAAACTTACTGTAATCTCTGCTCCATGTTTTTACAGCATCCATCTCATACAGGACGACCACAAGTCCAACCAGCATAACCAGTCCAAGCAGAACAACTATGTTGTTGTGCCGCAGTTTCTTCGAGAGGATGAAAGTTATTACCATCTTGGCTATATGTAAAAACCTCCTAATGAGTTATCCAACAGTCGGGTCACCGGCTTTATCATCAGGACGGGATGAACCGTCCGTGAGCCCGTCCACCTGTCACAGAGTGGGTGTGGACTTCCAGCACTATGGATATCCCCAGTGCCTTCAGGCCGTGGCGGCTCTCATCCCATGAAAAATCCCATCATGACCCGAAGACTCTCAATGATCTGAAAGTTTCAAGACGGTTTCCTGTCGGTCCTTGTCGTGGAGTGTTTTCGTCCTGACCTTTGACCTCGGCTCCAGCTAGTCCTCCATTAAGTCCACACGAAGCAGCACAAAGTGAGCAGTGATATCTCACGCCCTCTTCATACAGAGCAAGCTGTCACCACACAGCTTCATGAAGACAGACTGAAGATGCCATAAAAAGATAGGATCACACCTACCTGCGCCTTCAAAGTAAAAGCATGTGTGGCACAACGATGAAAAATAAACACTCACCTAGCAGTGATTAGACTGCTGCGTAATAGGCTACTGATAAATAGTCAAATACTAATCATAGTTTGGTACACTATAGTACACCTGCCAACATGTTTGCAGCTGGGCAGTTTATTTTGAAATCTGCTACCTGAAACACTTTGTGTCTCTTGCTAGTTGACAACACTCACTGTGAAGTTAGAGGGAGGAGTGGACATGAGCAACACCCATCAACCTTTGTCTTGGGAGTTACCTGGAACAGGTACCTGCCACATCTACTAACATTTCCTTGAGAGTTTTTTTCCTTACCAGGTACACAGTATTTTTATCCTTTGTCCCAGATGACGAGACTGTGCCCAGCATTTTGAGTGTTTCTTTTCAAGAGCCAAACCACTAAAGAGCAGTCGCTTTTCTAAAATTTGGCTTTCATCCAGTGGCAGTGAGGAAAACAGGGAATGCTGTCATCAATGTCACGTCAGGTGTAAGTCAAACCACACACACACGTGGCTCAGGTGTTTACCCTGAAACTACCACAAAGAACAGGAAATACAACCACAGCAAATACTGGGATCTATTGTCCAATGCGGCAGCTCTCAAACAGTGTCCCAAGGCACGGATGCAGGTCCATGTCTATTAAGCAAAAGTATACACGTTCTTTACTTAAGCAGAAGTACAGATACTTGTGTAAAAATGCTCTGGTAAAAGTACAGGTTCAATTTCTTTAATCAAGTAAAAGTGAAAAAACACAGGCTCTGAAATGTACTAAAAAACCTCACTCATCTTTTTGTGATTTTTTTTTTTATCATTGGTATTTAAGGATAATTACAAGTTTGGGTTACAAGTTGATAGATCACCAATGAAGTAACTGCATATAATCACAAATGACCATGTACTGATCAGCCCTAAACAAGCAACTACAGGAGAAGACAGAAGAACAAAACATAAAAACAAAAATAAATCCTGGATTTTCCATTTCAGAAAGAGAAAAAACTCGAACTCTGGGTAAGTTACTACAGTAACTGACTCTGTAAAGCTAACCCACTCACTCGCAGGGTTTCTCCAACAAACTCTGAGTCACATTAAAACATTTCAGTATATCAAAATGCATATTGGAATTTATTAATTATGCAGAAGGTTAAGTTTTTGAAAACATTAAATCCCGGTTAGATGTTGGCTTGTTACGCCACGACTTGAACATGAAGACTTTTTTGATCAATCAGTCATCAATATAAGGATCTGTGATGTTGTGGATTCATCCTCAGCTCAGAATAAAATCTATAGATTTATAACACCGTGACTGTGTGGACATGAAGGCAGCTGTCAGGCTGTCAACCAGTACCCCTGCACAGAAACTTTAACTGCACGTTGCTGTAGTAATCATTGTTTAATCTGTATAAGTCACTGATCAGTGATCAATCATTTGTCATATTGTGACTAATCACACTGACCGAACACTCCTATTATAGTTATTACATTGTGTTGGAGACGATATGAACATTTCTGAGTGATTCTGATAGAGCTGAAACCACTTTAAAATTCTAAAACCAGTCTGAATGTAGTTTAAAAGTTTCTTTTTAAATATATGGTGCATTTGTTTTAATGTGTATTTAAAGCATTTCATGTGGAAATTTTAAATTTTAATTTACACTTGTCGAATGCTGTTGAGCACAAGTTTTAGATAAAAGTCGGTCATTAATGGCAAAATCATTATTACTGGGTCGGACTCTGACCAACTACATTTAACAGAAGATGACATTCAAGGCCTTTTGACATACACCGGATCTGGGATTGAACATATTTACTTTTAGGATTGACTGATGCACAAAAGAGTTTTTCAGACTGACCTTATCTCTGGTTGGATGGTAACAATCTGCACTGTAAACACTAACATCAAGTTTAACTACAAATACTGAAGTCACCTAACTCAGTTGTTATCAACTTGTTATTAACACTCACTTTTAAATAAGTTACTTGTACTCTGGGGTTGAAAAAGCTGCCAAACTCACTGTAGCTGAGTTGGGTTCACTTAAACAAATTACGTACTTAGATGTTATGATTTTTTCAGTGGTGAAATGTAACTAAGTACATTACTCCCACAATTTAGAGGCATTTTACACGAGTAACCTATGATCTGTTTGTCAATGTCTACTAGTAGCCTGCTACACCACATTTCATTGGAAAATTTCATTTTTAAGTAGGCCTATATATAGGCAATAGTGTTATGGTTGGTGATGAAGGGTGTTCAGTTCACAGTATTACCTTATGTAGCTAGTTATCTAGCCAGCACCACCAACAAAGAGTCCAGTGTGTTTATAGATACATAAAGTGTTGATATTACTTTTGCAAACTCAAGTAAACAAGTTAGTCTAACTTGTATACACTCACAACAAACAAATTAGTTTAAGTACTGTGGACTCAAAGTAAACAAGTTAGTCTAAATACTCTGGACTCATTTCAAAATGAGTTTACTTAATTTTTTTGAGGTAGTGAGTTTGTTTAATTTTTTGAGCACACCCAACTGATTAGATTGTACAGCGTGTATTCATTGTTCAGGACACATAGGACTCATAGAGCTTCTCCAAAGGTTGTCGGCCAACCTTTGAGCATTTTTCATTTGGTGGTGGCAACGCTTTATTTTTTTCCCCCACCTGCAATGGGAACCCTGCCTGAGTTTTTGGCATACGCCTTAAATAGTCTTTTGTCTAATGAGTTGCTTCTATGGGAGTTTTCCCTCATCTGTGGTTGGTATTTGCTTTTGTGTCTCTGTTCTCGGTTGTCTGTTTTCAACCCTGTCCCACTATGCTATTGCGTAATAGTTTATAATAGGTTCTTACTCATGTAAAGCACTTTGGTGATTTTGTATCTGTGAAAGATGCTATACAAATCAACTGTGCGAGTACAGCGATGTTTCCAGCATAGGGACATGATAGAAATGTTTATTTTAGAATAACAAAAATTTTTAGACCAGCTCTCAGCATTGGTAATGTGTTCCATATTGTCCCACACAAATCTGGTCACCCTCCATTAATTTGCTTGCAAGAATGCCTTTAATGGTTTGAACTTTGTCCAGTGGGCTGCTGCATTACTATCTTAAGTTTATCATTAACAATGAGGGAAGATACAATCTGGAAAAATGTAGGTCACTTCATCACATCAGTAATAACAAAACATCCGTATGAATAGAAAGGTTCTGAATACAGGTATTTACATGCTTGTAAGATGATCCTGTCCTCTGTATCTGTGTGTCTTCTTCAAGGTGATACTCTCCTCCCTCTCCTGCGGGGGGCTGAACTCACTTTGCAGTCAGGCTGGAACATATGGATGAGAGCAACCCATCCGGGTACTTCACTCCTGCGTCATGCCCCTGCCCCTTTTTGGGTGAAAACAGCCGAATTTGACCGATTAAATTCTGAGGTCCTTGACAGATTAAACGCATGAAATAAACTGTACTGATGTTTAGCTTTTAGGAGCCCCGATCGTCTGGCTTGTCAGGTGAGCAGTTCTGTTGTGCTTTTGCGGATCAACGATCAGCGTCATTACATAGAAAAAAATGAAAGACATAGGGGTCCTTCCAGTCTGCCTCCTTCAAAGTGGACAAACCTGACATACAACTACCTTCAGGTCATGTGTTTCATGTCACTTTTTATTTTTTCAACACACTTTATTTTGCTGTTTTGGTACTCACTATTCACTTTGATCTATAGACACAATCAGCAGCACATGTACAGTAATTTACTCACTAACTAAACATTATTATATCACCATTAACTAACCTGTGATGAAGAGTTTGCCACAGACACACATACTGACTGGCTGCTTTTACAGTGCATGCTTTCAACCAAAATGCAGTGTTGTTAAGGGATGTGACATGTGACTGCTCTGATCTGTAGGGGGCTGTATAGTGGATCCAGTGGGCTGTTTGTCAGTTTTCGCTGTGTATGTCGACATCTCGAGCTGCATTCTTACTCTTCGCAAGGGGAGGGTGTTTATTTATTAGTTTATACATAACTTGTTTAAGTTTCTATAGTAGCTTCATTCAATGTATCCATAGTTTCAGTAAGCCCACTTTTTACTTTAGTTAGTTTTAGCCATTCAACTTTAACTTTATTTTGTTAAATAAATACTTTGATTGCTGCAGTCACTTGTTTCCATTACTTTTTTCCTGCTTTTACTATTCATTGTTACTTCCCCATTCCCTAGACAACTTTTGGGTTGTAACAACAGGTGTTACTGGTTTGGGCTTTAAACATGAGCTAAGGCACGACTATAAACTGGCACAAATAGACCCTAAAGAGGGCTGACTTTTTACCCTGAAACTCCACAACTGCCCTCTTATCTGGTGTGTATTGCATCAGGACATTATAATTATTATTGTTTTTCAGTTAATATAATGTATAAGTATATAAAAAACTCCTCTTCACCCCTTCCAGTTTTCACTTGATCTGGGATATTTCAACTAGTTTGGTATTTTTATTGACACCCAGGTCGGGTGGGGTGGCTCATCTGGTTTTCTGGGATTTTCTTGTCACTCACGGTCGCCACACCTCTTTAAAAACACATGAACACTCATTCTTCACAACATTCTTGAGGGTATTCTTGCCTGTTTCACACACAGATTCTGTAATCTCAAGAAATGTCAAAAATATTCCATCGAAAAAAAATCAGAATTAATATTTAAACGCAACAGTACTGATGAAAAGTGTGATGTTTTAAAATTAAATATTGATATTACTTTCTGTATCTTTACTTTAATAAGTCATAAATGACCATGATATGCCCTCTGAGATTAAGGAAACAGCTGTGGTGTCCTCCATTTCACATTAATTAGAGTTCAGTTAATGCACAATGTTTGCCAAATGAGTCAGCATCTGTTAATGAGTCACAAGAAATCATTAATAATCTTTTAATAATCTAATAATCACTGAACTCCACCTCCAGAGTGTCAGGGGGGTCACAACTCACTTCAGCTGTTGGTCGTACTTTAAATAGGGATTTAACTTATTTAATATATTGCGTATGGCTCCAACTCACTATTAGGTGTTGTGGCGACTGAGAGCCGATGCAGAGATGAGGCAGAGAACTTGGTGCATAAGAGAAGCAGGGTATTTGACAAATAAAGAGCTGACAAATATAGGTGTGAATCTCCTTTAATAAAGTCTTGACAGTGTGTGTGTATGTGAGTGTTTCCTTGATTCAACCCAGATGCTTTGTTCTATGGCTGGTTCTAAGAAACCCTAATGATGCGTCATTGTTTTGCTGTTCTTAAGAACACACTGCATCACAGCCTGTGTTGGCATTAACAACTGCTTAAAGTCACAGAACGTTCATGTGTACACAAAAAGAACCACGACTATGCCATCTGATACCATGTGACAGTATTATATGATGTATTTATGTGACACACCTTGACTCTACCATAACTGCAGTACTCGTTTTTGGATGTGCAATTGCTCCATAGTCCTCCTTTAATAATAATACACATATGATAATATGTAAATAGTCAAGAACCCGTATGGTTCTTTTTCTTCTCAGAAAAGACTATTTCTCACACTTCTTAATTATTGCTTCATTGCAAGTAGTAAAGTGTTTAACTAAGTTAAATTTAATCAATAATTTGATCAATTAATTTAATTATTTATTTAATGAAAGCTTTTCAAGGGAAATAAATGACATGAAACCAACACAAGAATGGGAACAAGGTTGACATGGGAAAGCACAACAAATTTAGTCATATAAGTGGAAAAGCAATGCACTCAAAAAGTTGAATTGTTTTCCCTTAATCGTTATATTGGCTTAAAACAAAAAACATTCAAACAAACAAAAAAACCTATAAGAGTGCAGTCAGTAGAGTGCAGACCTCTGCCCGGTGACCCGCATATTCAGATGATGTCCCTTTGAAATCACAAACATTTTGATTAATAGCTTGAATTTAATTACATTTGATTCTCAGTAACTGTAATGGATTCAAATTAAACATAGTTTGTACTTTAATTACACATAACTTTCTACTGCCCAACACTGGTACTAGGTAAGCCTTGTTTTAGCCTGGCGGTTATTGATGAATTGCAGCTGGAAGAGAAGTGAGAAGTCAGCAATCAGCAGGGGTTATATATGGGTTTTATAAAAGTTCTTTTTTTAAGTCGTGAATCCATTAAAGGCTTTTAGGCTGATGGGTCCAATATGCAAGATTAGCTGTGGCTGAAGTTCCAGCTCCGCTGTTGCGTGCAGTATGCATACAACTAAGAATAGGGTTGTTCCGATACTGATACAAGTATCGGTATCTCAGCCACCAATACTGCTGGTATTGTTATCAGCGAGTATTCAAGTCTGTACACCAATAGCATCCCGTACAGCTTTTTTCTCCTCCTCAGGATGACTAAGTCATGTTCTCTGACATTCAGCATGAGTATTGTACTGATTATCATATCACGTCAGTCTTTCTGAGTTTTATTTCACAGGCATCATTGTTATACTGCATATGAAAGTAGTAAATACAATATTTTTTGAAGTAAACTTTATTTTCTCCTGCTCATTAAGCTAATGTGATAAAAATAATAAATAAAACAAGATTTTGGGCCAAGATGCAGTTTAAAAACTGCACATGACACAAAGAGCCTTTAAATTAGCATCATTCTCACATGAAATTGAACTCTGAAAATATGAGTTTGAGTTTTGAGCCTTCTGTTAAGCATGTGAAGTAAAATGGATCCATTTGTTGAGATAACATTACCACACTGCTAATTTCTATTAGCACATCAATAGAAAATTCCCATTATATGTTTCAGAAATCTTAAAAAACAGAATCATGATACTCAAGAGAATTGTTTTTTTCTCCCACCCTTAATATAAACTAAACTGAAGCTTTCAGTGTTTTCTACTCTACTACTCGTAAAACCACGACATGTTGTTCTGCTGCTGTTAACGTTATGTTTTATTTGTCTGCTGCACTGTAGTTGCACACAGTACATGGTAACCTGTTACACCTGTTTATCACCCATCCAGCATATTTTGCTGATTTAAAATCCATCAGTCGTCAAATTGTTTGTAAAAATGCTCCAATTGGAGAAACACTATGAAGACACCCGTCAGTTATCTTAAGTTTAATTATTAACTATGACCATAAGACTCATTTCTCTTTACATAAATTGTAAATGGGCATTTGATATAGGCCTATTCAAATGCAACACAGAAAAAGGACTCTTTGTAAACTGACCACCTGTCTGTTTAATGACATACAGGTGGACAAATAAGCTGGCAAAGTAAATAGACTGGCCCGATAAACTATGTTCAGAGCATGATGTGTGGCACAAGAACAAACCGTCATTGAGTGGCGTGGACTGGCTGACAGTGCAGAGTTTTTTATTGGAACATTCATCGTGACATAGTGAGCTGGCTGAAAGGAAAAATGTTTAATGGACTAGTTGCACGGCATACATTTTACATGTCGTAACAATAAACTCACAAGTGTATTAATGATTGCTGCATTCCACTTAGAGGAGGTACTGCCATTGTGCATGCTGGTTCACTGTGGAGTTAAAAGGTCAAACAGCCATCAGCTGTATGGTATAGAGCCTTCACTTCACTTTGTGTGTCCCTTGAAAGTTTTTCTGCAAATAAATTCTTTTTACATAATCGACAAAACAGATGCACAGTTTACAAATAATAAAGATGAAGCTGAGTTGCGTAGGGACGGGTCATGATTGTTTAAATGTTATTAGTCATTAAATTTAAAAAAACAAAAAATCAAATAGTTCATGTTCAAATTGAGAGCTGAGTGGACAAAAAGTTTAATTTTGAAGACAACATGAGCGTGAATTTTACTCCACCTGACAAGTGGCTTCCGCTGTCAGTTCAAGCGCAGTGATGGATAAATACAAGCTGTTGTGACCTGACCTTAAAGTGGAAAGCTGTAAGTTTTCTTGTGCTTTGTGTTGTTGGACTAATTGAGTAAAATTTAGCAACAGTTAAGAGATACTGTGTGAATGTTTAGCCTCATTTGAAATAAATTAAATAACGCGAGTATGTGGTCAGATGATGCAGCAGGTTTTTCATGTTGGTTTTTGACGAGGTTTACACTGCAGTACGAGCTGCGGTAGCACTTAGTTTTGTTTATGTAAAGAAGCCGGTGTGGCCCTTGGCTACGGCATGTATGTGATGTGTATGTGTTTGTGTTGCTGCTGTATGTAAATGTGTCGTAAATGGGGTATCTCAGTCTGTGGTTGTACATGTGGTGGGGTGGATCTTCGAATAATTGTCAAATAATGTCCATTGAGCACCACAGACAACTACCAGCACCATGTCAGTTTAAAGGAACCAAACAAAACAGGCATGAAAGAGGACTCTTGCCTGAATAAGCTTTAGTATTTCCATGTATCAGAGTGCCATAAAAATCTTGAGGTCCAGTAAAAGTGCAGTGAAACAGGCAGCATCTCAAATGTGGTGTCTTTTACTGTTCTTGTCCTTTTTATCAGGAAGTTTTGTAGAAAGAAAAGTCAACATTTCCTCTTGATTTTACTGAGGGAAATGTGCAGTGTCATGTTTGCACTAGTTATCACAAGTGGGCTTGCTCTATTCTAAAAGAGCTCATAATAGAGCACTATACTCTTTGCACACAGCTGTGTAACACAAATCTCACTGTTTGGTCCTCTGTCTAAACTTTGGAGCATGGCATTTGAAACCAAGCAAAATCTGTTTAAAAGGCTAGCACATGTATGGAGTCAGATCAGTCTCATCATGCACACAAAGATATTTGTTGTTCGAGATAAATGTAGACAAAAAATCCACATATAAATAAAATTTGGTTCACAAATGTATTTCTGATATGCACACAGATATTTCTTGTTTAAAATATATGTAATGTAGATTCACAAAAATATTTGTATTTAAAAGTATTTGAAATTTTCATCAAAAACACATTTGGATGTTGTCACATTTGTATAACAACAGTCGCACCTGCTATACTCTAACTGCAGCAGTGTTTAAGGAAGTAATGAGTGAGGAAATTCACAGAGAAGTTTGTTCTGGTGATTTGACCACACAAAGGTTTATGGGGAAGCCATCATGATAGACAGACAATGATAGACACTAGGAATAATGTAATGTATTAACGGTAGAGGAACAGGTTTTGATACAAATAAGAATAAGATGTGTTTATTTAACGTTGGTTTCTGCCATCGTGCCCAAGCAAAGACGTTTTATTTTTTTTCTTTAATCCATGAGATGAATTCATTGTAAAGTTACACACCCTGATGCAGTATGTGGCGACATGCACCTTTAATATTGGTTTATAGCCTGCCATTAAAACTACAAGAAGAAGAAGAAGAAGAGGTCAGACATCAACCCCAGCTGTATGAGTTCTTCCAGATTAGCAGCCACCTGCTCTTCACCGCAGCGATGGGGAAATGACCTTTTGTCGTCTGTTACTCTGCACATGCTGGGTTATCTGAGACCAAAAACTATAAACTATAGATGCTGTCTGTGTCTGCCACCTGTGACTTCCTTGTTCCTTGACTTCCTTGGCAGAAAGATTTTTTTTTTTTTTTTATGAGATGTTCTGTTTGAAGAGTAAACATACAAAAATACAATTCTAGCTAATTTGCTCACAAGCTATACAATGAAAATGTTTTATTATATGTTTTTATCATATCTGGAAGTCAACATGGGTGGATTGATAAAAGAACTGCCACAGTTGGCCTCCAGATACTGTCCCCAAAGGGTCATAAAGGAGTAAAGGCAGTCTGCCAACACCTATTGCACCCACGCGATCAGGGAGGCCGAAATATGTGATAAAATGACACTTGGTGTTTTAAACTAAGCTGGATTTTGGTCTATGGAAGCAGGCTACAGTGGTTCTGTGTTTAGATTTTGGAAACCCCTTTGACACCTAGGGGAACAGGTCAAGGACAGCCATCTGCTGGTGCCATTCCCATTTCCGGCCTTCGGTATTAGGTTTTCGATGGTAGAGGTTGGAACCTTTTCACTGTGTTATCCGTGATTAAATTATTTAGCCGGTAAAGTGTGATAAAGCTGGATACGCAATACACAGTATACTACCTCTGCTGTAAAACAGAATCAAGGTTATAACATGACGCTCCTAGTTTAGCCAACTTACTCTATGAGATGACTCATAATGAGGAAGAGAAAGGGGTTTTTCTTAAATCAAGACAGAACACTGTCAGAAACCAAGACTGACATTTTCATCCTGAAAGGTCTCTTATACTAACATTAGCTGTTGTGAAGCCTCGCTGTTGAGCCTCACTGCTCATTAAGTTGTGACTTCCTCATAGCAGGCAGCATTTCTGTTTCACAGTCAAACTTTATTAGTGTTGACAGATTACAATGCAAGTTATACAATATTCTCTTCAGCATTTAAAAAAATGTTTTATCACACATATAATCAGCAGTATTGACAAACATGTTATAATGCATCATACAGCTTTTCAGTAACAAGTTGTTTTATAAATTCAATATGCTGAGATGGTAACTTACAGTGTAAAGTCTGTTCCACACAGGTTTCTGCCTCATTATGGTGTCACTGGTCTGATGAAACTAATATGGAGACATGATGACCCGTTAGCGGCTAATGTACTTAATATACTATTGATTGCTTTAGCAGGTTTATTTGTTATTTTACCAGAAATAAATGCTTGCTTGTTGAGTGTTTTACATAATACTTTTCATTAGCATGTCCCGGCAGTTACAGTAACGTTGGCGATTAACTGTTTACATCACTGTGCTAAATCTACATGCTACCATGTTAGCTCTGTAGTTAGCTCCACACAACATAACGTTCTACTTCAGTGGGTTCTGCAGGTCACCTCTCACACATGTACCTGTACAGACAAATGTAAACAGACCATGTGCTTAGAGAGTTACTGCATAAAAACTAAGCGTTATGTGACAGAGAGACATAAAGAACATTAGCAGTATTAGGTGTAAGCTTACCAGAGGAAAACTTTCATGGAGAACTTTCATCTAGATCGCCAATTATGTTTATTGGAATAAATTTTCCAGCCCAAACAGACTAACAAGACACCATCATGTAGAAAACAGACCCAAAACCAGAGTAGCATCATAAATTTACAATTAATGTTAAACACATAAACCATCCTGATGCTTTTTCCAAGCTTTAGAAACAAAGTTAGCCAACTTATAAACATTAAAGTTAGAAAAACATTCCTTTCTGTCATCATCACACCACCAGAACATTTCTGGATCTAGAAGACACGCTGGTAAATCATAAGACAGACAATATAAAATAAAATGTGATTTATTCTCAACTTCTCCTAAATCATGCAATTCACATAACAAGTCGTCTCCCTGGATGTTTTTAAGTCTGCAAGCTTCAATGTTCAGAGGAAGGATTCCTGTTCTCAGCTGTGCAACTAAAGGTCTTTGACTTCCTTGGCAAGTTTGCCAACATGAGATTCAGGACAAATGTAACTCTGTAATCACTGTGGTAATCTGTAACCAACGCCTGTAGCTAATAGCATTTTTGAGTCTCACCGTGTTGATGTGTATAGCCAGACTTACAGAACTGGTTCTCTTCTGCCATTGAGAACAGGCCATAGAGAAGAGAATGAGTTCACTCTTGTGTTTGGGAAGGTCCTAAAAGCCAAGTACTTTCATGACCATTTTTTATGCCTATGCTGTTCAAAAAACCAAAAAAATATATAGAGTACATTTCCAGACTCCGGTCTTCACTCTCTGACTCGCAGCGACCCTCATTCATACCTTCATCACTTCCTGTTTGGATTACTGCATCCTGTCTGGGGTACACGGAAGGCCCTGGTTCATACCTTGATCACTTCCTGTCTGGATTACTGCATCCTGTCTGGGGTACACGGCAAGACCCTTATTCATACCTTGATCACTTCCTGTCTGGATTACTGCATCCTGTCTGGGGTACACGGCAAGGCCCTGGTCAGGCTCCAGTATGTGCAGAACTCAGCTGCCAGGGTTTTCACCCACTTCAAACAACAAACAAACAAACAAAATCCTCCTCATCGCCTACAAGTCCTCCATGGTCCCCTCCACCTGCTTTTTTCAGACAGTGTGCAGCCCCCACCCTCTGGAACTTTGTGCTGGCAGAGGTCTGCAATGCCCCACATTGCCCCACACACGACATCAGTGAGCTGTATTTGAACCCAAGGTACAAAATTGTATTGCTGGGATGTTCAGCCATGAAACTGATCTTTCTTTGACTAGTATCATATTAGTGTCTCATATTTATTTTGATGTGCCAGACTGATTATATACTGCCACTGAGAACAGACCAAAGAGAAAAGCTTTTGTTTGGTTAAGTCATCCATGTGTTGCCACAGGCAGTAAATGAGTTCATTGGCTTATACTTCTGATACCTTTAGGTATTAGGTCAAGCAATGACATAACACGTTGAATTTGAACCCCAGGTGCGAAATTGTATAGCTGCAGTTTTACGTTCAATTTTATGTTTTTGATTCTGTTCTGTCTGGATATGAGTATTTCAGAATAGATATGCTAAATTGAATTGCCCCCTAAATGTGTTGTGTGTAAATATTTTCCCTATATAAACACTCACCAATAAAGAGCACATTTGGAAATATTTGTGTTTATTTCATTTAAATCTTCTCATCACTGTGCATGAGGGAGAAGCAGTGCGCTCTGACAGCCTCTGTGCTCCAGCAGCAGGATCTACCTGTTGGACAGCAAAGTTTAATCCTCACTAATGTGTTGGTGTTGTGCTGCTATAATGCATAAAGCTGGGTGTATTCATTAAATAAACACAAGTAGTTCCAAATGTGGTCTTCATTGTTGAATAGCAGCTAAACAAGTAAAGACATGAACTCACCTTTGCTCCCTCTATTGTGTCAATTAATTTCAATGGAATAGTCGACCACACCTGAACGTCTGTATTTTTTTTAGCCTTGTGTTTAGCTGCACTGTGTAAGAAAACACTGGAGTTCACAGTTTTATGATTTAACCTGTTTTGTTGTTTGTTTTGTTAAACTGTTAACTCAGTAACCGTTAACATCCCTAAATAACATGAATCGTGAAAGTGGAAATGTAAATGTAATAAATTTACATTATCGGATGTACATGTTTCTGTCTTGTTTCCACAAATGTCTACCACAAATTTTACGCACGTTTTAAACCATAAACTTGTAATTGCACATTATAATCCATTGAAATATGTTTTGTGTCAAAATAACACATCTTTGTGTTGACCTTTTTGAAAGGCTGAACTGAACTTTTTTTCAACATATAAACAGTTTACAGTACAACAAAACAAACAAACGGAAAACAAAATCCTGGCATTTATATTATTTGCCATTTCCCTAATGTGATGCAAATGTCCCAGAATGAGTGACGAGCAGGAAACCTTTAGTATGTCAAATGTACGTATGTCCTACTTACAGAGCTGTGAAATCCACTGTGGAACTGAGCAGCATCTTGACCGAGCAACCATACAGCTGTGACATGGCTGGGGACAGAGAGCCCCCTGCTGGATGTACGTGGTTCATACATTAAGGTAAGAGTTTTGAGCATCAGTTTATTTTACACAAGGGTTTAGTAACAGGTTTACAGCATTCTCAGCATACAGAAATAACTTTAATGATTTTAACCATTGTTTTCTGACCACAATATGCAAAATATATCTTTTTTGGGGGGAGAAATTAGTGATAAAAATAGATGGATGAATGAAATTAATGGATGTTGTAATTAAGGCCCATGAATTATGTTTTAAATACTTAATGAGCTTTTAAGGTTAATATTTCGAGGGGACTTAACAATGTAAGAAATAAAAGAAGACAGACGTTTCATGTTTCACAAAGTTTATATATCGATTGTGTTGACCATGTATGTATTATAGTGGATATCCTGTAACTTCCACAAAACTGTGTTGACCTACATAATCACTATATGTAGTTTTTTATGTAATAGGTCTTTCTGCAGCTGGTTGACCTTTAGCCTACTCAGTAACAGTCAGAGGTATGATCTGAAACATGAATAGGTTACCTAAGAAAGATGGTTTCCTGAAATTGATTGACTGAACTTAATCAAGATCAGAATGATCTGGATGAGGTTAAATAATTCTGATCTTGTGGTATCTGGATCAGAATGATCCTATCTGAAAATCGCTTGAAAAACTGTGACAAAACCTACAAGATCCATTTCATCTAGGATAGCAAAAAAGAAGCAACAAAATTTGGATCATTCTGATCTACTGTAGATTAAATGGTTTGATATATTGATCCATGGAGATGGGGAGCAATTAGATGGAGTGAGTGGCTGAACTGAGAAAGCTTCAGCCAAAAGTATGTCTGGAATCTGTCTTTGTCCTCTGTGGACTCCTGGATGAGCTGATGAAATTCCTTGTGCATGCTTTTGCAGAATAGGATGCACCCATATACGTGCTTTTTTGGTCTCCTTCAGGCCAGATTCTCCAAATGTTTTCAGCATTCAGAGAATCTGGCCCATGATGGTAGACTCAAACTAATTACATGTCCTCTCAGCCAGGCGTTACCATTGGCTGTTCTACTAGTGCAGCTGCACGTGCACGTGCACCCAGTGAGACCCTGAATCAATGGCTGAAACTCCTGCATGAAAATGTATGTTCCAAATCGCAAAGCCGCGGGCTCAGCTTTTTTTTTTTTTGCAACTTTTGAGATTAAAAGTCTTCATGTTTGCCTGTAAACCTGCATGCAGCAGGGACCACGGAGGAGTCGACCGCAATGTTTACAGTAAGATAATTAGTCTGTCTGTCCATGTTCACTGCTGACTGGTGTAAAAATGTATTTGAATGTCATGGAGTGAGAGTAAAGAGAGGAGGCATGTAACATTAAAGGAAAGAATCAACTTCTTTGATTGGTGAGTAGTCTGGTCTGACATACAAATACACACATGGTGTTTCTGACATTTTTGGCTGCGCCGAGGCTGATTTGCATTTCCATAACTGCTTTTATTGCGCTAAGCGGCGCTGTGACCAAGATAGACACACTCTGGAGTGGTGACAAAGTGAGCCCAATTCACCTCCAAGCAGGCTGCAGTCGCATCACGCTGACTGCGGCCAAACCGTGTCGAGCCTCCTTTCTCCTCCTGGAACAAGAGATTGTTATGATACTGCGTTCGTGTGTGTGTGTGAAACCTAACTCAGATGTGACTCAAGAGTCAATTATTTTTAGTCTTTCTATCTACTGCAGCTTTAATTGTGTACTTGCATTTAGTTCTGTCCACTTTCAGTTTTCTAAGCAGGTTATATTTGTTGTTGTTCCAACAACCTGACACAGAAGAAAAAAAAAACATCCTATCACCGTCCTCTGGCTTTGGTGGCTAACATGTCTGGACATTTCCAATAAAGCTGCTAGACAGAGCGTCCATGTTTCAGGTCGTCTTCAGGTTGCGGTGGTGTTTGACGCTGAGACAGCAGAGCAGACATGCCCCCAGTGTTTTGGAGCAGAGTGAACTGCCTATTTTTTCATAATTTTGAGACCTAATTGTATATACTTTTTTAATTATTCAAATTTGGCAGGGTGTTTCTGTGGTGTGACAAACTCAGACCACACATTTATCATTGCTTTACACAAACTTTAGCAGTAGAAAATGCCTTTGTTGCTGGGATACCACTACACTCCTCTGAACAAAAACAAAATAAAACCAAAAAACTCCTCATGCTTTCCTATGTTTCTAAATATACAGCAGTCTTATATGACAAATCAAAATCGATGTTCCTAAGCTTGCAGGAACAACATGAATTCAGATTGTGTTTTATTTATTACTGAGAGCACAGATATGAAGATAGAATAGCTAAAGGCTTGAGGGAGATTTGATCCCAGGCCTCCAGGGGAATACAAGACTTCAGAGGAAGGAGTTGCAACAACAATACACAAGAGACAAGGAAATCATGCTGTGTCTGGATGCTGACTTTCCTTCTCACTTCTTTCCCTCCTCCTTCTCCTCGCTTCCACATTACTGTCTGTCATTGCATAGGAATACGTGTCGGTGATGTTACAGTAGATCTTGAGTTGCTCCTCCATACAAAGACTTCACTTTTTGTACATCACCTGACTTTGATGGCACATCAAAAGATAATGCTAAAGGGGTGTCCCTATGACACCAGAAGCACAGGGGCACTGACCAAGCTGCTGTATTTGATGTAATAGGAGTCACAGGTTGATACACACATACATGCTGAGATGTTTTCACTTATAACAGCATTAACCATCAGCTACCCCCAGGGTTACCACTAAAACCTTTGCTGATGCTGCTTTTAGACATCATGCCTCCAAAATTTGGAGCACTCTGCCTTTAAACATTAGGTTTCCTGACTCAGTAGACCAGGTATTCCCCAACCATTTCATTCAAGGGCCATTTGGCTGCAGGTTTCATTCCTACCAAGCCAGAGCAGCCAAAGCTTGACTCAATTAATCAACTGATTTCAGTCTTCAAACAGCTGATGAGTCGAATCAGGTGTGCTGTTGATTGGTTAGAACAAAAAACTCAGCTATAGACTAGATGTTTACTCCTCCTTATGTGTGTACTTGAATGCAAAATGTTTTGTGATTGTTTTTAGTTGTGTTTTTATTCGCTAATGAATGGTTAAGCACTTTGAGCTGTATAATGTGCTATATAATAGTACATTCATTCATTTATTTTAGTCTCCTGTTTGTTTGCCACCATGTTAGGCTAAATGTGTGTTTTAATGTGTCCTTTCTGTCCTCTAGCTCTTTTTACAGGCTCAACTCAACCTGGAAAAAAATGAGGTGATATGTTCAGCTGCTTAGATGAGTGTCTGCTCGGATATTGTGCCAAATGAAGCAGAAGAAGAGGTGAGGGAGAGGGGAAGGAGTAGGAGTTAGACAAGTTTAGTGGGAGATACAGCAGGAGAGGTGACTTTAGGTTGGATGAGTTGAGTCGAGGAAAGACATTATTACTTCAATCTACCTAACAGCCTGAGATTTGTCATGAGTCCTCTATATCTAATAAATATGCTGACATAAAATAAAGATCATATTGTATGTGTCACTATATATTGAAAACTTTTGTGTCACTGTTTTCAGGACAACAGTCAACTTCCACAGGCTGATTTCCCTTTCTGTTCTATAAAGTGGTAATGGAGAGGTACAGATTTATATGGACGTGCAACAGGGGATTGTATTATGCATTTAAGAGTCAAATAATCTCCTTTATTCTGTTTCCTTAGGGTCCAGATTTGTCCATGGAACTGCATGATTCCCCTGCAAGTAATAAATAACACCAGGTTCCTTTCCTTGAATCACAGGTACAATGCATTTCGGTGCTGCTCTGATATGTTGTTGTATAATAGAGAAAGCCTCTTATGGTTTTGGATTTCTAGCAGAAAAATAGCTTTGTAGAGACTTCAGAATTAAGTGGCGCAAACCCTTTCAGTTTTATGTCCAACAGGGACCTGGCTGGCCTTAGACTGTGTACCTCTTTTTAAAGAAACACCGGGGCATTCAGAGCTCCTGCTGGAAGTTAAACACATTTTGACCTTAGCAAAAAGTGCTCTGTGCTTCCTCTCCAGGTTCAGAGCTGCAGACCAAGTAGTTTCCAAACGTATGTGAATACTGCAGAGCAAAACTTAGTTGATTGGATAAATGAAAACTGAATAGATTTTTTATTGCTTTATGACATACAGAGTAGTCATGGATGAAGTAAATTATTATTTGGCACCCATGTACAAATAATTGACCCCACTGCTCCACTCCAATACCAGCTCGTCCTCAACATTAATGAGCAATATTTTGTTTGCATCTGCCCTTTATTAAGCCACATACTGTGTAAATCATTTCTGAATGAATGCCCCGTCATTTTCTGTGCCTTTCAAAAACAAGTCACTGTTAAGAAAATAAATCAGTCTTACGACATGACGATGATCTGGTTGAGGTTTGGTTTGGTTTTGGCACAAAAACACTTTGTTAGGTTTAGGGAAAGATCATGATACTTTGTCAAGCTTAGGGGTTGTTTGGAAAATGAATGCCAATGCAACATGTCCACAGCACTCAGTAAATACGTAGAATAGTGTTGAAAGAACGGCCTTTCAAAAGCCTTTTTTTCCACTGCACAGTATGACTGCTCGACTCAACTCACTTTTGGTACCAGGTGCAGGTACAGGTACCAGGTGACATCATCTTCATGTATGTGTTGTCTCTTCATTGTGCATGTTGTACAAGCTAATTATATTTATGATGCGGCAATGTTGTGGTTAAGATCTGGGTACCTTTAAGGGACAAAGAACACCTGGTTTAGGGCGAGGGAAAGATCATGGTTTGGGTTAAAATGATCATTCTTGCGAGATCTTTCGTGAGTCTATAGTTCCCTTCTTGACATGGTTCTGTTTATCAAAGCAAAGGGACCAAAAAGGCTGAAGGTAGCAAGACAAAAGACAATGAAAAAAAACATGAAAATCTGGAATACTCTACTCAGAGGGCCGACGACAAGATGACACTGGCTGCCCCGTCACACGTGTCTATTCTTTCTGACCAATCACTTGTCTGCAGTCTTCTCACTTCACCTTTTCGTATTGGCTCAGCTCACTTGGAACCTCGGGCAAGCTGATACTGGTACAGGTGCTATTCACAGCTTTTGCCTATGGAAAACCAAAGAAGAACGGTCCCAAATGTGTCAAATTGAGCCGAGCCATACACTGCTTTGGAAAGGAGGTGCCATTAATTGGTCAGTTGGAGCTGATTGTTAGTTGGAGATCTGAAGGAAACAGAAATGGAGCAGGCACAAATTGAACTCCTTTGTTATAGGACCTGATTAATATATGTCGGATGGTTTAAATCCTTTTTTAGAACTACACCTGGCATGTATCCTGCTGTATTAAGAGCAGTATACTTGTTTCACTGTGCACCTCTCATATAGCACACAAACATGGCGTTAGTGATATTCTCCTCAGAACTAAATTTCTGCTACAGTGGGTACCTTCTACTGTAGTACATTTTAACAGCAGATGGCACTGTAACACCATTTATCACCTCAGTCTATCAGCTCTTTTCTGCTTTTCTGTGTTCTCTTCCTCTCCCACAGGACACACTTCTGTAGTATTCTATAGAAACATGTGTCTACTGGCCTTATTATGTTGGTAAACCCTCAAACTGATGGAATTTTCAAAACCCTTAATGGCAGTCAATAATTTATCCTGTAAAAATGGATGTTTTTAATTTAAAATGGCTGATATTAAACCCATGATTTAAGCCAAAAAATCCTTAGTTTGGTCAGATTTCTTGTATAGGCCATCATTAATATTCTAATGCATTAATTACACTCTCACACTTTGGATCTCACCCCTCTCCCATCTCATCCATTAATGAAATATCATATTGCAGAAATCGATGTTTGAAGAATTAAGAAATTATTCACTCAGAGAAGTGCAGAAGCTCAGCAGGAATGTGGTTGGGTACATAAAATATGTGAATCAGAGATTCCACGTACAGCACTGGGAGCTCATTTATTTCTAACAAGGGGATCTTCTCCTGCTCCAAATTTCCAACACCAGTGTGTTGCAGCGAAGGTGTTGCACTGGACAATCCATGCACAAAGTCAAATAAATGTATAAATGTCAGTGATGAGCCCTCTCAGTGACTCCACTCCAGCTGCACACTGCAGCTGTGTTGCAATGCAGCGAGGCAGCAAGATGGCACACACATACACACACACATGCACAAATTGGAAAGTAACCAGGTATTGTGAGTCATCCGCAAAGCGCCGTATAAAAACCTGACCAAGAGAGAGACAGATGGGTGAGAGAAAAGCGAAGCATGGGAGGAGGACGAGGAGGAGGAGTGGGGTGGAAGGAGGGGAGGGGTGAGAAGAAAGTGGGAGAGACGGGGAGCGAAAGAGGAAAACAGACGGAGAGATAGAAAGTGTCACAGAGGGGCGAGTTAAATGACATTAATGATGCGTTGGTGTGAAGTGGCTGCGAATCTCAACACTCTCCCTCTCTCCACTTGTTACCATGGTTGCTGCTGCTGACATCCTGATCGCACAGAGCAGATAATGAAGTCAGGTGTGTGTGTGTGTGTGTGTGCTTGTGTGTGGAGGAGAGGTGAGCAAATGAGGGGACTTCACTCTGCACATATGTGTGTGTGCTGTATCATATCGCTCTACATACAGTATGTACATTGTGCAGTGAAGTGCTGTGGCTTGTGTGTGCGCATGCACGTGTGTGTGTGTTTGTGACTGCCTGGTGCTGAGTCTTGTGTGTGTCCTACTCTATTCCTCTTTTCATCTCTCACTTTCTCCCACTTTCTTTTTTGTCTGCAGAAACAATGAAACTTCTAGATCTCAAACGGACACACACACACACCTGCATGCACGCACACACACACACACACACACACACACAAGTTGAACAGTTATAGCACCTACACTGGCTTTGAACGTCTGCATAGAAAAACTAGAGGGAAAAATCCCAACTCCAGACACTAAAGTATAACTGCACCTCCAGGTCTGTGCCTAACTCCACCCACTGCATCACTTTGAAAAATGCTAAAAAGTGGGCTGTTGAGGAGGGGGGAGGGACAGGAGAACTGCTGAAGGGGGCGTGGCCTCGTCACTATACATCAGTGCGGCAATATGTAATCGAGCACCCTAGGGGGAAGGATCCCGGTTTCATACAAAGGGAGGGACAGAAACACACTGAAAAGCTGCTGTGTAGCAGATTCTAAAACAAATAAACATACAAATCTATCATGATCTCTGGTTCTCTGTTTCCTGGAGAGGATCCCAAAAGAAGAGCAATGAGTATATGTGAGTCTCCAGAGAACAGTCATTTTTAAAATTTTGACAGCAGTATTAATTCATTTTTGATGACAGTAACCATCTTAATGGCTTTCACACTGTGATTTGAGGCACATAAGATACATGAATATTCACTGTCCGGGCATAAAATAGCTAAATGATGCTGGTGACAGTTACTACTGATAATCTTAGCTTGAACAGGAAGCTGCTGGAGTTCAGTCATGACGTTACAGTACAGCAGACTATTGTCTGACTAAATCTCAGTTTAGCGTAGATCAAAAGTTGTCTGTTAACAGGTTTTCTTATTTACAGATAACACTTAGCGTAATGCTACCTGGTAATTCAGTGTAATCAGTGTCTGGCCACTGTTGGCTCACTGATCCACTTGGAAGGAAATGAGGAAACTGAAATGTCATTTAAAGTAAGTTTTCTCTTTTTGGAATCACCCTGCTACCCGGTCATGATCATGCAAGTAGCGTGCACATATGTCATCCATGGTAACTTGTACTTAGGAGCCAAACTGTGAATGAGAATGCTTCAAAAGCACTGCAATCATGGCTCCAAACAGCAGCTTGTAAAACAATGACTATAAAGTTCAAGGGTCTACCTCAGAAGCTCCAGTCAAGTGCCCACAGTACATGCTAACAACATGTAAAATGCAAATAATAAGGCGGTGCGAAACTGTTTACTGAGGTCATAAATCAAGTGAGACGAAGGGTCATTTTCTCATATGACTTACATGAAGGAATGCAGGTTTAAGTTACCTCTGCATTGGCTTTTTTTAATACGAATCTCATGAGCAGTCCAAAACTGTCAACCTGGATGTCAGCACTGGCTGTTTTGAGCCAGTAAAATGCAAGAAATGTTAATATTAACACCAGCATTGATGTATTCACAATGATATATTTTAGTTTCTTGCTCAAAAACATGTTTTAGCCTGTAGTACCTCTTAATGCAGGTTGACACAGGTTAAAAACACACATAGATAATCTTTTGACACACAAACACAGTGAGGCTTGCAGAGCTAAGTAGTAATAAGTAGAGCACTGAGTTGATGGCCGTATGAATTAATGTCAGTTACCTTGGCAACCGCAGCCTGTGAAATAAGATACAAAGAAAGCGATGGATGAGAGATGGAGAAGAAACAAGAGACGTGGAGGGAAAAAGCAAAGGTCCAGGCATTGAAAACATTAGAATAAAGATGAGTCTCTACAGTAGGCTAACCCATGGAGCTCTATGTGACATCCTGTTTCGTCTTTGGTGCTTAGCACTGGTTGCTTTATTGTTTTTGTGCTTTCCAGAAGTCACCTGTCAATCAAACAGCACGTCCAGCAGTGTCTTTCTCTTCCTACAGGAGTTTCTGCAGGTGTTGCTCTGCTTGTACTAAAGTGAGCCTACAATGGTTTAGAGAGCTGATAAATCAGAGAATGTCAACCTGTTTAAATGTGGGAGGGAAGAGTTTTGCAAAAGTGATAATGCATGCCACCTCAGACTTGGTTGATGCTGTGTGGCAGTAAGGTTAATGAATAAGGGATGCTCACATGCAGCAGCAGCATGATGGCTGTGGATCTGCGCATAGAGTTTATCCATTAACTGTGAGGTAACTGGTTTGATCCTTGGATACTCATGTTAACACTGAATCTCAGTTGCTCCCAGTTAACACCTTTGCTCACCATATGTTTTTTGTATGATTTATTTGCATTTTAATATTTCTCTAATCTATACCCAGCTAATGCAAGCTTTCACATAAATGACAGGATTTCACGGAGCGATACTGCAGCTTTTATTTTTCAGACCAAGCTGGATTTTTCTGAGGTTTTGCTTCTAAGATGTAACTACACATCTGATCGATCGTACCACACGTTGTTGACATCATGTTCAACACATTTAACATGGAAGATTGCTTGTTTCCAGAACATTTTTTTATAATAAAAGACCTATATATCAACCTCCAGACTTCGGAACGATTATTTTAATTGATTCATTCATTGTCAACGTAACCAATGTTCGATGGAAAGTGCTTACAATTTACAAGTTTTCTCTTGCTGATTAAGCCAGTGTCTTGCATGGTAACTTGCTGCCAGCAGTGTGTGTGAGAGGCAAAATGTAAAAGCACTTTGAACATACAAATGAGGTTGAGTTTCAAAAAATTGTTTTGTTGCAATTAAATCACTATTTTTATATTCATTTAACAGAAACAAAAATATTCAAGTGAGAGGCATTTTTGAGGCTTAGGTGTGAAGACGCTGAACTTTGTGGACCTTTGTTGCATGTCATTCCCCCTCTCTATCACCTCATTTCCTCTCATCTCTCTACTGTCAGATTCTCTTCTAAAAGCGTAAAAATGCCCTTTTCAGCCCATTCTCTTCAATCTGCATACAAATAACACAACTTCAGACTTTGAAATTCTGTGCAGTGCATACACCAATCCTTTCAATTGTCAGGTAACTTAGTATTAAGAGCCAAAAAGCCCACACATGGAGATGGACTCTGTGTTATGGATGGATGGATGGATGGATGGATGGATTGATGGGTCAAACAAAAACAGGAATTCCATCAGGGTTTTTTGTCCAGTGTAAAACAAAAAGTCAACATGGTAAAGTCATGTTTTTTGTACATAGATTAACGAAACCAGGCTGACATGTGAATAATATTATGGAAACTATGATGGACAGCAGAAGGGGACACAACAGAGGTGAGAACTGAGACAAGTAACTGAGCTGTTTCTGTCCCACTTATTTCCAGATGATGGCTTTCATCCACAGTTCGTGTCAAAGAGGAGGAGGAAGATGCTACTGAACTGTTTTGAAGTTTCAGCAAAGACCGAGACATTTGGAATTATAAAAAAACACTGATGTGGATGCTTAATATTTTCAGATTTAGTCATTTTATTGTGATCATTATCTTCTTTTGTTCAGCCATGATGCTATCGACCCTGTTTTTCTTATTTTGAACAAACCAGAAACATAAAAGGAATCTTTTTCTTTGTGTCACAAAGCAGCACCCATTAGAGAAGCACAGAGAAAAATAAAGTGTTTAATAAAGTGTTTGTGAGCTGAATGTCTGTTGTGTGTCAGTATCAGTATTTGAGCAGAACAAAATGGACATTTTATCCAAGCAGCAAGTCACACAACAGCAACCTGAGTAATTTGCCAGCAGCTCAGTGTTTTCTCTGTTGATGCTGTCATATGTCTCCTTAACTAATGTTCATCCCCACCGCACATTGAGAATGATGAAAGGATTATTTAATCAGGTGCTCTTCAAAGCCTTCACTCGTCTCGTGCTTCAGTTGCTCCTCTCCTCTTGATGATTCGATATTTTCAAGTCAACATTTTTACATGGAATGAAAGGAACAAGCACTCACTGTATCACAGTGCAGTACGTTTGCATGTTGAATAGGAAATGCAGTGCATCATAGAAGAACTGCAGTATTGCCAGCCTGTCCTTGCCAGAAAAGTGCCTGTGCTGGTTGCAAGTGCAAGCAGCTTATTCAGACTGATATGCGTGTTTATTTTTAGGCAGCGTCCTCTACTGGATGTAGTAAGTATGAGTGTGAATGTGTGAATGACACCAATTCCATTACATGACATAGTGCTAACCCATACCAAGATCTTTTCCTAACCCTAACCAGGTGGTTTTATTGTACAAATCTAACCAAACTGTGACTGTTTTACAACATAAACCTGTTATGTCACATGTCTAACTTAATGTAGTTAAGGTCCGGTAAGTCTGACCATACTCTGCACTGGTAATATGTAATTTTGGAAATCAACCTATTCTGTGGTTTAGGGATGAAGATGTGCTGGTAGTGCAGTAGAAAAGATTTAAATAAAGTTTGTATGATGTATAGACATGTTTTCATCACACATGCAACACACGCCTTCTAAAGCAAATTGTAATGCAGCACTTATGATACTGAGGAGAAAAGCAGCAGCTCTGAAATTCAGGGTAATTTCTATTAGTATGAATTTGAGATTTCGTGCTGAAATGGAAAACAATCAAAGCATAACAAACCAAGATTGGGTTTGTGTGTGTGGAAAAAGACACATATATTTATATCGAGCTGTAACCTCTGAGGTTGAAAAATAAAGCCAAAGCAGACGTGCCAAAAAAGAAAATTAAAATGCTCAGTTTTTACAGCAGAAATAAAAATGTTAACAGCCTAGTACAAAAAATGGTTTTGGTCTCTATAACTAATTTTCCCTTTAGTGACAACTGCAGAGGGGGTGAACCTTTCTATAACTCACCTGTTTAAGTTATTCAGGCTTAAAGTTCTGCATAATTAAGGGCATGGCCCCTTTTAGTGACAGGTGGGTGCCGCCACAGGTCGCTAGCTGCTAGGTAACTGCTTCATTCAGCCCACTCAGCTCTACCCATGCTCCACCTCTTTGCTCATTTTTGGATTTATCAGGGAGTTAGCTAGAGTCAGGCACTGCCACTGCAAAATGTATGATGTATACAGTGCATTGCACACATGCATTTATTTTTTAATAAACACAGATGTATTTAGGGAACTTAATTCACCCGCCCCTTTTTCTCCAATAACAGCTTGGTATCCAGCAGAACCTCAGTCAGCTTTATTCTTTCCTGTATTTCCTGATATCGTGCAATCTATCTATCTATCTATCTATCTATCTATCTATCTATCTATCTATCTATCTATCTATCTATCTATCTATCTATCTATCTATACTGTCCTTTCTCCCCATTCTGCCCTTCACCTTTAGTTGCCCTCTTCATAGTACCTGAATTCACTGCTCTTCCTCGTCTGCATCAAAATCTTTCAAACTCTTCCAGTGTTTTTGTCGTCCTTCCTTCCCATTTGTCCTAAAGTCTCCAGCCTTGACTTTTTTTTCCTCCTCCATTTTGTCCCCGTTGTTCTGCTCTTCCACTTTGCACTGACATTTCAGCTACTCTTGCTTTTATCCAGAAGCTTACAAAAAAAACAAAAAAAACAGACATCTTCTTTCTGATTTTTAAGCTCCTCACTCTTTGAATGTCTAGCCGGACAAGTCAAGCACACCTAATGTTGCTGAAATGCTCCTCAAATTATTCAAGCATGCATAAAATAAGTTCCTCTGATGAGCATCTTTTGTCTTTTATTAAATTATAATATAAATTATTTAGGGGTACAATATTAAACAAGATTTTAATACCCTTGTTTACATGGCTTCAATAGAAATCAGCATGAGGGTTACAATGTAAGAACTACTTTTCCCACGCTTCCATGCAGATCAAACCAATAAACCTGATATTTACATCATTTTTGTTTTTTAAACTTTGTGACTTTTTTCAAAGCTGATAATCAGTTCCTCTAATTTACGTTTGCCTTGGCTCATTAAATTGTATGACTAATCTCAAATTAAGGGCCTATTTAGGTACGCTCAGTAATTACTATCAAACTGTGAGATGTCTTCACAAATATGGCTGGATTGCTGTGAAATTTGTTACAGATAAGGGCCCCAGATGATGTGTCTTGATCACTTTTCATCTAGCGCATAAACAGCTCATAATTTCCATTTATCCACCTCTTCAGTTTATTTGGTTTATTTATTTCTCAGGGACAGTGCATATTAATAAACATAAATAAACACAGGAGACTAGTTTTCATTTGTAATCCTGGCCAGATATGAAGTTGGCAGCCCAATTAATGGCAAAATACCTAAAATTCCCATCACCCTGTGATGTACATTGCTAACATAGCAACCGTTTAAACACTTAGGTTAATGTTAGCAATTAACAAGCTAATATTAGCATGTGTTAACACTTCTTCAAAGCACAGCTGAGCTTATACACACAAACCTGACACAGTATATCTTACACTGATGAAATGTGAGCCAAGTCTGTAGTGTGTATGTAAAATGTAGGTTTTTAATCATACTAGTGGTAAAAATTAACCTGACATGCCAAATGGTTTGTCACTCAGAACCATCTGGGAAGTCATCCTTAGAAACTGTTTGGAAAAGGGCAGGCACTTTCAACAAAAACAAAAAACAGGTAACTGGATGAACCATCTGACTATCACATTTAACACGGGCTTAGTTCAACCAATCAGATCAAACTCTTGCTGAAGCCAGTTAGGAGAAGAGCAAAAACATCTTTTCCATCAAGAAAAGCCTTCAGCGCTGTTCTTTCCTCTTCTTTCAATGAAAAAACACTCTTCAGTTCTGATATAAGTGATGCTATCGCAGCATAAACACTAACCTCCTCAGGAGCCGCCATTGTTTGTTCGAGTTGACTCGTGTCGCTCCCAATGGACGCTTCTCGCTGTCATCACACCTAAAATCACACCCGTATCTGCCAATAGTCCCTCCCAGGACACTGATTGGCTGCCCCAATTTTGGCGCAGACACAAATGGATAACTTGAAGCCTGGCAAGATGAAGTCCTGCGTGATCTCTGAATTGCAAAGTAAGGTAAGAATAGCAAAGCTCCCTTTTTAAAAAATCAATCTAGTTATATTTTTTAATTTTCTGGTGTGTAATGAGCACTACGGCCTCACTGGAAATTGAACAATTGCACTACCTTCAGAGGAATATTGTTTAGTTGAACTGCTATCATATTTTTGTTCTGTTTTTGCACATTTCACACCATTTATTTTATTCATCTTGTGTCTAAAGTTGTTACTTTTTACACTGTTTATACTTTGGTTTACACCTTACTATGCTTATTGATGTACCCTGTTCTCACAGAATTAGTCTTGTTATTATCCTTTTTCTTTTTTTATTGTATCATTTTATTGTATTGTCTAGATTTTTTTTTCCTATCCCTTCTTATCTCTGCTGCTCAGACTGAAATTTCCCCATGGGGATAAATAGAGTTACCTTCCTGCTTACCAACCTCGTTAAGTTTATCTTTAAATAAAATTTAAAAATGTCATAAACATTCATCTCCCCCTCAGGATGAACTGTAATAACTTTGGTGGTCCTCTGTCGTTTTACCCAGAATACCATCAGCCTGAAGGCTACTTTGTGTTCAGTGCTAATAATCAACTAGACGCTAGCATGATAATAAATATTATACTTGCTTAACATCAGCATGTTAGCATAATCACTGTGAGGATGTTAGCATGCTGACATGACCATTTAGCTGACAGCAGGGCTGTAATTCTTTGTTTTGTTTCTATACAGACCAGATTTATGCAAGGCAATAGTGTTACAGTTGAAATACTGCAACAGTGCCTTATATCATAACGTCATATTGGAAAATAAATTAGTGTGGCTGCTTTCCTCATTAGCAACTTGAAATCACAGTATCAGAGTGTTTCCATATGTAGATATACTGCAACATTATTTTAATAAACTGCACACAGGACATTCATCTTTAACAGTCTCTGCGTTTTCACTGTTTAGTATCGATTTGTCACATTCTGTGCAGAGTGAATTGCAGAGGCTGCAGTGTACGCAGGCCTGCTGGGCCATCAGAAAACCCTGTGTTCAAATATAGTTTTGGACAGGACGGGTGCCATCAATTACACTAATGCCACTGAGCTAAAGTTGGTTCCTTTCCTATTCAGCCCAATGTGTGTTCAGCCAATGGCATCTGGCACATTACACACCCAGCTGTGTGTGTGTGTGTGTGCATGTGTGCATATGTGTGTGTTCAGATGTCTGTATGCTTAGGCAGTAAAGCTAGTTGGCTCATTAACTCACATACCGTCTTACTGGCACAGGTTGTAATGACTTAGGTGTGTGTGTGTGGATGTGAATACAGATCATGACTAGTTTGTAGGGTCGTAAAGTGTTTGTTATGACTTTTACACTCAAATGAATTTTATTTCATTGTCCTGTCCTGCACCATAAAGCAGCTTCACAACACCAGAAGGGTACTTTCATGTGTCCACAACACTGGTCTCGTTTCAGCTCCACTAAATATGCACAATGGTGGGAGTTCTGCGTCTGCTTTTGTCAGTCTTGCAAAAACACTCTCCGATGTTCCCAGTGTTTCCAGTGTTGAAACACGTGGAACCGGAGCAGCAATGAGTTCTCACACTTTGATGACTTTTTTTTTGCCACACTTTGATACTGATATTTTTAGTTTGTGTCTCTGCACAGCCCGTTCTCACTCACAACTCATCAAAAACCCCAGTGCCCCAGTGCTTCAAACTGACGCTGCAGGTACCCGACTCATTGCAGCTAATCGATAACACCCCTTGGCATCTCATACTGATATACAAGGTACTCTTTAGTGGGTGTATGAGACGCTTCCAGAAAGCCTTTTTAACACGCGATTACCAACAGTCACACTTTGGGAAGGATGAGGCGCCAAAACTACTTGGTTTGGTTTAGGAAAAGAAACACAGATACCAATAACAGTCTTGGGTATCGGTTCATTACTGTGAACAAGTACTCGTCCTTCATGTTTGATCGTTTTTGTCTTGTTGCGTCTCATGTGTGACATACACTGATGAATACACTACAGCATTGTATTTTCATTGTGTTATTCTTCCATCCATTTAGGTTGAAATCAGTCCTGATGTTGGGAAGCTGATACACAATGATGCAATATAAAAATAACCAATAATTCCCCTCAAATGCATTAAAACCAAAGTATCTGGCCTGGTATGAAATCGTAAGGAGGAGAAAGTACAGATAGTTGTGTTGAAATGTTGTGAAAGTAAAGAGTTGTCAGAAAAATGAATACTCAAGTTAAATATGGAACAGTATTTGTATTTGTGCTTCATTACTTCCCACCTCTGACAGTGAGACAATCAGACAGTACTGAAACACCTCCTCCTTGGCAGATATAATAATAATACAGCGTAAACAGACTATTGGGAGGGTTACTCAATGAGCTACTCCACTATTAAAAGACAATTTAGTGGCATCATTATTCACACAGATAGTATTTTTTTTTCTTTTTAAAGTAAATTGTAGCTGTTTTCTCTCACTACAAAAAGCCATTGTAACAAATAAGTAGGTAGATTACATTAGCTGACCACTGTTCTAAGTATGATTGATAACAGGTTGCTCCCTTATTGTGAAACCAGGCAGCGTTTACGGCTCAATGTCTGTCTGACTGTGAAGAAAACAATATTTTGTGAATGAAAAGAAGGTTAAACATGCTTTAGTGTTGGCACAGTCATCAGAGCATTTGCATAGCCATTCAACCCCAGCAGTCCACTCCTGCTTTCAGTGCAGCAACAGTTGCAGCTTTCACTGTCCTAATGGTTCTCCATCACTCATGTTTATTCATTATAATTCATTATTCATCACAATAGTTTGTTTGCGTTTTGTAAGACAAGCTTCAGTTGTTGTGGGAAATAAAGGAAAGAAACTTAAACCATTCAACTGAAATCTGTAACACCCTGTTGGGGAGGCAAGAAACGGTGAGTCATAGCATGTCGCAGGAGAGTCATTGACTCACTCAGTCGTTTATGATCCTGCTCTATAACTTTATTCTCTTGCCACTCAGACAGGAAGTCCCCAGAACTGTCCAAAATTCCACCTCCCAACAGACACTGATCAGGTGTCCTCTTTCAGGCTGGATTGGTGGGTACACGGCTCTGGTGGTGTTGTGTGCGTTCCTCCCCAAGTTTCTGAGTAATGGAAGTGATTGCTGGTGTTGTCACCGTGGCAACATGGACACTCCACAAAACACATACACCCACCTTGTTCAAAGACAAATTCTAGAGTGAACACCAGTGCAGATTTAGAGAATATAGAACTGTAACCTATGCAGGAATGGAGATGGTATGAGAAATAACGAAAGCAGTTGAACATGATTAATTGGTGATATGTACAGAAGGCATTTGATACTATAGATCACAACCAACTACTGAGAAATTTGGACAAGTATAAGAAGTATAGCGTACTTTTAGCTCGAAAGATGTTTGGAAAATAGACAACAGCGTTTGCAAAGTAATGACAGTGCCAGGATTCAAGAAGGTCACCTGTGGAGTACCCCAGGGATCAGGGCTTGATCCACAACTATTTATACTTTATATTAAAGACATTTGCAGTGTTAACAAGTTGTTAACATATGTCTTTTTTTTTGCAGATGACACAAATATGTTTTGTTCTGGGAAAAATGAGATGGACCTTGGAAACTTGGTTTGATGTCAATAAATTGTCACTTAATATTAAGAAAATCAAATTTATGTTTTTTTGGAATTCAGAAAGACATTGATGGGGATATTAAACTTAAAAGTTTTTCAGACAAAAAAAAAAAAAATGGGATTGCAGTGTGTACCAAGTCTTTTTTTCAATGCAGGGAAGCAAACACAATTTGAGAGATTTTTGTAAGTTCACTGTACCAAAACCTAAAAAAGGGTTTTGGTTTTTCAAATTAATGCTTCCGCAGACTATTTAGAAAGTGTGATTTTTTTTCTCTGTCTATTTTTTTTCTTTTCTTGTTTGTATTTCTGGACTGTATGGGAAAATGATAAAAATGTAGGACAGACATATAGAAGCATATTACTTCTGCCTGTGCCTTTTCAATCACTACTTAATACATAGACTATTTGACCATGTCTCTACTGTCTATATTGTTTATATATATCTTATATTGTATAACGTATACTGTATATCTATACTGTATTGTGAGTGATGAGTGAATAAAAAAAATACTACTACTACTACTACTACTACTACTACTCCACACAATTCATATACTCAGAGTTGAGCATAGAGAAAATGTCTTTTCAGTAAAACTTATCTCCCTCACTTTTTTTTAACTTTTTATTCCGTCTCCTCCCTCTCCCAGTATGCTTTGCCCCATTTGCCCTTACACTAATAAGCTCTTATCACAATCATGGATAACACCATATTTGACGGTGAGCTTCTTATAGCCGAGATACTTGGAAGATTTGGTTCAAAGAAGTCACTCAAGTGATTATCACAACAAGGAATACGTCGTCTCCCTCTTCAGTCTCAGACAGGATGTTTTACCCGTTTAGCCTGCATATTTAAAGCGCTGGAATTACATTTACTGTAATACATTTTTATTGTACTGTATCTAACCTAATTCATGAAATGGAGCTACAGCAAAGCTTTACTATTCCTTCCATTATCCTGCACCTTCCTGCACATCATTATCCCCACCAGGCGTAAGGTGTATGCTGAAGGATCTCTGTGATTCTCGCTTTTTGAAAACCCCCCTTTTTTTAAATGACTTATTATTTTATTCATTATTTTTGTCACACTCAACCAATCTGCCATGACTACTTAAAGTGGTCATGGCAGAGATGTGTTAATCCAGGAAGAAAATGTTTTGGTACTTTTTGTAGTGTGCGTCATCACACTGTAACTGTGTGGGATTTTTGTACAGTATGTTTCGACACACTGTCAACTGTGAGGGTTTGAGAAGTCAATAGCCTTAGATCCATAGAAAATGATTTGGGATGACCATAGCTTCAGGATGCATCACTTCGCCACTGTTGCTGGACAAATCAAAGTTAAAGGGACAGCTAACCCCAAAGTCCAAAAATACAAGATGTTGCCCCAGTCATTTAAACTAGTTTAAAATTAAGAAAGATTCAATCTAAAACTATAAAAGTTATAATAATATACAATAATGTGGTCCAGTATTAACTTGTGACTTAGACTTGAGGAAGTTTAATAGCTGCCTTTTTATGATGGATTGACTAAAATAATCAAGTTCTTTGAAGAAAGTTAAAGGGACAGTTCACCCACAAATGATGGATGGATAAACAGCACTACAGGCCAGAGGAAAAAAAATATGTTTTTGATTTTGGGGTTTTTCTTAGATGCAATATGACTTCCATTTAGACTTCTGTTTTTTTTCTGTGTGGCAACTGTGTGAAACTATGCACCACACACACACACACACACACACACACACACACACTACACAAACTACACAACTAGACACTTGGCACGCTCCTCTGCCACCGGCTGCTCTCTCAGTGATACAAGTCACTGCTGCTCCAAAAAGCATTTTGGCTCTACATTTGTAAACCATCTAATTCTCTTCTTATTGTTGACAGAAAAATCTCTTTTGTTGAAACACCAAACAGACAATTCAAGCATGTCAAATATTGACAAAGACAGAGAAAGAAGAGAAGGAGAGCATCAGTCATCCGACACGAGGCACAGGATTACAGAGAGGAAGGCCATCTGTGTCTGTGTGTGAGAGAGTCACTCTTTCATTCTTTATCTAGTTGCTGATATGTCTCCTAAAAGACACATCAGGATACAGAATGATAAATAATTGCAGGCACACAGCTTTATCTGACAAGTGAGACAGCTTGCAGCAGCTCTACTTCTACACTCGTATATATTTCAGAGCACAGAAGGAGCATTCGCACTAATGACCAGAGAACCCTGTGGCTGTGCACTTCAATTTGTTCCATCCACACAGAGACTGAACACGTGAGAACCAACATAAGGAGATGGCACATCATCAACATCCTTCGGAAGAAGAAGCAATCCTTTATCTTTACCCATACCGCCCTTCACCTAAGGAAGTCGCTCTCAGAGACAGAAAAAGAAAAGTTTGGGAAACGCTGAACTGGGGTTTGAATTTAGATTTTGATCTTTAAGGTAAAATCAGGAGCTGTCTGAGTTGTTTTTAAATGCACCAGAAAAATACCAGGATGTCAAATATTGATGTTTTGGCTTGGTAAAGCATTCTGAGCACAGCAAAATAATGAGAAAAATTAGGAAAAACAGGCAGATGGCAGGGTACCACACTTCTAGTGGTTCATGATGGACAGGAATTATATTTCTGAGTTTATACATTGCTTTTAAAGAAAAAGTTGCATATTCTGCTTCTAAACCTTTTTTTTTTATAAGTGCTTATACGTAGAATAAGCATTTTTCTTAGTATTAAGAGACCTTACTCTTCTTTTACAGGCTTTAATATGAATATGTGTTAATTATTACTCTCCAGAGTTAATATCTGATCATGTAACTTCACAACTTTTTCTTTCTTTTGTTTGTGTTGATTTTCCTATTGTAGTTATCAAAACCAACCTGACCTTATCAATCTGCGCACAAAGAACATCTCTTTATACTTTCAAATTACGTGCAGTTCATACTTAAAAATGACTACAACAGTCCAAATGGGGAGCTGGAGCCATAGACGGTTAATTGAAATCCTATTTAATATACAATCTATGATTGAAGCAAGTTGTTTCCCCCTGACCCCTCCTCCCCAGACTTGGGGGAAATTCAGACATTCTGTGGGAGCACTGCAGGAGCGCCAGATGTACGCAACATGGTAAACTGACAATAACAAGTGAGGACGAGTCCTCCACTGTCAGCTGTTTGTAATGAAAAGTTGTCTGTCAATGTAAAGTTAAACCTGTTATTCTAAAGACAAAACGCCACTGCTCTGAAAATAAACATCTACTCCTTCTACATGATTATTAATGATTTGTTATGACTCATTAACAGATACTGACTCATTCAGTGAACATTTGACATTAATTTTAACTCTAATTAAAGTGAAATTGGCATACAAAAAGAATTATTCTGGCCCGGAAAAAAAATTGCAAAGGGAAACACCTCGGGTGTCGCCCTGATGACATATCATGGTCATTGTATGATTTATTACAGTAAATATATTACTGATTTCTCCTTTAAAATATGCTTTGATCACATATAATTTACACACAGGCTTTCACTAAATTCTAAAGTCAAACATAAAGCTTGTTCATCACTTTTTTGAACATTGTATGTTTTAGTTTAATCACCATAGAAGTGGATTTCTCCCGTGGCAGTGCTGTAAATATTGTCTGTATGCCTTAAAATGGGAGCAGTGTACAAAAAATGTACATTATAATGCAGCAGTATATATTTTTAGTAGAATTATGATTCACAAGACACTCCAGTACATAAACCACAGTAAAGGTCGGTTTTGCTTAGTGCAAAAAAGGAGAATTTGTAAATACAGTTTGTGCTGGGAGCAATAACATCTCCATAAGATTTAAAGGGCTGATCTATTGGCAGTGGAGCACGATGCTCCTGTTGCTATTGCAAATCAGCTGAGTGAGGTGCATCATGAATCCTTAGTCTTCTGTCCCAAAGCCGCAGTTAGCTTGTGCACAGTAAGTGTGTGTGTGTATTTGTGTGTGTGTGTGTGTGTGTGTGTGTGTGTGGAGAGGAGGATGTAAACTGGCCAAAGTATTGTCCCAGTAGAGTCACTGAAGACTTTCGACTCAAGTCATTGATTCTAATTATAATTTCATCTGGGGCCTTTAGATTTAAAGGGAAGAAGCTTCTCACACACATACTGTACTCACACAAGAACACACACACACACACACACACACACACACACACACACACACACACACACACACACACACACACACACACACACACACACACACACAATTGATTTGTAGTTGGATTGTTGTGCTGCTTTGACACTGGGCATCTGTTCTGAGAGTTCGGTTAATTCTATTGCCATCGTCAAATAGAAACACATACAAAAGTGATTAGACAAGCACACATTCACTTATAAATACATAGGGACAGTCAACAAAAAGAAAATCAGGATATGATGTCATTCATGGTCAGACTATAAAAAACATGATTACTTCAAGGGCTGGCAAAGTTGCTGCTGCGCTGGATTAAAGGAAATTATGTCTTTAAAGAAATGACCCCTCTTAGCTCTGAGCTGCCATCAGTGCTGGGAAGAAAAACCAACCAGAGACCTCCAGCATGGAGCCTTCTTTGTTGGTTGGTACGAAGAGGTCAGCAGTTAGAAAGGTTTGACTGATCCAGGTTATTGTGTTCTTCACTGAATGAGATTTCATTTTATAGAAAGGGACTGATGTGATCTGACCATACTGTATTTCTTGGGTATAGTCAGATAAATAACAGCAGCTACAGTGATTGTTACGTTAACTCAGAATAGGTTCAGTGCTGTTATTTGATGTATATGTGCTGACCTCATGGGGAGCAA
This sequence comes from Lutjanus erythropterus, assembly GCF_056507025.1. Taxonomy (NCBI): domain Eukaryota; kingdom Metazoa; phylum Chordata; class Actinopteri; order Lutjaniformes; family Lutjanidae; genus Lutjanus; species Lutjanus erythropterus. The sequence continues at coordinate 12,912,694 of NC_139321.1, forward strand.
CAATATTAATTTTCCCTTGGCAGAACACAGACTTGGAAATGACCCTTCACTAAGCCCCGTCCTCCATACTAACTGTTGCTATGTGTGTCAAGTTGGGGTGTAACGATTCACTCATGCATCTGATGCATCAGGCTTTAATGTGTAAAATACAAGTGCATCAGTTCAGACAGCCTGTATCGCTAAAAAGCTTTACATGAATTGGAAAAAATCAGTGCAGCACTAGCATATCAGTGCATCTCATTAGGACTCGCATATGTTTCATTTTTGGCATCAAGGAGATGCCACTGTAACTTTCCTCTGTTTTCTGTCTCCTCCTGTCTCTGCCTGCGCCGCTCTCGCTGGACGCCTGCTGCCTCACTCACACAAAAGAAGTGCTCCTCCCTCCTCCTGCGTCTCCTCTTCATTTCATCAAAACCACTGCACCACCAAACTTTCATGACACACAAGTGTAGAATAAGATTTGGGTTTTCTAAGAAAGATGAGAAACACTGCTGCAAACCATTTATGCAAAACGTGTCGGACAGCAGAGTAGAGCCACGAGTCTGACCCACAGAGACGTCATGTCACTGGGAGAGCAGGTGACATGTAGCATCACTGCTCCTCCACACTATTCAAAACCACAGCACTCCTCGTATGAAGAGTATCATGTTATTGCAAAAATTAAGCCGTTTTAAAGTTTGTTCACAAATTTTCAATTTAGCTACAGTATAATATGTGTGTAGACACAACAGCGTGTGCGAGCTGAGCAATTTAGCGACAGCACCGTCACACACAGCTCCAGCGTGTAGTGTGAACCAGCTGTTACCCATGTGCTCTTGTGGTTTAGCCAAATGCACACTGCTTCAACATACAAAGCTTGACAGGCCTGTGGTACCTAGTTATGGTTACCAATCTATGATTAGACAGTGAGGGAGGGCCAATTATGCTTCTCTGATTATACGTACAAATATCTCTGCAAACCTACATGGACACAGGTGTTGCAGTAGGTTGCAGTGGCTCATGCCTGACATGCACACCACCCAAATCTCAACTATACATTCTGTGGATCTGCACATCAAGCAAGCTGATTGGTTGACTGAACTCATATTGTAAGTTAGGTCTGAAACTGAGAGGAAAACAAACAAATGTGCTGCATACAAGTGCGACTTAAAGTGCCACAACATATCATAATCACAGAGGCATAATCACAGCCTACAGGTATCTGGTGCATTGACAGGGAGTGCAGCAGCAGACCTGAACTGATTCCCTGAGCTTGCAGGCTACATTTCAGTCAGGCTACTGAAATGAGTAGATTATTATGTATGTAGAATGCTGTATATACAGCACTGATATTTGGTGTTCGGGCTTTGACCTCGTCACTCAGCATAATAAGCACCAAGCTCAGCTCAGCGGGGAGAGGGGAGTGATGATAGTAATTTCCCCAGGGCTGGAAAACAGAAATGTCAGCATACGTATGTGTTAAATAATCCCTTACTAACTAATTTCTGTGTGCAAACTTGTTATTATGATGTATCTTCATGCTGAAACCTAAATATGGATTTAAACAGACTTTTCCAAACGAACTACTCGATTCAGGATGATGATGAGAAGGAGACATGTTTACCTACATACAGTACACCACACACAAATACACTGTCAGCCCCTGCAGTCTGTCATTAGATGAAGCACCCACTATAGGAGTAAAGTGTGCACTTGCCTGTTTGTGTATTTGAATGTGTACATGTGCATTAGTGTGTCTGTGTGTCTTGTGTGCTGCAAACAGCAGCGTTTGAAGAGCTTCAGGTAATTACTGCCTCCCTCTGCTTTCGCCACAGGAAACACACTTCCTTGGAAACAGGGGCTCTGACTTTGACTGTGTGTGTGTGTTGTGAGAACGAGGCTGTCTGGGGAAAACAGTAGTCTTCTAACTAGCCAAGGTTGAGTTAAGTGTGTGTGTTAAGCAGTAAGTAAGCTGGTTGTTGCAGGGCCTACTGCTGCGTGTGGCGTAGCACTTGGCGTTGATAAGGCAGAGCTAAAGCTTTGCTTTTGAGACCTGCGGCCAGAAGCACCGCAAATCAAAGTGTTCAATGACTGTGGCTTAACAGGGCACATGTCTTTTCATCCAGAGCCATGTGCCCTGTGATATTTTTAAAATGTCGAAAAAAATCTATTGTATGGGTGCCAGTTTCCCCTGTTGACTTGAATTGTGCCTCTGAAAAGTTTGAATCCTGCTTCTTTGTTGAGGACAGTAGCTGAAGTCAGCCTGCATTCACAGCACTTACAATGGATTGCAATGGCTTCCCTCTATTTCCCCTGCTATACACCAGAAAACATAAATCTCACCTGTCCAAGTGAACCATCATGAATGCATGAATCATGAATTTGTCCATAGGCCAAACACTGTGGGGGCCCGACATTCAAATAATACTTGAAACATATATATTTCTTATTAGTCTATTGTTCAGAATTTTCACTTATGAAAAAAAAGTCATTTTTACTTGCCTCTATCAGTGTGAAAACTCTCATGCTGTTCATGTTTTTTGTTTTTAACATGTTATCTATAATGATAAGTAGGTACTAAACTAGAAAAACATGCATTGCATTTAGCACCTTTAATATAAGGATATTTTGATGTACAGCATTATAGTAAGTAAAACATAAGAGAAGGTGTGATGCTTCCTCATTTGCAAGGTGTGAATTTGTGCCATTGCCATTGGTGCTGTAGTTACAAGCTAATTAAGCCACACATCATGTTTAGCACCTCCACTACCAGCTGTAATAGTGAAGCAGAAAAATCATTCAGTAAACAGCAGTTTCTGTGATGAGAATTCAAATAGACGGGTTGTCGTTACAATCTCAACTTTCCAGAGCGCTGTAAAAACTTTCCCTCCTGCTCCTTCCCCTTCATCGCATCTGTGCTTAGATTAGGTTTGATCCATCTGAAAGTTAAAGTACAATCAGCGGTTCATCCATGTGTGGGGAGCCACTGAAGCACAACGCAGAACTCTGGTAGGCTACATAACTTTGGGGGATTAAAACCACAGAGCAATCAGAGACTCATTTCCACTGAGGCTCACTACTACAAGACAGGACAAGGCAAAACCACTGAACAATATGTAGGAGACAAACCAAAACACTGGAGACAGCAGCACCCAATTTATCACTCTGAGGGGCAGCATCCAGCTTGGTACTTTCATTCTCTATTCTCTGTTTTTCCTGCTGGTACGACAATCAAAAACAAGATTATCTAAGTAGAACAAAAATCTGATATTCTAACAGCCAGTGGATTATGTAACCATACTATTCTGAGATAGCTTATCTGGTCTAAAAACATGATTGGTACATTGTATTTTTTCCTTCAGTTATTATGCAACATCTTTTAACATTTTGTTACAAGAGCAGTGGATACATGTTCCCTAAAAAAACAGAAAAGCAAAAAAACATAAAGGCTTTTAACTGTTTTCAAATCTTTTAAAAGTTTAAGATAGCATATTGATTCTAGTATTTCTGAATCAAGCATTTGCTAACAACGACTGTCCAAGTACATCTTACACAAGCCTGTCTAAGTTAGGTTTTTGTCACATAACTGAACAGTGTGCATGCTGCTGTAGTAAGGGGCTGAGTTGACCTGGTTGACCTTCTTTGAGGAACTTGATTATTTCGCTCAGTCCACCTCAAAGCAGTCGTTTTAAAAGTTACACATCCTCAAGTAATAGTTAACACTGGACCACAATTTATTGGTGTTGAATGTTTTGATGCAACAGAATAAAATTTAGTCTAGGTTAAGAGTAAAAGCTAAACTGAGGTTTATTGATTCTTAATTTGAAGCTACTTTGAAAGCTGATTGGAAGTTTGATTGATTTAAAGTTAAAGCATGATTTATTTGGGGTTATTAATTAATCCTTGTTGGTACAACCCAGCCTAAAAGTAAAAACACAGCAAAAAAAAAAAGAAGCATCCTCCTGCTGCCCTTAATGCCTCACGGACTCATTGCAGAGACAGAGGATTAGATGTCAGCGCTGTTGGCAGAAGAACCATGGATTGCAGTAGTCTATGCAACATGCACTGGAATTAATTTGGCACAATGGCAACACTGGGTGGGACTTAGTGAACCGTAGGTTAGGAGCATTTTGGTGACTATTTCACTGTTGAATTCACTATATTGTACAGGTTGGTTCAAAGAGAAAGAAAATCCAACACTAACTAGCTGTGAAATACTTTTTTTCTTACCGTCCCTTGTTTCATTCTCAAAAAAAAACCAAAAACAAACAAACAAACAAAAAACACTGGACATAAATCCTCTTTCTCAACATCTCTTTTTCAATATCCCTCACCCTCGCCTCTGTGAAAGGGGATGTCCAAGTGTGTATATTTTTCTCTTTCTCCCTCTAAGCTCTCAGCAGGAAAGGTGTGAGCTTTCCTCCCATTCTTTTTAATCTGTCTCATCCGATTGTCACCCCCTCATTCCAATAGCACAGATCTGTGGACAGATGACCTATCTGAACCCTTTAACATGGTTCATCCTTTGACAAAATCCCTCTTTTCTTCCTCTTTACTCTGCCCTGATTATTCCCTACTTTTTGATTTTTTCTCTTTTCTTTACACTCGAACAATATCTTCTCTTTATATGTTGCTCCTTGCACCAAGCTTTTCTATTCCTCTTTCCCCTCTGGCCTCTATGTTTAGTGCAATAAATTGGTTTACTGCAGAAAGTTACTGTAGGTATAGTACAGTGGGATATAAAAAAGAAAAATGCTATCGGCTAATTTTCTTCCTTGAAACAATGACAGTGTAATGAATACTGTAGTTTTATCAGTAAACTTCGTGCCAAGCCATACACAATAAAGGACCTTTAATCTTGTGGATGTCAGGTGATTGACAGTTAGCAGAGTGTAATGTAGTGCAGCAGCGATATGAAAACACTCAACTCTAACACCGGCAGATAATGACAACGCGGGAACGCTGATAAAACCAAATGGATGCTGTCTGTGATGGATGATCGAGCCAGGGCAATTTTCTAATCTGCCTCTAATTTTTCATTCTGTACACGAGTGAAAGGCTGTAAACACCTGGAACTAGAAGACTCAGACCTTATAAATCCAACTATCTGTATCTCAACCAGTGTAGGCTGGGGATCGTTTACCTGGGTTAGACTGCAGGGTTGTCCCTTCTGGCTGGTTGTGCAGCAATAGTTCACTATCTATATTCTACTATAATTTATATCAACTGGGAACTTTGACACCAACTTGACACCAAATACACTCAGTTACCAGTATGTTAGATAACACCTATACAACCTACAAGAGGAGTAGATTCAAGGATTCAAGGACATTTATTATCATTATACAACACAGGGTTGCACTGATAGACTCAGAGGGGGTCCAAGGCCCCCCTGCCCCTCTGGTACCTGCCAAGAATTCTGCACAATGCTCCCTTGGTTGACCCTAAGGTTGAGAAATCATGATAAAGTGCCATTAGAGTGTCCCTCCAGTGGACAAAACATGATAAAGTGCATCACACCTTTTGGTGCACTAGTGCCCCACGGCATACACCTGGTGCCATTACTCCTTTTGCCCCTGTGAAATAATGTCTTTTTAGGTTTTTGCCCACCCCTGCTCAGACTGAGCACCATCCACACGCTCTATTAGTGTCAGTGTTTTTAAGAAGAAAGACAGACGTCCAGCCAAGACATTTTATCAAAGCACTGCTATTTTCTTAAAAAAAAGAATCATCCAAAATGATCAGGTCAAATGAGTTCAGTTCTTTAACAAAGTTTTTACCTAAAAGTTGTCACTAGCTTTAAAGGAACTACAGGACCAAAGATGAGACCATTTGTTAATTCACAGTAACCTGAAGTTGGCTGAATTTCTTTCTGATATAACATTTTCTGTGCTTAGTAATTTTTTCACTGAATCTCTATGATGGTCCCAGATGTTGACATAGCCAATATGTAGTGGAATAACTCTGATAAGGCCTTATTTTAAAGTCAGTTACTAAACACACACACACACACACTCACACACGCATACACACGTCCTCAAGAACAGTGCTGACACAGCAGTGACTCAGGTCAGAGGAAATGTCCTTTGTACTGCTGCGACAATATCAAACCCCATTCATTATTTAGCATATCCTACACATGTTTTTGTGTGGATGAGTGTGTGTGAGTGTGTGCGCGTTTATTAATTCAATCTTTGCAGCTGTAGTAGGAGGGAGCAGGAGAGTTGTGTTGTTTGTTACAGCTGTTAGCATAACAAAAGTGTAATAATCCTGTTAGCATGACACATTTCCCATTAAGGTAAAAGCTAAACCCTGCGATTGTAATAAGCTCTTTCTTATTAATGTACAGTTATGTGGTGTAGCAAAGGTTGCCTCTCAGCAGGCGGAGAAGCAGCACAGGGCTCTTTGGCTCAAAGTATCAGGCAAATTGAGAGTGGAGAACTACATTTTGTAATCGACCGGAAGAAAAAAAAAATTCCTGAAAGTTTAGATGTGCAGTTTGCTTGTTGTTGTTGACTGATGTCATGAACTAAAAGTCAGGATCATAGCCCCTGCTGATATCGACCATTTTATTAAAGAAATGTGTCTCAGTTTCCCAGCTTTGTGTAATTTAAACACTAAATCCCAGGAGAATCACTTTAAAGTCCCGCAGGGACCAGGGTCTAAATTAAGCTCTGTGGACATTATATTACTCTCCAAAAAGTCCCTGCTCACTGGGTAGTACTTTCCATAAATACAGGAACTTTGGGGGCGGAGTTTCCAGCCCTGAGCATGTCTGACTGGTTGGGTACTTGCAGCATTTTATATCAGCCATTTTTTTTTTTTTTAAATGTTTTTGTTCATTGTGCTTTGACACATCAACATGGAATTAGAGAAGAAAGCATAGAACAGACGGACCAACAATGATGATTTAAGTTGAGGATGAACTCCAGATTTATATAGTAAGCATATGTCAGCAGACTAATTTGACAAATCTTCACGGATTTTAGATCACAATGGAAACACAATGCTGAAGGAATCTTTTAGCTCCTTGAATTGTAGTTCATGGGACTAAAAGGTCTTGGTATTTTGGGTGGAAACAGTTTATATCTGTGATGCAAACCTAAATATTACTCAAAATAACTGAAGTGTGCTACTATGCCTTTTTTTTAAAAAAGCGCTATAGAAATAAAGTTTATTATTATTATTACTGTTCACCATCTTGATCTCCACATCCTAACTCTCTGCCTGTCTATATTAAGAGCAACGCAGCTTCTTGCACTGGCACTTGAGCACAAATTGCAAGGTGCAGAATCATCCAATATGGAATCACTTCTTTGGGACACTGGGTTACACAAGCATAACAGTTTGGGTTAATGCTACAGTAACAGTGCAGAGGATCTAACACATCAGTGTGTAGCTGCAAGCATGACTAACCCATGATTGGTCTCACTAGTGTCACAATAAAGCAAGACCCTTTGTGTCTCAGCAGGGAGCACAAACATGGTGATAAAATGATGACTGGGTATGACATCGCACTGTTGCACTAATTTAATTCATTTTTCTGAACAAGGCTGCTGATGCTAAAACCGCTATCATACTTTAGGAGTAAGCCTGTTGAGGTGTCTCTTCCTGCTGACACATAAACTTATGAAATACCATGACTAAACCAGGGACTGAGCCTCTGTTTCTGCTTTGGTTTGTCCCACTGGCACACAAACAAACTGCTGTATGTGCTGTTTGCTCTGTACAGCATGCCAACACACACACACAAACACACAATAGGCACTGACCATGCAATGTCTTCTCACTGCCCGGGGTGTTTGGATGCATCCAGCTGAATCATCCTGGACCTAAAAGAAGAGTTGCTGTTCACAGGAGTAAATGATTGGATTGTCTGAGTGTAGTGGCGCCCAAATCCCATTTTATTACAACCAGCCGGAGTGGATGGGTGCACAGCTCCCTCAAACTCTTCTCTGATGCCGTCGCCAGAAGCAGCTCTATTTTGACTGAGAGCAATTGAAGAGAAATCTGTTTAATAGACTCTCCACAGATCTTTGGAGAGGGCTCGAAGAACCAAAGGCAGTTCTCATCGGGGGGATACGGATGTATTGCTGGTCAATTCATTCTCTCTTTTCTTGCAGAAAATGTTTGAGGAGGGGGTGGACAAAAATGGCAAGAGGAGATTGCTCTCACATTCACATTACATGAGAAATTTCTGTCTTCTTTCGTAGGTGCCAGAGAAAAGAAAGTTCTCAAATGAGCAAGTTAACATGTCACTTACAAAACCCACTTACAAAACTCTTTTTATGAATATGAAATGGCAGATTGCTCCTATTTTCTCCAATCATGTACTTCCTCCACAACAGTGACATGCATCCTTCAGAACTGGGACAAATCATGTCCTATCCAAAAAAAAAAAAAACCTTTACAAGTTGATGCCTACATTTAATATTTAATCCCTATGAAGTTTAATATCCAAGAGTCCCCCCAGTCCCTCCATATTTTCCCCACCCCCTCAAAATACAGCTTTGTCCCAGTTCTCAAGAATGAGTGATAAAATAGAATTTATAATAATAAGTTTCATATCAAAATATTGTGTCCATCTTTCTAATTGCTTGTTAGTCAAAACATCATTATATATAAGATACAGGATGATGTCCTATATTCCTCCACAATACTGCAAAATTTTATATTTTTAAAAAGAAATTTTGTAGAGTACTTAATGTTGGGTAAAAGGTTGTCAGTAATCCCGTCATAATGTGTCGTAAATAGACAGACACCATATCCATTAAAAACGCTCAACTTCAGCTAAAAGCTTAAGAAGATCTTTACTTTGAAAGTGTGGAGGATAACAGGTGCACCATCTCAGAGCTCCATATGGAACATATGGATATTTGGTAATTACTGTATAATAAGACATCAACCTGACAATCGGAAACAGTTTACTGAAACTCACCCCATTTAGTAAACGCTTTATAGCACACTGTAATGAAGTTGTGAGCAGATATAAGACTATTTTAAAGGAGTAGTGTGTAGGGTTTAGTGGCAGATATTTAATAAATTATTTACTGCTACTGTAATGTAGTCAACAATCATAACTTCTCCTAGGCCATATTTTATATTATTACTGCTGTGCTTTACTATATTTTTATCCATTATCTGTCTAAAATGGACATACTTTTATGGTCACCCACAGGTGTTATAGTTGATAGTAGTTGATAAATTCAGGAGAGGTTGGAGACCAAAAAAGAGCTAAAAGGAGAGTGAATATTAGACTTAAATTCATCAATTGTCCAGAAACAAACACTATATGCTCATGTTTCTCTGTGTCTGCTGTTACATAGGTAACTGCTAGGTGATAGCCTTGTTAGTGTAGGGTTTACAGCTTGTTGCATTGCCCCTGAAAAGAATCATTCAATGCTGGTTTAAGAAAAAATCTATTTTGTTTTCTAATTTTAGCCAGCTGGTGGATCTTTGTTTGTTTTACAGATGACCCAGCGTAAGGTGGAGGTGAAAAAGTATAAATCAAAACAAAAATGAACTGAGAAGGAAAACAGAAAAGAGAAGAAGAAAGAGGAAACATGCTGAGGAGACGGGAGAAGCAGGTGGAGGGGGAGAAAATAACAAGTGAATGAAAAGGATAAGAGAATGCTGGACCATTATGCAAAGATAATATTTATTTCTCATAGACATTTCAATATTTTCTGCTTTAAGTGTGCCACATTTACCCTGACCACAAGTCATCGTTCTCTCTCCTGCATGTGACTGTGTGTGCATGTGAGTGCGAGAGACAAAGAGATTGCTTGGGATAGATTAACATTTGAAGCCATTATCTGCATCCTAATAACAACTGCTTGGTTTCCAATAAGATCCCACCAAGCAGAAAATCAGTAATCATACTCGCTGTTATTTCTCCTCACCGCAGAAAAAAACATTTATGAGCTCAGAGAGCGAGAACAAGACAGAGAGAGAAACAAGGAAACGGCAAGACAAAAGAAGACAGAGAGAGAGAGAGAGAGAGAGAGAGAGAGAGAGAGAGAGAGAGAGAGAGAAAGAGAGAGAGAGCATGATTAAGGCACAGAAGTGAAAGAAAATCTGTTTGGTAAAACTGTATGTTCCATGTCAATAATTAATCAAGTTTACAGCTGTGACAGTCAATAATTATTCTCCCATTTTTACGCTTTAAAAAAAAAAAAAAAAAAAATGTCATCAGCTACACTTAACTATGACATCATTTTCACTCTTTATGTTTTACTAATCGTTCTTTTGACTCACTGGACGTAAACTGTGGGTAGCCTGGCATCACCAGGTCACTCACTTCATTTCTGATTTCCAAGGGGTGTTATCAGCGTTCACAGAATAAAATGCTTCCGCAGGTGGACAGACCTACAACCAGTCAGAACAACAAAACGTGTGATGACAGCAGCCTGGTCGCAATCGTAATCACGTATTACAGCAAAACAAAAAACAGGTCTTACTCTTACTTCTTTCTCTTCACAGCTGTTGACAGCTTCACGGCAATTGTCAAACAACATATGTGTAATTTGTGGCACAGTTCAAACAGAATAAAAATGTAATTTGTCTCTCACCATTGACTACCATTCATATTTTTTCTGAGGTCTCAAGGGGCACACCGGAAGTGGCGTGACTTAGGCACTCTGTTGCAGCACAGAGTAAAAAGAGGTGGGATTTAGGAAAAGCTGATTGGCAACCCAATAAAAAGACGCCTGCAACTTAAAGTGAGTCACAACCCTAAGTTTGGGAAACACTGGTTCAAAGAAGGACACCCAGAGTGCTTTTTTTCTCTTATAGCAGCCAGACCTTTCTCCAGCACTGAGACAGCGCTGTGGAGATGGGTGTGGCTATGCAAGAATATCGCCTTCATTACGGGTGGTGTAAGTGTTTTCACTTTGCAGGGAAGTTAAAAAAATCAATGACCACCACAGTGATGGAGCCAAACCAAACCAACTGACATATCAATTAGTAAAGCAAAAGGCGAGAAACCTGGCTCCAGGGTAGACTCCACATGGATGCTTAAGCAAGCCATGTGATAATTGGAGCACAGATGGTGTGCAACGGAGCTACAACTCCATCAACCAGCCAGGAAGGACAGCTTTCTTCGCAGTGAAACAAATTCAGTCTGCAGCCAGATCTACTGGAGTTTCATTTGGCAGCTCGCAGGGAAAATCTAGTTCTCAAACTTGTTTCTACAAAACAAAACTAAGACTCGTCACTGGTAAAGCTCAACAAATCACACTGTGTGCCAACACATACTTTTTTGACACAGCAAGTGTCATCTGATGTACGTCAAAACAGCAGCTCCTATTATTTCTATGTAAACCCACACACCTGTGGAGAGCCACCACTGTCCCATTTTCCAGCTTTGATGGCGGTCAGCACTCCAGGAAGACAGTGTTTCTTTTAGAGTTGCTCTCTGGATTGGCACGTCCCAGCTACTGTACCTGACTTCTCCTGTTGTCAAGTGATAGAATGTCTTCTTCTGCGGGGTTTTAACTGTCACAGCGGATGAGTACAAACTTATTGTTGACGTAGAAAAACATCCAGACCTCTCTGAGCTGCAGGCATAGCTGCATGAAGTTAATATTAAGGCAGACATTTCCTGGTGAGTCACAGCTTGAGACACTACTTTGTGAGAAAAGTGAAATCCACAAATAAGCCATGTAGTCAGGACAGCACATATTCACATTGAAACAGTCTCAATTTAATGCTCATGCCTCTATATGACACGGGGTGAATTCAGGTTCATGGGACATCAGATAAATTGGGACCGGTTATGAAAGTAGCATTTTACTTCTGCATTGAAAAGCGTAAGTCAAAGCAACAGAATTACAGAGATATAGCTCACATTTTTAAGTTTTTATATTTTAGTAGATAGAGTAAGGACTTTTTTAATGAATTACAAATACTGTCTCAATATAGCTGAATTCAGCTTGCATAAGGTAACGAGACCATCCGCAAGAAGATCAACTAATTTGACATAATTATTCTTAATGCCCGTCACTTTGGGTCAGATTCTCTCTTGAAATCAGATGAAACAAGCTTTTTTCAGCCAGTTAGAAACATGCACTGTTTTTTTTTTTTTTTAAGATAAGTTTATTTTTTGGCAGTTATAATGATGGAAACACTACCTCTTTTGTCCAAAATCAACAAAATATAAAAGTTCCTTGTGGTAGCTTTAAAGCCCCTACACAGCCCACATACATTGATCTCTGTCACTCACTGTCAAGGCTGGTGCTAGCCATAGGCAAGCATCATAGGCTGTGACTGGGTGGTTAGCTGTCACGCCGAAGATAAAGCCGGTCTTTTTATAAAGACCTCCAGGAGGCAACTCCTTCCTTCATAAAGTATATGACAATGGAGTCCAACGGAGTCCATCATGTTGATAAGTGTGCTCCGTAGGTGTGCTAAATGCTGAAAAAATGATGTGATGTGATGAAAACGCCTGTGGTGCATACAGAAGTGCATTTGTGCACATGCATTCACATACAAGCGTGTGAATGTGTGGCAGATTTAAGGGTCCCGGTTTGGGTGCTTGTAAATATGGTCACACTACACCTGACTGTGGGCATGTATGAGATGTCACGTCTCCCACTCTTCTGACAACCACTGTGGCCTCCTGTCTATGTAGTGTGTATGATGCAGGAGGTAACAGCACTCAGTGTAGCCATAACAGCTAATAGTTAGAGACAATGGAAACGCAGAGAATCCCCTGGAGAGTCACTAGAAGCACATTTGTGGCCCTTTTTGAAAAAGTTACTGGATTGTAACTGTGTTGTAGCTGGCTGAGCAAAAGATAGTGGCTCAGAGAGGCTGAGAGGCTCTCCAGTGTATGTGTGTATGTGGGTGAGTGTCAGTGCATAGCCATAGCCCTTCTGTTTATCACCATTAAAGGAAAAAAATGCAGTCCAGTAAAGTTTCTACACACTGCAAAAAAAGAAAAGTTGGGTCAACTCAAAATTTCAAGGCAACAAACTTCGATAAAATTTTAAGTTGGACAATTAAACTAAATATTTTAAGTTTTGCTTCTGAGTTTGCTCAACTCTGAATTTAGATTTTTATCAACTCAACAGTAAGTTCTACTAACTTATAATTTTACATTGTAAGAACTTTTAATTGTTATTTGTGCTAACTCGCTTCAAAATTCTACTAACTCATAATTTTACATTGTAATAACTTTTAAATGTTACTTGTGCTTACTCTGTCCTAAATTCTAACTTAATATTTTACATTGTAATAACATTTAATCCTTACTTCTACTAACTGTCCTGTAAATTGTACTAACTTATAATTTTACACTGTAATGACTCTACTGTAAGTTCTTACACAGAATGCACTTTAATTGAGTTAAGTTAGTATATAGAAGAATAATTCAAGAGGAATTTAAACTTGCACACTGCAATAGTTTATAATGTAGCTCAAATGTGTAATTTAGAACCAATAATGTCTAATCAAATGCATAAATAATTACAGATGCAACATATACATTCAAAACATTTGTTTTATTTAAACTGTACCAGCAAATGAATTAATACTTTCTTTTTACAGCAAATGTCCTTGTATTCACACAACCAGCACTGAAATGTTAAGTTCTCTTGCCTTTGGACAGTCCTGTGCAATCTTGAAAGATGTGATTTCAAAGCACTAATGGTTCCAAAAGTGCAACAGCAGTCCCTGTGGATGCAAGGCCAGGTTGAACCTCTGTGATGCAGCCGATAGTGTTTCAGCAGAACAGCTTCAACGGCGCGGGTGAACTTGCACAACTTGCACTGCATTCATTTCAATCTGAAAAACAAAGTTGACAATTTGCTGGGGATTAGTAAAGCAGTCAGTAAGAATTTTAAACATTTTATCAATTTAATGACAATCATGTAAACAGTAGACTAGAGACTATAGTTGACAAGACTAACAATATAATATATATATTTTTAATACATTTTGCTGTTGTGAAGATGAATTTCAATTAAGTTAGTAATTAGGGAGACTACTCAACCAACCAGGACAGTCACATAAGTCAGCAGTCAGTATAAAATCGAGCCAAATACATGCATTTCAACGTTTTCAAACACCGTGATTCAGTATAACCAGGACGAGGAATGGAAATGAAAAATGAAAAATTAAAAATTTAACTTAAATGAAATTAAACTTTTTTGAATCCACACATACACAGTAACTTATCTGTCTATGTATTGTATGACCAACACAATAATTGATAGGCTACAGGTGAACACTATTATGATGATATTAAATCTGATATGAATTACCCTACATCTTATTATTTTAATACTTAAATCACAGTGGCATGGTGATTTATTGAACTCAGTCTGACGTAACGTTAAACATTAATAAGTAGGGATGTGCATTTCAAGCAAAAGTACTATTCGATAATCACAGGGCCCCCACCCTTGTGCCGTTTCTCTGCGAGCGCACCCCACATACACATGTGCGCACATACATACAAACGCGGGTGCATGGACAGGTGTGTTTGGCCGGTAATTATAATATTGTTTGAATTGCCGCGAGTGCGACCCCCACAAATGCTATGCTGCCCCGTGCGGAAGATTCGATTATTTATGTGTAGCCTATTTGAATAGAGAGGCACACAGTAAACTACGATAACCTAACTTACTGCAGCATGTGGCTAGCTCGGCTCTCTCTGTCCCTACTAACATAAAACAGCCTGCTCACCTGCTGCTGTCTGGGAGCAGAGACGAGCATGACTGTTATTACCCTGTGTAATAACACCTTCAACATTTATGAAAGATGAAATAAAATGTCGGCTAAAGTTGCGACCACAATTTTGAGTTGAGCATGAATTAACACAATACCAACCAGTCAGAAGACAACATGCTGTCATATTTGAATAGGATTTGCCCAGACAAGCTAATGTTTACCTGCTGCAGCCCTGCTAGCATCAGTTAGCTGCTAACTGCTAAGGACTGAAAAGCCTTGTGTTTAAATGTTGAAAATGTGTAGGTCGCTTTCTCCATTACGACACAACTCAAAATAAAATTCCTGTATGATTTAACATTAAAATAAATTAAATTAAAGGTTGTTTAAAACTTACCTGTGCAGACTTCAGCCCGAGGCAGCAGCACTCCAGCTCCTCGCAGCAGCACACATCCACGAGACTTTAAGTGAAAAATGCCAACTCGGAAAGTTGGCTTTCCCGCATTTCACAACAAAGAAAAATGAGTTGGCAGAACTGTTGTCCCTTGTATTGAACCACAACATAAGGATTTAAGTATTAACAACTCACCAAATTATTTTGGAGCATACAACTGTCTTGCTTTGTTGTGCGAACTTAGATTATTGTCTTAAATGTCAATAATTTATATTTTCAAGTTTTACCAACATAAATTACTGTTTTAGGCCAAAAAATACAAGTTGTTTTTTTTGCAGTGCAGCTGTCAAAAGTGCCTAGATTGAAGAATACTAAGTATATGGTTGCATAAAGGTGTGTGAATAATTAGTCTTGACCAGTTTAGGCTGCATTTTAACTACTACAACTACAACAGAGGGGTGAGGGAAGGTGGTCTGCCAAACTCTGATTAGATGGCATTAACTTTAAAAGAATCATGATGTAGAACAGTCCCATGCTGTCAGCTCTATGGCAGCCTTGGCCTTGTAAGGTTCAGGATGATTTAAAACAAGAGGGGGCATTTTGAGCCATGTTCAACCCATTGTATGCCTTTTTAAAAAAACTTTTTTTAACACCAGCATTTGTGTATTTCATCACAGCACAGTAATATAATTAAGTTTATAGTTCAGAAAACATGAGTTTGGAGTTTGGTAATAACAAATAATATTCTTAATTCCAACCAAGATCTAATCAGATCTAATCTATTTCCTTTCGATTGTATCTGCAGTGTTTCCCTGCACTGGCAGCATGTTATAACTGGACGAGACCAACAAAATAATTTTATTGGATCAGAGAAAAAAAATCAGCATCATCATCGTCATCATCATCATCATCACTAATTCATTTATTTAAAATGAATGTGGAGACATACAACCAGAAATGACAATTAAAATCATCATGAAAGCTTAGTGTTAGCAATGAAGGAAGAAAATATGGGTAAAACAAAGTAAAAATTAACAATGTTAACAGTTAAATTTGAGATTGACAAGAGGACGAATAAATAAATAAAAGCAATTTAAAAAATAAAAGCAATAGCAATTACAATCAATAAAATTAGCAATGAAATCCTGGAATTTTCTCAATGCTATTAATGAAGACATCTTGATGGATATTTGAAGATACTTACAAGTATGTGGTGCAGAGTAACAGAAAGCAGATTTTCCTAGCTCTGTGTAAATTTTGGGGACTTTCAAGGTAAGCCATGTTTGTGAGCCGGTACAACAGCTACCAACATTTCAAGAAAGCAGGGCTGAGAGATACCGGGGGAGCTTTTGTAAAATCGCTCTATAAATAAATAAATACAAACGCTGATCTCTCCTTGTTGATAGAGCAGGCAAGGCAGGTTTTGGGTAGAGTAAGCAGTGGTGTGTTGAAAGTTATTCCGAGGGAATGCAAAAGTTGCTTGGGAAAAAAAAAATTCAACCATGACCCTTCAGGGGCTTAGTATTAATGAGCACTGTCTCTCCTTTATGTCCTTTTTTCTTTTGAGATTGAGGCAAAACATCGCCATATTCCCCTGTTATGATCTCTGTACAAACACCTGAGCTAACTATAAAGTAGAACTTTGTTTTAGTACATCACTGACTTTCTTTCTTCCCACGTGCTCCTTACTCTTTGCTTGCAGGATAATAAAGATTCAATTCTCTGCTGATCTCGCTTCAGAAATGTTGGTTTACAACTGGGTCAGAGGTCGGCTACAGAACTGTACGCTTGCATTCAGGGATTCTGTGTTTTGCTCAAGGACACCTCAGCAAGGAGCGAGTGTACTGAACCCAGTTCCCTTGTATTTGTTTTACGCCTTTTATAATTATCCCTGCTTTGATTTGCTGCGGTTCTTTTGTTGTCTGCCGAGCAGATTGTGGCACACCTGTTTGTTAAATTGTTCTATAAATACACTCGCCACGACTTGACTTGAAAGATGGACCGTGCGAGTCAACAGTGGAGCTGCTGTCTGCGGACCCTTGACGATCAATCGTACCTGGGGCCAGTGGTTGCCATGGAAACCCTAGCCTCATTATAAAGGATTGGCTAAGGTTACAGCAGAGAACATCTAAAGAAAGGTGGAGAGGACGACCAGAGAACGAGCTGAGCAAGGCTAAAAGAGAAGCAAGATATTTAGTATTCGTAGTTGAAAATAATCATACCGTATACTGCTGTAGTTTCATAATGAGGTATTTGACTGTCCAAACCCACTAGAACAACTTTTAACACAGTTTGATATCAATCCTAATGTGTGAGCTCTGAAATGTCACTATTTGCTATCATGATGATGTTGGAAAGCACTTCTTCCAATCTAACATGAGCCCACACATGGGCTGATAGCTGGTGACTGAGATGGTCATGATTCCTCGTTGTTTTCAGTCTCATTAAACCATTCAGTCCCCACTTCTGCCAAGTGGGTAAGAGCAAGGTCAGTGTGGAGGTTCCTGCTGTGGGAGAGAAACGCTTAATTGGTGTATGAAAGTGATGGTTTTATTATGTAAGAGTGAAGACTAACAGGTTTAGACCAGCTGATGATAGTTGTGACTTGTTCTATGATGAATATTTACTTTGTGGTTTGGTATTTGTAAAACTTTAGTAGAGCTGAGAAAAGCAATATCAGTTATGTCACCACAATGTAAAGTCTATGGGCTGAGTGGAAGTCGTGGGTGGGGCCAGCAGGACAAACACTACTGTGCATATTCAGTAGGCCGCATACGGCAAAAGTAAACCCAGAAGCTAGAAAACTTTGATTTATATGCTAGATGAGAAACTTATTGTACTGAATAGGCACCACCTTAGGGTACGGTATCCAGTTTTTAAAAGACCGTATAAAGGAAAAAGGGAGTTTTTCTTCTAAACACATAATACATGTGAGGACAGTTGCTGAAAATGTGTGAAAAGACTGAGAATTATGTAGAACTGAATTGTGGAATTAGACCGCTACACTGTCGAAATTTCTGTTTTCAAGAATTTTTGGGTGGACCTGAAATATGGCTCAGTGATCTACCAGAGCCACGGTCACACTGTATAAGCCTCCAAATCAGCTCAGCAGTTCAGTTCAGCTCACTTCAGTTCCAACAACATGACACAGAAAAAAAAAAAATCATGTCCTGTTTCTGTTTGTGTTCAGTGCAACTCTAAACATGATCACGTGCAAATACTTGAAAAAACTAATGACAGTCCCCATCAGCTGTTTAGTGCTGCTTAGAAAATGTTAGCATTCTGTACCTTCTGAACATTAGCATGTTGACATTAGCATTTAGCTGAAAGCACCACTTTGCCTAGTGATGCACTCATATGAGGTCTTGTTTATTGTGTTTACAAGATAAGCCCATTTGAACGCCCCCCACATGTTGTGTTAACTCTGAGTTCATAACGTTTTGTTCAGGACTTCCATGTCTTAAGTTTTATTTGAATGCAGCATACATACAGCCTCACAAAGCTGCCAGCATGACTGTAGACTCTTAGTCTTGTTATTCTGCAGTCCGTCTGTTACTAATAAGTTCTGTTTCTATAAGCAATTAAGAATTAATTCACCCCTTTCAAAATACAGTGCTAACATAACGTTGTTTTCTCATATTCAGGAATCAAGCTCCAAATCAAGTTTACCCCTTTCAGCTGCAAGTACTGTATATCCATTCTCACATATGGTATTTAAAACCATACCAGTGGTTCTGCTAATTTTAGCTAATTTACTACACAGAAAGGAGCAATTAAATAATATAACTCATTAAACAAGAGTATTAACAGTGAGCTGCATCCACTTGAATACAATTGGGAGACGCGGTGCAGTTTTGTCTCTGTACAGCAAATATTCTCCTCTGGGTTTATATTCAGTGAATATTTCGCTTTTACTTAAATAACTGCACCAAAAATCATCCTGAAAAGCTCAATAACAGTGTGTTCAAACTGTGAGAAACATGATCAGCAGGCCCTTTCATCTCCTACAGAGGTGGGTGACCAGAGCTGTCTTTACACAGCTTCGCACCGACGTGAAGCCAAATCTATCCTGGCTAAAATTCTGCATGAATATGATTTTCAGTCTAAAGGAAAGATGAGCACTGAGCTGCTTCTCTATCATGCAAAACAGCCCAAGCAGAACCAGATTTCTTTGAGCTGAATGAATGTGGGTGCAAATGGCACTTATAACAAAAACATTCCCTCACCTTTCCACAGGAGCTACCTCGCAATCATCTAAGCGAATAATGCTGAAATCATTTACACATTTCTATAAAGTACAAGTGTGAAAAATGAAAAGCACATACCAAGTAAAATACTGGCAGACTGAAGTGTAAGCTGGGCTCAGATCTGGTATTCTTAAGTGTTGTATGTGGAGTAAAGACGATGAAACCTAGCGAATGTGTAGAGAGTCTCAAACTTGTTTCCACTGGCAATTAAAAGTATATTTCTGAGCTCCCTTCTTTAATTACCAGTGTGATATTATTTTATTTGTTGTGCAAAAGACACATGAAACAACAAAACAAATTTGTTGTGCTTCAGGAATAAGCTTTGGCATCCGTGGTGAGCTTTTCTCTGTTTATTCTCACTTAATGCTTCCTAATTTGTGTCTGCCAGACAGTAACGTTAACAGCTGAAAAGACAGCACTATATGAGCAGTAAAATCCACAATTTGCCTGTTTGAATCTCTGTGTGTGTGTATGTAACAGCACTTTATAGAAGTAATTGGTGTCAGCCGCAGTGCTCTGTCCAGTTCGTCCCTTTGATACTAAATAAAATACAACTAAGAACCACATTGTGTCAACTCATGTAAGACCTATATAAAACCACAGTACGACTACAGCAGCCTTAAACATAGTAAATGATAATTGGATCCCTAGACAAAAAAACATTGTACAGCTGTTTTACTTACTTATCTAAGGCTTCTGATACTGTGAACCATGCCTTAATCAGGCAAAGACTTCAGAATCCCCAAACATTACCCCAACTAACACATAGTTGTTGCTAGCACATTGTTTTAAACATTGCCGGTACACTGTCCCAACATTTCCACCACTTTTTCGAAATGTTGTGAGGTTATAGCAACATTGCAGCTATGTCACATTACATAAAGTACAGGAAGAATTATGACTGTCATGGACGTTGAACAGACATAGCAAAAACACCAGTTACATTATAATGCCTCAACAACATAGCATCAAAGTGCTATAATGTTGTGGTAACATTGTGACAACTTCACAAATGATCCGTCACAGTCGCAGTGTTGCAAGGACACGTCATGTTTGTAGGGACAGGACTTTCAGAACAAACACTCTGTCGGTTTGAAAAATGACGATGGTGACAGCAGCCTTTCTTCAGGTTAGCAAATATGATAACATTTCTGCAAAAAGGTTTCTTGAGTTTGAAGCTGGAGTTTGTAGAATACAACCCCACTTAGTAAACTTTCAGCTGTTAACATATATTGTGCAATTTCAATGTTAAATGTGCCCTAGCATTGAAAAAAGTCATTATTTTATGTTGTAAACTGTGACTTTGTGACACTTAAAAATATATCACTTGCCACATTTTAGGCACAAGTACCATTTTAGATATTGTAAAACCCCAAAAGATACTTAATTCCACTTATGTCAGCAACTGTGTTACCTGTGCTAGTTGCCTGTCTTGGCCTGGATAACTCTTTGAAAAAGAGACTTAAATAAAGGTTAAATAAAGAAGTAAAATAATATTAAGTTTGCTGCCTCTGTATTAGAATTGTGTTCAGAGTATGAGAGGCTAGAACAAATGTACAAAGGAACAGCTGCATGTGACCAATCATATTTAGTGTCATCTCTCAGTTGCACAACAGGGACAATCTCAGCTGATTTCCTTAACATCATCAAGCACTTTATGCAATGAGTTCATCACACTGAGCACTCAGGCAGACACTGCCTAACTTGTGTGAATTGTGTAAAGCAGTGTGTGCAGACTCGTGAGCGAACATAATGTCTGTGAGAGTCGGAGCGTCGTTTTCTGTGGGCATACGGATGTGTTTTTGCGTGCATGTGTTTGCTTATCTGACATGCAGCAATCAGACGGAATTAAACACAAGGAGACAGATAATAGGACATTTAATTTACAAAATTATGTGACTGCGAGTGTGTGTTTCTGGTTGTGTGTGTGTGTGTGTGCATGGATCCTCCTGTGATTGTTGTAAATGGGTAGGAGGGGGGTCATTATACTGTGGAAAACATCTGCGTTGCTGCTCTTTTATTTTTTTCACTTAATGTCCAATTATAAAAATCACTGTAGACACACGCAGACACATGCACATACACACGTACGAACACACTTGTACAACAGAATGCACATTAGCTGCAACTCTAATTAAAGTTAGTGAGAGACGGCAGCTATGGAGGAACTTCTTAATGTCGTCTTGGCACTTCCCATTCATTTTCCTCTGCCAAATCAGTATCTAAATACATACATGACATTTGCTGTGAGTATTTGAAAGACATCTAATATAGGACACAGAACACAGTGGGAACAATTGTATCCTCTCAATATTTTGCTGATTTGTCTGTATCTATACATATTCAAAGAATCCATGGTTATGAACCAAGGCAAATTACAAAGTACAGTCAAGTGCAACATGCACAGAGGAAATGATGGTGGTATTTGGTGAACAGACATATAGCACCCATGGAGGCAGCAAGTTAAAAAGAAGATTAAGGGGTTGTGTTCACAAAAATGTTTTTTTTCCCAGTTGAAAATGCCAGGGCTAAAAGCAGCCAGTGTGAACAGGGCTAAAAGACTAAAAGAAGAAGATTATCAGCCAGGTCAACAGAAAACAACAACAACAATGTGTGTGAAAAGTGGCTAGTTAATCCAGGGTTAACTCTTAGCCCAGGGCTATCCTTATCTTTTCTTAATTGTGCTTTCCAAGGTCAGAAAATAACTCTGACACACAGCTTTTAAGCCAGAATGGTCATTAATGCCCAGAACAAACAGGAACACAATGATAACTGGGCAAACACCCTGCGCTGATGTTACTGGCGGACTATGGGCAGCAAAAGTGCCCTCATAGATGCTCCTATTTAGATAAAACATGATAAATGCCCTCTAGCGTAGCCCAGTCTCCAAGACAAGATAAAGTGCCCTCTAGAGCAGTTTTCCCCACCCAAAATAAATAAAATAAATAAAAATAAAAATAAAAAATTCCTGGAGACCAGCTTTTTAAAATGACAAACCACTGAAACCCAATTGGCAAAGGCCTCATCAATAAATATTGGGAATTACAGAGTGATTTGTCACTTCAGTTAAATTTTGCATAAACAAATATGCCTGACCTCTTTTTAAATGCAGTTTCCATCTTCATGTGTTATTGAAAACCTATATACAAACACACATTAAATATTTTACAAATGAGATAAATGCATTTTGTCTGAGTTAACAGGCCATCTTGTTTTCATTTTGGCTCATCAATAGATAGTAGTATAGAAAACCTGCTTAACCTGCTTCATAAACAAGACAAAAGTGTGGAATTAAGATTCTTGTTTTTTTTTCCCCTCTCATCAGTAAAATATTTCTATATAAAATATTTATAAATATAATATAAAAAAGGTGTACTGCAGATATTATAACAGTTACTGGTTAGACCCACTAGCAGCACACTGGCACTGTCAGAATTTTGGTAGTGACCAAACAGGAACTTGAACAGGTTAATCAACACAGGTACCAGTTTTTCAGGCTAGGAGCCTAAACAGTCTCTGAGGTCCAGGTTTGAGAGACGGGCCAAGCTGAACCTGAAAGTGGGACCGTGAGCAGGTATGTGAGCCCACGGATCCAAACAGTTCAGTTTGGCTGCTGGCGACAGTACCTGAGAGGAGCAGGCAGGAGAGGAGGTCGATAAGGCAGAGGGTCTGGAACCAGGCAAGCAAGCAGACGAGGTAGAGAAGCTTACGAGGGACGAGCAGGAGGAAAGTCAGGAACAGGCGGAGGAGTCAGAACCAGGTAAGTAGTCAGACCAGGCAGAGGAGTCGACAGGGGTCGAGCAGAAGGTAAGTGGAGGCCAGGCGGGGGATCGATGAGCCGAGAGGTTGGTAAACAGAGAATGCAGCGACACACTGACAGTCTCTGAGCTACAGCAGACAACAAGTAAGCAGGAGGGAGCACTCACACTGAAGCGTCGTCGAGTGGAAACAGTGCAGCCACAGGAAAACAGAAACCAGAGATGCTGAGGCAGAACTCGTGGTCAGGGACAGAAGGCTGGTGTGTTCACCAGGAGACGGATGAAGCAGGCAGAGTCTGCAATGGGGATTCAAACAGGAGGACTGCTGGAAAGTCTTGCATCAGCACAAAGAACAATCTAGCAATGAGTGAACTGGAGAGGCTTATATACTGGACTGATTGGCTGATGAACTGCAGGTGTGGTGCCAGGTGAGAAGCGTGAGGTGGAGTGTGGTAGAGGCAGGATAAGTGGAAATTTACCTGGAATGGCTGCTCTATAATTCCCTTCTAGTGGGCAAAATGTGTTAAAGTGCTCTCTAGAGTGCCCCTCCAAAGTGCATTGTGACTTTTAGCACAATGGTGCCCCAACATATACAGGTGTTGCCCTTTTACGTTTTTTTGCCCCTGCCCTTTAGATTGCCTGAGTCCGCAATTGGCTGATGCTGATCATGTGATATGATCAAAAGCTCCAAGCAGTGTTGCCAGATGTGTGATACCTATTGTATTTTGACCATAATTTAAACAACTGTACGCTACAAGATCAATACAATACAATACAATACAATACAAAAAAGTCAAAAGTTCAATAATTTGACATTTCCATAAATCTGCAACAAAACCTTGTTCATTAGCAACCAGTCACAGCACTGTACTACCAATTAAGCAGCTGGTAGAGCAGTGTTGGGGCTTTTATTGCGACTGGTAAGAACAGAAGGAGTGATTCAGAGCAGTCCACAAATTACTGATATGAGTTGTTTTAGAACATCCAGGTGAAATTTTTACCTAGACAGCATGGGTTCAACTCCAGGTATGGGAACATTTTGCTGGTATTCGATCCAAAAACTCCCATTTTTACTACCCATTTGGTAATTTAAGCATGCCAGTTCCTGCCATGGGTCTTTCTCATTGCCTGAACAGTAATGTCTTCTAGACAGTATTCCCCCTGTATATCACCTGCTGGGTAACAAAAGTGGGTGTAGTCTCCTTAAAGGTTAGTGAGGAAACCCTATAATTGGAAAGTTGCCACTTCATATTCCCAGACCTGCTACCAGGACAGGAGGGCATGAATGATTAATGTCCTCAGCTATCACCTGTCAGCAACTGCTACTGTAGGTTGGGAAATACTGTGTTTTAGTAGAGAAGCAAAATGAAGTCCTGTATCACTTGTTGTGTGGAAAACACATTTGATGTGCTGCATAAATTTATTGTTTGGTCTTGTATTCAAGGGTTTTTACCAGACTGTCAAGTAAAGTAGCAGATGCAGATCCTGCACAGAAAACCTGAACACTATTTTTCAGCTTTTCAGATGGACTTCATGAAAAACCCAATAAGTTACTGGTATTAGTAAAAATACAGGCTAGCTAGAGGGGGAAACCACTTTGACCTGCAAGGCAAAGGTCACAGTATAGGATGAAGGGTAGCCGGGTTACCACTACTGCTAACAAGCTAATCTGCTGGCATGCTTAGCATCGACTGTGTCGACTATTATCATATTGTTATTGTCTAAGCAAGGAACTTTTGTTTTTGGATTGGAGCCTTTTGACTTGAAAATACTTGATACCTTCCCCCAAGCCCAAAACATTAAAAAGTGTGCTATTCAAAAAGTGTTCCACAAATAAGTTTCATTTGCTGCACCAACTAATGGTAATGCTATTCATTCCCAGCAAATTGATGCCAATCCCCAGATCCACTTTGTTTGAGTCAATCTGATTCTGACAATTTCAATGACTCTTGAAACTCACTGTTACTTTAGGAGTTGTTTAGGAGTCAAAACTTAACTTGGGACTTGACTTGAGACTTACCTGTCTTGACATGAGCCTTGAGTGGAAAGACTTATAAAAGAATGACTTAACCACAGAAAGGTGTTAATAACCAGCCAGCCAAATTTGAATGATTAAAAAAATCATATATAAAATTAGGTCTTATTAGGACTTATCCGCTCCACTGTCTCAGTGTCAAACACCACAACAACCTGAACATGACCTCAATCAGGGAAATTCTGTCCAGCAGCTTTATTGGACATGTTTGAGCCAAGGACAGAGAAATTTGGTATATTTTTGCCTTCAGTGTCAGGTTGTTGGAACTGAAGTGAGTTGAAGTGAACTGCTGCGCTGATTTGGACTCAGAGAGTCACTGAAGGTACGTTTGTAGCTGACCATTAGGGAAGGTGAGGCCGTGTCCTTTGTGTGTCTGTTTGTGGGGCTTATGTAGTGTTGGAGGATTGACAACTTAGGTCTGCCCAAAAAATCCTGAACACAGAAATTGTGAAGAAAACAGTCTTAACTCCAGAATTTAGAACTACATAGTCCTCATGACGTGTTTTCAGCAACTATGGTCTAACATGTAAGGAAAATCTTGAAGGCTTTTCACAACTACTTGAGGCAGATTGCCGCCCAGCCTCAGCCTCAGTTGCTAAGTTCTCGCTCACGGTGGAAATTTTTGGCTGTCTGTAAATAATATTATCTAGACCTGTTCTGCATTAAAAGTACCCTGAGATAACTTCTGCTTTGATTTGGTGTTTCATAGATAAACCGACTTGACTCGACTTGGCAGTCAAAAGGAATTCTGCAAAATGTAAATGCAAAGGAAAGTGGGTACACCACACTGTAAGTGTAAGGTACAACTTCTGAAAACAAAAACAACTAAGAAGAGATTTTCCTCCTGAGGTTACTTAACTTCTCTACACCCTGTCCTCTTCTTCTTACTACTTATCCTGGCTGAGAACAGAAAAGAACTCATGAGTCATACTTCCATTATCCATTCATCCACCCATCTATCCATCCATGCATGCACCCACTCCTTCTCTCTCTTTGTACATGGGCTATACTTTGTCTCCTTGTCTCTCTGTCCATCTCCCTCTCCTTCTCCCCTCTGTGAGCCTATCTCCGCTGTCTCCCAAAATCCAATTAGTCCGAGCTAAATCCTTACTCTGCAAGACTACTGAGAGCCGAGAGACAGACAGAGAGAGGGATGGGAAACACTGCCAGCAGAAACCCTTAACCAGAATTTTCTCAACCTTAGCGTGTCTCCTGCGGTTTGACCACGGAGAACAGAGGAAAGGAAACAAGGAGGTGAAAAGCGATGGAGAAAAGAGGAGAGGTTACTGGCAGAATCCCGCAGAAGAAACCTCCTGCCTACAAATTTTCTGCTTTCTATTATTCTGCAAGGTCTGATACTGGAGATGGATTGTGCAAAATTAATATTTCGAAACAGTGTTTAATTTTGGGATTTGGACCAGATTATTTAAAGTTGAGTTTGTCAACCAGTATATAACCTCTGTTGATTAGCAGTAACTGCAGACGTTCTTTGCAGTGGGAAGGTTAAAACAATCAGTATGCCATACGTGTTTCCGCTGCGAGATCTTTCAAAAATAGGCTCGTCACAACCCTCAAAATCTCATGTCAGAAGCTGTTTTACACACACTGGAGCCTTTTCACAGATGTCTGCACTTATATATTTCTACTGCAGCCAAGCTAAAAATGTCAAACCTTCATTCCCTCTATGATGACACACAGTCTAGTATTTCTATTTCTCATTGGACTGGGGTGAAATTTCTAATGTCTAATCTAAATTTGATTAAAAACTAATGGTGGTGAGCAGTGTTTGCAAATCATTATTATATTATTATGCTCTTTTGCTTTTGGTGATTTTGTGTTTTTTAATGCTTGTGTTTTGCTTTAGAAACAGCCTGTGCTGAATGAAAAAATACTTTATTAAATCAAATATTTGATGCAGACTAAAATTACATTTCAGAGTCCTCGGCTTGTGAAACGGTGAAACTTAAATTTACTAAAATTATTAACTACGCTGAGACCAAGTATTTAAACTTAAAGGTTAATGTTTTTCAAAGTTTCTGACACATGTTTCTCTGGACTGCACATAAGTAAGTATGCACAGTGGGCTGTTTTCATATGACCGTTTCTTTCGTATCTCATATACATGTTGACTATATGTCTACATGTTTTTTTTCCTTTCCATTTTTAACCCACCTGACAAGAGTTGGAAGACATAGTCACCCTGCTTATTTTTAACGGGTGCAAAACCTTCGATTCGTTTCGATTTCAGCCAGAGACAGTCAGTTAAGAGAGTTGAGAATTGTAAATATTAGTCAGTGAATGATGAGCTTGTTAAATGATGAGATGAACAAATCTCATCAAACCACGGAGATGTCTCATGAAGGCGTTGCACGGTCTTTGGGTTTCTGCAAATTGCAGCCAAGGGCATAGTGAGTGGTAAACTCAGTTTATCTACCTCTTTGAAATGACGGTGTACTCACCTATTTTAAGGTCAACTGGATCAATTAATGAAGGGAAACAAGGTGAATAAACTACACTTTCCCAACAGTTTGGCATTGTGTCAAGTTGTGTTTCCATTGTAGTATTGTATTATATAAGGTTGATGGAAATGGCAAAATTGGTTGGTTTTAGCTGTTTTCAAAAAAAAGATTTAACATGCTTAGATGGAGATGGAAAACTCTTTTCTGGCGAAGTTCTAGCGTAACAAACGTTTAACTTACATGCCTTACAATTTTTGTTTAACTGTTAGTGTTTTACAACTGATGATTCCAAGAAGATTTTAACTACAGTATAGATAAGGCATAATTACGGATGACAAAACCTCTGTAAGGTTAGATGAAGATCATAGTCATGGTTTACAAAGGGAAGGAAAAAGGCCGTAACTTCCCGGAGTGCAGAATAGAGAAAAACGTCTTTTCTTGTTGTTCAGACAAAATAGCTGCAGGCAGATAAATGATTCATAGTTTTTTATTCAATTATTCTTTCTACACATTAATCCTGACCTCTGATTTGATCTTTATTTGGAAGTGACTGTATTCTGCCTTTGCATAGCTTACCTAAATTTATTGGGTCATACCAAAGTAAAACAGAATAACCTCCATTTTATCTGAGCACTTTAGCTTTAAAAAGCAGTATAATGACAAATTTGATACAATCTTTAGTCTGATAATGATCGAAAATGAACCTTGAACCATATATACTGTTATTCTTTACATTATTATTATTATTATTATTATTATTATTATTATTATTATAATTTGTTATTATATTATGGTGCTGTATGCTACTGATGTTCCAAGTAACTTTTAACATCAAATCATTTCAATGTTTTTGGGATGTTTCTGAGCATTTGAAGCTACTAATATGTTCCAATAAAATAAAATTTTCCCTTGAGACAGTGCCACGATCAGATTTGTCCTGAATTGGTTTTAAAATGACTTTATTTATTCAGCTTAATGGACGAACCCCACACAGGACAGCTATATTAATCATCTGCGATTTAGCTTCTGTGAAGACCGTCGTGCTCAGGCTCGTGTATTACCTGGAATTTACTTAATCGAATTAGATTAAAAACAAAACAAGCAACAGAAGCTGCCTTCATGAGGCGTTGTGCAACTAAATGATTGAGGGCCTCCCGGTTCACACAAATATATCCACAAAACAAATCAATTGAACACTGGGAGATAATGGTGATAATAGCCTGAGATGAAAGGAACCAGCCAGCTTGTTAATAGCTGCAATTTTAAAGACACTATGAGGGAATGAGCACACTGAAACCTGGATACACACAGAGACCAGTGCCGTCTGTATTTGGCGGTAATTGCAGATACTGAGAATGAGGACATTTTCCAGATTGTTCAGCTTTTTTTTTGAAAGCTCGGTCATTAGCTTCGGCCCTCAGTTATAACCTATGTACCTGTACATATACAATATGTACGCTCATGCTCTCATACAGAGATAGACTTTGTGGTTTGTTTTTATCTACAGCGCTAATCAGCCAGCTGCTGAGTTTCTGTGCTGATAAAACCCAGCAGCAGATCACTTGTCAGTCACAGCATACGTTCTCCATATATTCATGATCTTTGATTGTTTATGCTTGTTCCACCAGCAGAGATATCGAACCGCTGGAGCTCAATATTTCAGAACTTCTCTCCAACCTGACGGACCGTTACACAAGCTGTGTGTTCTCCCTTGAATAAAATGACCATGAGATCAGGCGAGTGCTGTGATCTTCCAGACCCACCAGCAGACCCTCATCATGATCATCATCATCATGTGTAAACTGATTTACACATGCCTCATTAAAATTTAAATATGCACACAATGCCGTCTCTTTGTACATGTCATATTCCTATGTCTTAGATTTTTTGTACATTATAATACAGGAATGTATTTACTTTTTAACCGTTTTAAATTTAAGTACTGTGGGCTACAAGTTAAAAAACAATTCACTCATAGTCTTTGATAAGTTAAAAAGAAGGTATTTACTTTGCCTATGCCTAATGAGGATAAGGTCAAAATGGCAATAAATAAATTAATGTCTGCGTGAAGAAATAATAAATATATGTTCAGAGTCACACCATAGAAACATGTGGTAAACAGGCTTGTCTGTTTAGGCAACTGACTCAGTGCAAAGAAACAGAACTATATGAGGAGGGAGAGGAGAGAGTGCTGATCGAGCTGAAACCAGGTAAAAGTAAAGAACAAAAAAAGTTGACCCACAGCAGAGAGGCAGGGAGAAAGCGTGTGAATATGGACAGATGTGTCGACCTGGTATAAAAATGCTTTATGATCATGAATCATAATGTTACCGTGCACTTGTGTGGTACGTGATTTTCTTTACTCCAAGTCCGATTTCATGCTTCATGCTGATCGATCACAACAGCGAGGGAGGAGAGACGAGCTGCAGAGAGGAGGGGGCGAGCGAGTGAGTGAAGAACCGACCAGAGTGCTGACCAATATAAAAACTTTACTGATCATGAATCCTGATGTTACTGTACATTTATGTGGTTTAAACTATAGACTTAAATATCTGTCTCTGTAAAGACCAAACTGACAGATGCTCATCTCCTGCACAAAACGTTTGTTACTGCGCTGCATAAGTCATGATGAAGAGTCCAGACGCTGTCTCTCTCTTCGTCTCCTCGGTGTGTGTTGGTGTGTAGTGTGCTGTCTGCTGTTGTCTAAAACATCCTCACTGATGTAAACTGTCACTGACAACTGACACTGATGTAAGTGATCCTGCTGCTTTAATACAACAACAAGAATATCGCACACTGTTTCATCAATATATAGACTGAGCTGAATAAATGTGAAGATTTTTCTCCTCAGAGGACAACATTTTATTAAAGAAATAAACAATTATATCAAAATTAACAATGATAATACTAAATAAATAAATAAATGCATATAACTAGTAGCCTTTTCCTAAAATACTGCTGGTTCTGTGGTGTTGAAATTTTAAATCTGAAGCCTGCAGTGAACCATAGAAGCTTCAATTGACTTTTCTGTTGAAGGGTTTTGTTGTTTTGGCCTTAATGTTAAATTGAGGAGGTCAGTATTGATGGACTTGGGTTTGTCATGTTATTAGTTGAGCATTTTTGTATGCCAAATGCAGTGCTTTGAGGGTTTCTGGACAATATTTGTAATTGTTTTTGGTTAATAAACATTTTCCTTTTTTTTACCTTTTATGTGTAAAACACCACAGTACTAAGACTGTCACACTGATGTGATACTTTCTATTTGCCATGTTTATTTTCATCTGCTGCTGCCGAAACCTAATTTTCCCATGAGTACCATTAGTTTGATCTAATCTGATCATGAAAAGCACCGCTATCAGTCGTTCTAAAGTCGTACTGTACTTCTGGCACATTCAGTCTCCTAATTGTGCACAGATGAGGAGACAGTTTTTGAAGGTTGTCCTCCTCTATCATAACTGAAACAGGTGGGATTCAGAGTTTTTCTCATCCCAACCTGTCATATCAGGGGCAAACTATTAGCCGTACAGGCATGAAAGATTAACACAATTATTCTTAATCAGCATTGAACAGACTTCTAACAACCTGATCAGAGTTGAACACAGGCAGCCAGCTAATATGCTAAGTGGCTGATAACCAGCTATCTGGCAAACTCTATATTTCCCACAGGCGATGATGAGTTAATTGCACAGTTTTCTCTTAAATTCACAAGTTTAGAAAACAGGATGTATGCAGAACACTCTGGCAGCGTTCATATCAGCTGGAAAACTCCCCCAGCTTAGCACACACATAGAGAGTAAACTCGACAGAGGCAACAAAGATGTTCCTCCACCGCTGAGGCTTCTCAGCAAATCCTCCTTTTTTTTTCTTGTCTGAAAGTGCATTACGGGTCAGTGTACAAAGCTTTTGCATGTAAGGTAATCCTGTCAAAATGTCTCTGCTAGTGCTGACTTCCTAGTGGAGGCCTGACAACGCTGGGAAAAGGAGGATGTAATCTATTCTACATAGAGAGTTAAGGCTCATTCAGTATGAAATGATCCACTCTGAATGCACATGATACTTATGGCTGCTTAAGTGGAAATATCATAATCTCATAACTCCTGCTACTTTAGTTTTTACATACTATTTCTTGTACTGGGCACGACCATTTGGCATAACCATTAATCACTGCACTTTACGTTGTCAGGATGTGTTTCAAGAACTGCTACTTTTAAATGGGATTGGTACAGCAAGGTTAACAGAGCAGGAAGTTGTACTGTGCATACTGTAGGCTAACTTAAAGGTACAACATGTAAGAATGTATGTCACGTTTCTGCATTTAATTGTCCAAAAACGATGTATGTTTTGTTAGGTTGTGTACTAAGATTATCCTAACTATTTCCAGCAATGTTCAAATGTGGAGAAATCTATAATTCATTCAAGGTAACTGTGTGTTCCCTGCGTGCCATTGCTAGCTAGCTAACCAGCTAGCTCTGACCCATCCTTTCTCCTAATACCCCTTGGTACCTCAAAAGTGCATTGAATCACTTTAGTATTCAGTCTGCCCTTAGTCCAACAACACTGGGGTGGTTTTGTTGCCAGGTTTTACTTCTATCCAGCTTCACACCTCTCCCCTAACCCTAACCCTAACCCTATTCCCTGAAAGTCTCCTTCCAGAAGTCCAAAGCTTCTATCCCAGTGGTGTACACACCAATACTGACTTGGTACTCTGGACTGTTAGCTGCACAGTTGACTGAGCTAACTAGCTCCGGTGAATGGGTGGCCAATTCTTACATATGCTTTAATCTGTACTACATTTGTCGCTGTACATGATTTAGTACGTGGAAAATATTACATATTTCTCCTTTAATTGTCAAATTACCTCATTTTGCTCAACAGTTTCATTACCTGATTACTAAATACTGAGCTAAAATTGTTCAGAATCTTTCCAAAGTCAAGAATTTGTTTAAACATTCAGTTTGAAGCAAACATGGTCAGAACAAATGCAAACTTAGACCTGTACAGGTCCATGACAACTGAAATATGATCATCATGTGATGTGAACAATAACTTCAGAACAGCTTTTAAATGGTAGGAATGTAACAGTACACAGAAGTCACGGTTCAGTTGAGAGTTCGGTGATAGTTTGGTACAGCAGGGAAAAACAAAAAACAAAACAAATGCACAAATATATGTTTCTAACTTGAAAACCTGTGAGTCTCATTCAGACGACAAAGGGTACTTTGTGCATCTGTATGAGACGCAGAACATGTTGGTATTTGACAACCTGGGAATTAGAACAGGCTGGGTGTTTCATTTGCGCTTGCCATAATGTGACTCACGCATCAATCAGCAACCTCAGCGCGTGTTGCTCACGGCGTACAGCTAAAGTTTCCAGACCAAACTGCTTGTGCTTGTGAACTTACAGTATGTGCATCAATCTGCATACCGTGGCGCCTGCATGCACCGGACTGTGACCCCTGTACCATGATAATTTGGCATGTTTACACAGACTATTATAGCCATACTAAATGGACATTTGGGATTAGATTGTTCGGTCAACTGCTGTTTCAAAGCCGAGTATGAACTTTGAAACTCCTCACTTAATACGTTTACATTATCAACACATATCACAATGTGGCTGCTATAACAATTAATCCACTCTTTTGAAGTAATAAGATAAAGCACTTCAGAATTTTTAGCATGTTGCAAAATGCTAAAGGCAACGATAAATGGGGCAAGTTTCTTGGCAAGTGTGTTTCTCTTTCTTTCCTCCAGCAGGGAACGTACTCCCACTAAAACACTAACACAGCCCATCACCATCCTAACAGCCTGTGGATTAGAGTCAAGCTTTTCTACTGGGAGCTAGTTAATACTTGTTTCAGCGGGGTGAATTAGATTTTATACCTATCTCACTGTCCACACAGCTAGCTGGCAGAAAGAGTGAGAGATAACAGAGAGGAAGAAAGAAAGGCAGAAGCATAGAGTCTTTGAACCGTGGATGATGAGCTTTTTAAAAGACACACAGACAGAGACAGACAGTTTGCCAGACAGACACACAGAGCCACGAGGGGCAGATCCCGCGGTCTGATTGCAGCTCACAACTAGTCACTGATAGCAGCGAGAGAGGATGAAAGAGTGAAACACAGAAAGGAAAGAGAGGAAGTGATAGCAGGGATAAAACAGGGACAAAAAAGATGAGTCCAGGCTGGAGACAGGAGGACAGAAGAGAGGGAAGGAGGGTTTGCTTAAAAGACAGTGATGAAAAGAGACACAGAGAGGGACAGACAGAGAGGAAGAGACAGTGGTAATTACACAGATAAATACATGGGGCCACTCTGTCTGAGTCAGATCTTCCCCTCTGTTTAGAGCTGTGGCTACTCTCTCTCTCTCTCTGTGTGTGTGTGTGTGTCTGTGTGTGTGATATGTACACTGCAGGATGGACACTGGGCAGAGCGAAAAGGAAAGAAATGTTAGAAAACTGTGAATTTGGTGACTTTGTGAACAGGACCACAGACACTGGCTAAAACAGAGGTAAACAGACCACAACTAAACAGACATTTTTTCTTACCTGTTTTTGTGTTATCTGCTGTTAAAGCTGCATTAAACCTGGATTATACTCCCAAACGAACAGACAGCATGCAGACATTACACACCCGTAGTGGTTGTGATTGTGTGATTGACACGCTGGATAGACATAAGAAAAATCTGGAGTGACTGGTGAATTATTAGTCCAACTCAATGGATACACACTGCAGGTTTAAGCCTGCAATTGGTTGCTTGGTTTCAGTCGGCATCACAGCATCTGCTATCTACGTTTTCAAAGCCCAGAGAAACAAGGAACTCTGAGAGAGAAACCTGTACGCTGGAAAGGGCAAATTAACATCTCGGTCGCTAATGATGCAAACCGCTTACTGCCCCCTGGGCTTAGCTCCACCCAAGACAGTTGTGATTGGTTTAGAGAATACAAACAATGCAGGGTGTTTTTTTTCCCCTGTATAGCAGAATATCAAAGCGTGGAGCCAGACCTTTCTCTAGTGCTGAGTGCTTTGGAGAGAGGAGCAAACTACTCGCACCCATCTGTGTTGTGTTGGTCTATAAATACGGTGTGGTCAGACCTCATTGTTGGTGCATGGCTAATTTGAAGCAACAGAAAGTGATTGCGCCATTTAGCAACCAAAACCTGGTCTAAAGTCAACGGTGCAGTACTTTCCTGCTATTTAACAATGTGTGTATGCTCTGTTTGTATGCCACTGCAGATACCTACAGACAAAATTTAACATTCTGATAGCAAATGATTGCAGAAGGATGGAATAGGGTGAATCTGTGTTCCCATTTGTGCACAACGGCTGTAACACAGTTGAAGGTCATTCAGTGATATCTTTTGGCGTAAAGCAGCACATAAATAATCATCAGAGTTGTCTAAAAAGTTGTTTCCTCTAAAAAGTATCCTCTGTCCTGTCAAGTTACGAAGACAGTTTTTAGTTTTGCTGCTTAAGTATTGACAAAATTTGTTGCAGTACTGCTCGCATGGAAACCAAACTGAAAGCAGCCTCTCTGATCTTTTTGCTGAAAATAGCTGCCTCCTGTGGCTGGAAACGATGCAGATGAGAATGATAAGACAGAACCAAAAGAGAAAAAAAAAAAAAATCTAAGGAAATTTGAAAAAAACAAAACAAAAAAGCTTTGGCACAGGACAGGATGATTTATGTTTTATGTCTGCTGTAGATCACAGCACAGACAACGTGAAGTGCTCTTGATTTGCCGTCTGAACCACGTACTGATCATCACTGCTACTGTTAAAATGATAAGGTTGAAAAACACTTACATTAAATTCGTATGCATGGGAAATTTTGCAGCGTTATAAGTTTCCATTCAAGCAGCCCAATTCAAGAAATAACTTGCAGAAGAAGAGAGTGATAGCAAGACAGACACTCAACAGTATATTTGACAGGATTGTCTACTTTGTGCACTCTTATTTGGCAGCGAGGAAAGACAAGAGATTAGAGATGGCAATCAAAGGAGTGTTTCTGGCGATGGAAGATGGAAAGCTGAAGGTACATTTCATACAAGTCGTTCCAGGAAAATCAACAGCAAACAACTTGAGAAGTTCATGTAAGGGGTACACTCAGCGCTCGTTTTTGAATGGTTGTGGAATTCACAGCATCTGAATTTACAGCTAGAATTCATTCTTTGGGTGAAGGACTCTTTTTCACACAGCACAGGCTCTGTGAACTCTACGTTTATGTAAACGCCGAAATGAAAAATATTTTTAAGTTGGCCTTCATTTTACCACAGTAGATTTACAGTATAATCTCATATCTGATAATAGGCCTCGTGCAAGAGCCATGTATGTAACAGATTAGTTCTTCAGTGGCATGTCACCGTCCCTCGACGTCTGATGCTAAAGCACACGTAACCCTTTGGTGGCTGTATCTTATATGACCAGAAAACCTTTTTTTAACATGTGGTTAATGTTGTGCAACGGTTGCAGTTTGGCACAAAAACTCCTTGGGAAGACTGTTAAGGGTGACAATAATTACAATAAGTTCATAGACTGAAGTCCCATGTTTGTTTGAGCCTTACCACTTTTAATAAGATTTTGATTTCGTATGGACATGAACCCCGGCCTCGTGGGTTAAAGTCCCATGTTTGTTTGAGTCATCCATCCACCCCATGTTTTCCGTATGTGGGCTTTCTCCCTCTTTATACTGTGTCAAAAGCCCTGGGCACCTTATACAGCCGCAGATCGGTTGACACTGGAGTAAAGTAAAGCCTGATGCGTCATTTTCAGTCGCCAATGGATACCGTGGGCTTCTGTATGAGTCATTGAGGAGCAGTGACAAAATGTGATGAGCTGGGAATGAGAATGGGCTGATTCATACCAAGTGACGTGAAACACATCGCAGAAAAGTACTTCATTATAATTTTGTTTTGTCACATTTTTCCTTCATCAAAAAATTGCAGCCTCTGTTATCTCGATATTGCAGTTGTGATTTCAGTAATATTACGTATGAATCAGGATTTCAGTAATATTTTTTGATTAATTGCGCAGCTCTTTTATGAGCTCTAATGAAATGGTACATCATAATCCCACAACAGAAAATATTTAAGGAAAACGGTAGCCTGTGTTAAATTGTGTTAAATGACAATTATTGTCTTGAATTTGATTCACAGATATTAAACTGTTTAGAAAATCAATATCTGTCTGCGTTCCAGTTAGCTACAAAATAGTTTATTGTTGGTGTGGGAGGTGAAGATATGACTTTCCATTACATTATTATTATATTGCTGCTCTTTTTCACTGCGGCTGCCTGTTAATTGATAGTGTGTCATGCTGCTGCTGGTGTTGGTGTTCTCTCTTCGTTAGGGTCTGTTGGGATTGACCTCATTTGGGACTGGGTCTCATTATTCAACATATACATTTTTAAGCCACGAGGATCTCTACCACTGACTCTACAATTAATGCACGACCCCCTGACATTCTCTCCTCTGCTTGCTAGCTTTGTCTCTCCATTTTCACGTCATACCATTTCAACTCTAAACTTTTCCTGTTACTACACTCTCTCTTTCCATCCATCTCTGATTGCTGTTTCCTTTCCAGCTCCTCCTTTTTCCTCTTTTTCTTTTCCTTCTTTTCACCCCTTTCAGTGTCTACTTTGAAAACCTTCCCCTCTGTCCATCCTTTCCCCTTTTCCTTCCCCCCTGTATGTTTCTGCCTTTTAGTCTCCCTGTGTCTTCTTCTATCTTGCTGAATTTGTTAGAAAAAGACGATTTTATGATCATACAGAGAGCCTCCTCCCCCCCAGAGGCATTTGATCAAACAATATCAGTCCAATCCAATAAGATGCCATCCTAAGCCAACTGTGTGTGTGTGTGTGTGTGTGTGTGTGTGTGTGTGTGTGTGTGTGTGTGCAAAGCCGGCATTCTGCTGAGCAGTATTGGCATCCACAGGGGCTTCCTTGGTGCAGCCACGCTTTCTAAGAGCGAGGGAGAAAACGGGGGAAGACTGGCTGAGTGTGAGTGAGAGGAGGGAAAAAATTGCAAAAGGGTAGAAAAGATAGTGAACCAAACTGAAGGAGAAAGTGTCAAATCTTCCATCTGAATTAACAGAGAAAGCAGCACGCGATCGGCTGTGTCGCCTGGTTGCCTCAGCTCGCTCGCCTGAGCCCATAGAAATGAGGATGATCCATAGGCTTTGTTCTGTGCAGCTGTGCACAAGCTCACAGGCAGGCAAACCCCTCATTTCAGGTACCTGTGGCTACAGCAGCCGCAGTTACACGCGGCCACCACAGGAGAGCAATAGTGTCAAATCCATGAGCACGAGGAAGCACCAGAGTGAGCTCAAGTCGCTGCCAGTTAAAAAAGAGTCAATGAGAGACTAAGTAAATCTAAATATAGAGCATGGACGCTCATTCAGTGGATGGCTACTAATTAGTTTTTTGAAAAGTAATTAGGCTCAAATGCCAGACAAGAAAATCAGTTCATGCATTCTGAGCCTTCAACTTCTGCCCACGTGCCCTGAAGCAAAAATAATAATAAAAAAAAAACTTAAAAATTTCCCATTGCTTATGTGTTTTTATTAAATATATTTGATGTCTTATAATATGTCACTTTCATGATTTACTCATGAAAGTGGCCAATTTTTTCACATTTTTCTCATGTAATGTAATTAAGCCCAACCTGGATTTTTGGGGCAGATGCCAAAACTAATATTAGGGAGTAGAAAGATGTTTTATGTTTTTTTTTTTATGTGTGTCTCATACATGTAACATCTTACATGTCTTGTAAGATTTTCATACAGGACAAGATTTTGGTCTCACTAATGGCTCTGCTATGCCCAAGCCATATAAGTTTGATATTACAAAATGAATAAATGTTGGAGTCCATGAAAGTTTGGTTTTTACTGGATGGTAAGTTAATAGATTGTAATTTTAGTCATACAGAGGTTTTCTTTGTAATTCCTATGTTTGAGAAATATCTTGATATTTTCAATGGCCTGATCTTTTCATTATGTCTTTGTATTTCCTGCATTGATATCCGCTCACTAACTTGCTTCATAGTTAACCATGGCGGCTTCTGGAGGTTGAGTTTTGTCATCCGCCGCCTTCTTACGGCTTAACCACTTGAACGCCATATCATGTACACAACCATAGATACATCATTGTAAAGGAAAGTTTTGTCATTTTTAAAAAACACACTTTATCCTCTGACACAAGGCATGAGATGATTGATAAATCTTGCCTTTAAGTACTGAGCTGAAGTCAGGATATGTTTAGCCTAGCTTAGCATAAAGACTGGACTCTGCTCTGCACTAAAGCTGGAGATGTTGCGCTGAAGTGCTGGATAGATGGAAGAGATGTTCTTCAAAAAACACCAGCATGTAACTCATCTCAAGACCACAAATGTTTTTGTTTTTTTTTACATTTCTATTTGTGCACAGAATAAACAACATGCAACATGTAAATTAATGAGCTTAAGAGGCGTTGGTTCCTGTCTATATGCTAAGCTAGGCTTACCACTTCCTCAGTCTAGCTCCGTGCTCGACACAGTTTAGAGGTGGATGTTTTACAATCAGCAGTTTTGCCACAAATAACAAGTGACGTAACTTGATGATGTGAAATACTGTGGACTCGGGCAGAAATTGTGTTCAAGGACGAGGTAATAAAAGTTGTTCATGTTACGTTTATAGGCTATTAGGGGAACGCACTGTTAACTTGAATAAATGATGGATTTCTCTGGGTCAGACCGCTGTTCAAAACATTTGGGATAATGTCAGTATACAACTCAACAAAATATACCAAACACAGGTTTGGTCATTTTTAGGCATTTTTATATATTATAGCTTTAACTCATTTGGAATATGTTCAGAATATTCAAAGCAAGGAGATACCACTTAAATTAATAATAATTAAAGTGAACTGAACTAAACAAAAACCAAAAAATGTAACAATTTCATCAATCATATTACATATTTAAACTTATGTCAATATTGTTACACATAACAACATGGTAATGTGAAGAAAGCAAATTCAACAAGTGGACAGTTTAATCAATTTTAAATCTTTCATTTGCTTGACTGTACCTGTTTTATTCTAACTGTCTTAACATCTTAACACATGTCACTGTCTTAAATCATTCTGCACTGTATACAGTATTTCTTTCTCTCTAACAGTGTCCACATTGTGCCAATGCAGGACAACGGCTTATTTCAAATTTTTCTCCTGGCAGCAGAATTGCTGATGAGCGTATTTTTTTCTGGGCCTGTCCTACAATGTGTATCTTTGGCACTTGGTCCAAATTGTAAATCAATGGGGAAAACCCGGGCGGCAGGTTTGATTTCCTCTGCTGCTGGAGGTGATGGAGGTGAGGGAATACTGTCTGTGATGTGAGCACGCAGAGGTGAAGGGCATGAACACACACACACGCTGAAAATCATAAATTTCTATCAATACGCATCCTCTCTATGAAACCTCAGCTCTCTGACGCATTTATAAGCTGCATTCACTTGAACGATTTTTCACAATAAAGGCTCACCTGCCGTGATCTTAATGCCCCATTAAAATCTCACAGCCTCTGTCTGAGTCCACATGTGCAAATGGGGATTTATGAGCATCTCCCCTGGGAATAATTCCAATAATCGTCACCTGCACAGCAGGGCAATTGTGGAATTAGCTGACACTTTTTCCCACTAAGCCAATGATTTTCATGAAAAAGCAGTGGGAAATTTTCAAGATGATTCATGGTGTTATTTGGGCGGGATAGTTTGGTTAGTGCCTCATTGTTTTCTATCAAATTAATTTGGTCTTTTTTCAGGTAATTTGGCATTTAGCTGATGCTAATATCCACACATTTAAAGAGGGAACAGTTTTGAGGGTCAGTGACTTGCTGAGAGACATTTTGGAAAACTGTTGATGGACACATTTAGCTAGAATAAAAGTAAGAAACGAGATAAAAACTCACCACTACCTCACCACCCTGAAATCTTAACTTATTCAGGATATTTACAGATTAAATTTACTCATATTCATACCTGGTAGCTCCACTTGGACAGCCTGGGTTGTTTTACTTGGTTTTCATTTATTAATTCTCATTTTAGGGTGACATCTGTTTGACATCTCTCTGTCTCCCTTCCTTTATATCATCTCTAAATACAACTAAAGGTGGACGGTGCTGTAAAACAGTACTTATTAGCTAAAAAACTATCAATAGTCTTGATCTTAGGTAAAAGTAAAGACCTTAAATTTAAAGGGACAGTTTACCCCCAAAGTCATACATAGTTTCCCTCTCACCTGTTATTTAAAGTTTTGGAGATAATGGCTGTAGAGATGTCTGCCTTCTCTCCAGTATAATGGGACTAAATGACACTTGGCTTGTGGTGCTCAAAGTCCTCAAAAATACATTTGAACAGCTCAACAGCAATATCTCTTTCCAGAAATCATGACCCAGTTACTCAAAATAATTCACAGACCTTGTTCTGAGCAGCTTCATTTATAAAACTATTGGAACTGCTTTAGAATCTACCAGAGCTTCTTTCTTTCATATTTTTCATTTGGGAATTAGCTGTTCCATGAATTTGACCTCCCTTTAATGAACAGTACTTTACTCTTATATTTATCACATTTTTTTGTTGCTCTAAGAATAGATTGGTTGCTGTTTGTAAATGCACCAGTCAAAGAGCGAGCGAGACAGCAGCGGTGGTTGTGAGAGGCTGAAAGTGGATGAAGGGAGGGAGCGGCGTTCGCAAGACCAAAACAGTGTTTCAGAAACAAAAAAACGTTGTTTCTGATTGTTTCACACCACTGCTGCTACACCAGTGCTTTTGAAGGCAGCCAAAACCAAAACCCCTTTTGCTGCTGTGCCTGTGTATGTGTGTGTGTGTACCACTCACTGCAGCTCTCACAGACTGGGAGCAAGAGAGAGACACCTGGTAACCTAAAATCCTGCATATCACACCTTAAACTATGTCCCTGGATGAAAAATGATATTCCAAATACAGGTGTGAAACAGAATGTTCTCTTGCACAGGAGTTTTGACAACCACTGTTTCTGCTCAGACTGTCGAGCTCAACTTGTGCGTTAAACTGAATATGAATTTAATATAACCTTGTTGTGTACATGTATTATTAATTTAGCTGAAGACTCTCTGGCCTGTTATTGTTGCCCCAAATCGCCTAATGTTTTTGTTTTGACAACTTAATTAATAGGCAGTATAATAAAGGCTTAGGGTCTCTTGTGTGGCAGATATGGATTAGATTGAGAAAGAAATCGTAGAGAAGCAATGCATGTGTGTGTGTGTGTGTGTGTGTGTGTGTGTGTGTGTGTGTGTGTGTGTGCACCTGAATACAAATATGTCATTCCAGAAAGCACAAATTAAGACATGGAAACAGATATTTCTTCTATCCAAATAAACCTGTTATTTCTCTGGGAAAAATCATTTCCAAAAATGCAATGTGGTAATGATGCTAGCACTACTTTTTACTTTTATCCATGTACATTTTTACACAAGTGTTTAATTATAATATTATAACATCATCATGATTAACAAATAAAGAAACATGAATTTAGCGTCATTGCAATTTAAGATTATTCCTTTGACCTGAACATTTCCCTGATTTAACACAACTTCAGGCATAAACCATGCGGACACATACTTGCCAACCTGATTTTCCTGACTCCCGTATTTCATTGCCCTCTCCTTATTTCCTCCCAGTATCACAATTCTCCCATTGTTCTCCTGATTTTTCACACCTTTTTTTCCTTTTGAATATCCCAACCTGTCACTGGTACTATACAGTATGTATAAGTCCTG
Organism: Lutjanus erythropterus; assembly: GCF_056507025.1. Classification (NCBI taxonomy): domain Eukaryota; kingdom Metazoa; phylum Chordata; class Actinopteri; order Lutjaniformes; family Lutjanidae; genus Lutjanus; species Lutjanus erythropterus. The sequence continues at coordinate 12,955,023 of NC_139321.1, forward strand.
CGACTTTAGTCAACAAAGTGTACTGTCCCCACCTGGACAACAAAGCAAATACACCGACTTCCAGGAAAGAGGAATTCTCATTTCATAAGCGAAGTTTTAGAGAAAGGAGGCGTCCATTATATAAAATCTGCTGTATCAATTTTCTTTAAGGAGCAGAGGCAAAAACTAAATGACTGAAACAAAAGTGATGAACATTAGTTCACACCACAGATTTATGCAAGTTCATGAGAATTGAAAGCACATATATTGCAGTGTACATTATTTATCATTTTGCTATTTTCATTTTTTTAATCATCACAAGAATGGAGTAAAGTCTTTGGAAGCATATTTTTTAAAGTCTCAAGGTTGGCAAGTATACGCCCATGTCCAGTCTTCTACTTGAATACAGATTCAAAAAAATAATTTTTTTGGTTGAACAGATACAGACGCAAATAATGACTTCTCTGCGCACCTCTACTAAAGTAGCATAACAATATTTGACCCATTTTCTCCTTAACGTAAAGCTCCACTAGCCTGAACAACAAGATTTTAAGAAATTCTACAAGCACTGAAAAATTCTCCATGCAAAGATTCAGGCAAGTTACAAAACTCCCAACAAAATAAAACACAAATATACATAGGCTCCAACTGCTGCTCTCTCTGCTAATTAACTGATTTATGAGACTCAATTAAGAACGAAATGGCCATACAGTCTAACCTTAGTTTGAAGAAAACAAAGCCGCTCTAATTGCTGAGTAAATATCCGCTGTTATGATAAACACAGCCACATTGTGTTCATTTGCACACAAAGGCATAAATGAAGAAAACAAAGAGGAAAGTGTTGACTTCTTTGTTAACTCAGTCACTGAATGAACATAACAGCCATAAACAGGCAGCAGACTGAGCAACTTCGGCCTCTGTATGAATGCGTCCCTGATGCCCACACAAAGACCTATCCGGTTTTAGTCTATCCGTGGCTCATATCTTTATCTATGTCATATTGGGAACTGTGGCACTTTGACAGCGTGAATCAAATCTAGTCCCCCTCCAGTGAAAGCCAGTTAAATCATTATCTCACATTTCCCTTTGTCTCTAAGCTGTCTTATCCCGGCTCTCTGAGGATGGAAAGACCTCGGCTCTGTTCTCTGTCTGCGTGCGTGTTTGGCTGCATCCAGATATCTTTGTGTTTGTGTATGCGCATATGTGCTAACTTTCATTTGAGGATCTTTGTGCTCTTTGTCTGCACATGGGTCTTTATGGGCGTGTTAAAGAGAAAGCATGTGTGCGTATGTTTGTGTGTGTTATCTTCACCGCCCCCACAAACCCGATAAGTCCCACTCAGTTAAAGCCATGAATTAAACATGTGTTCTCTTGTTTATCTGTGTGTGTCTGTGTGTGCGTATGCATCTTATAAATTCACAGCGCTTCACTCACAGTATTTTAAGTCTTTATCACAGTTGACATATGCATTCCCTCGGCTTTCAAAGGTTGCCTGTGTGTCACTGAATACACTTTCTACATGTCCTCATTCTGTGTGGTGTATACGAATGTTTGCTGCATTAAGCCTGTCAGTCATTCTGTAAGTGAGTCTAAGTGTTTGGGGGTTTAAGTGCATTTTTGCCTCTGCCTCTGCCCTCATCTCTTAACGCACCCAGACACATTCGAGCTGCCGTTGAAATTAGAATTCATGCTGTCTTTTAAACAATATCTGTTTCTGCTTGGATTTAGTCATCTGGAATTTGTGTTCTCATCATTCTTTACATTCGTCATGTGCTCATCTGTATTTACTCAGTTCCACAATGTGTGCTCCTTTCTGATTGTCAGGAATTCTAATAAAACGCCTCAAGTTGTAGCTTACACCCATGTCTGTTCAGACTCATATAATATATGTAGTGAAGACTTTGTATGGATTTAATAAAGTATTAAGTGCAAAATGGAGGTTGTCACTATAGTGACATATATGCTTCCAGTGAATAATTTCCTGTGAGAAACATGCTGTCTTCACTTGGAGACTATTTTTACAGAGGAGGGCTGATAGAGAGCTTCAAGTGTTTTTGCATAGCATTATGATGTCACAGTGTAGTTGCCCTTTTGGATATAAAATGTCATAACTTCATCCTTTTAGTTGTTTGTTTGAAATCTGACAGAAGCTGCATATGGATTCATGAGTTTAGGCCAATGAGGTCACAGTGTCCTTGACCTTTGACCTTGAGTTCAGGTGGACATTTGTAACAAGTCTGAAGAATTTCCCTCAAAGTGTTTGATATTGCATTAAAAACATGGGATGACCAGGCAGATAACCAGAAAACATAATGCCTCCAGTCACGGCTGTCACCAGAACAGAGCCAAAAAAAATATCAGATGATGCAGGAAGAGCAATGCAGGCTCAGCACTGGCTAAACACTCTTGCAAGGATTCTGGTTATGGGAGGTTGCCCATGTGTTTTGTGAACTTGAAGAAGGCTTATTTTGTTGGGGTGCTGTGGGAATATGGGATCACAGTGTGATTGCATCCATTAAAAGTTGGACTCCATCAAGGAGCAAACAAAGAGTAGAGAATGTGCAGGATGGCCACCGTATGATTGCATTTCTGCTTTTTCCTGAGATAGTTCTACAGGTGTCATTGACTTGTGACCTCCAGCAAGAACTGGGGTGGTTTGCTAAGTGTGAAGTGGCTGGGATGCGATTTAGCACCTCTGATGGTGCCTTCATATTACAAGATGTCAGCAATCCAACCAAACTTGCTCCTTTCAGTGCGAAGAAGCAACAGTTTTACTACAAGCACTCAAAGGCTGAGCCAAATATCCATGCAAACAAAACTCTTCTAACCTGATTGTGTCTGCAGTCTCATTCTTTAGAGGCTATGGTGCCCTGCCTAAAAATGGTGGGTTGTAATCCTTGGGTTTGGAATAAGTTGCTGCCCCAAGTGAAGGATCTATTTCCCAACCCTTATATAGAAACAAGACTGTTATTTGCACGGTATTTTGGCACATCCTTAGGAGCTTGGAGAAGAACTGTTGTTTCTTTGCATTGAAAGGAACTTGTTGGGGTGTTTCAAACATCTGATGAGGATGCTGCCAACTCAAAATACATGCAATGAAATGATTAATCAACACATCTTGTGGAAAATAGTTTGCAATAAAAAAACATTTGATGAGAAGAAAATATAGGAAAGTAAATTCAAAGTAAGCAGAAAATTTTATTTTAAACAATGGAAGGAGAGTGGATAGTGTTGACCAGAGCACTGAGTCGAGGTTTCACATCTCATTGAGACAATGTTGAGATGGAAAAATCTATCTAGGTTGGTGGAGTTATTTTCTCTGCTGGTCTCTGAGGTTTCAATGATCTTTAAGTCTGAACTTTGACCCTGCAGGACCTGTGCTTCTCCATAAAACCTCCTTCTCATCACAGCGATATCATTCTGGATGTGCACGCTGCTTGCGGCATGTTACAGGGCAGACATGTGGGTTTATGAAATGACCCCCCCATGAGCTTGTGCACACAGACATGTATGTGTAATGGACTGCCCACAGACATCATGCTGTAGAGGAACGACTGCATCTGAGATGTCTGTGGCCCTGCTGATACACATCTCCCTTGCAGGCATCTTGCTTGGCTTGGTCCTCGCCAAGCAGGTTGCAGCTTATCACAATGATATGCTTGTTTTGCTGTGAAGCAATCCGCTTTCTACAAATATCTGACACACACGATGGCAGACAATATAAAATAGAGTACATCCTGTCTACTCAGACAGTGTTTATGTTAATTAAACTAATGAATAAATGAATATAGTTAAAATTAAACATTATTACACCTGCCCTGCAGAAATGTTTTGGAGCAAAACACTCTGTACTAGCTCCAGGGCTGCTGCATTTTTATTTACTGCTCTCACACCGGAGTTCCTTCAAAGATGTTTAATTATCACAGTTTCATCATAAACACAATCTGTGAATTTGTTTCTATGTACCCGTCCTCTCCCTGGTTCTCCATCTCTATGCGTGTGCGTGAGTGAGAATTTGAACTGCTGCTGTTGTCCCCGGGGTGGACACAACAGATGGGTGAACAGACACACAGAGACACACACAGATACACAATAAATGACTACCCCTGTGGCACTGCTGAGTGCCTAAATACCAATGTTGCTTTGCCTCCTGATGCCACTCTGCAAGGTCAGTGGATAACACCTTATTATTCTCCCTCTATCTCCCCTAAGACACGCTGGTAATATCCCCAGAGCCATATGTAAGTGTGAAACAGAGTTTCTGCAAAAAGTATAACTCACATCACTCTCCTTCTATCTAATCTGCATATGTGGCTGAACTGCACACTCATTCTCTCTTTGTGAGACACACACACACACACACACACACACACACACATTTCTGTACTATGGCACCAGATGGCATGCCTCGACACAGTCAGGTGGCAAACCAAATCATTCCTCCACGTGGTTACCATGGGGACCCGCTACCACACACACAAATACGCACACACACGCCAGATACCCTGCCACTGGCTTAGTAAGGTCTGTGCTAGCGGCATTTCCCCATGAATGCTAATTATGGGGACATGTGTCCCAGCAATAACAACTGAGAGGCAGCGGGTCACAGTGCACACTCACATACTTTACAATATGTTTCTCTTGCTGTGCATGTGAGGATTTCCACTGATATCATTCATTCACTCTCAGTATCCCATCTTAACCTTCCACTACATGCTAAATCCTTCACACTTTAATTGTAAAGATTTTAGTCGTGGTTGATTTGGCAACTCCGGTTGTTACTGTGGTGACAGCAAGTAAGATTTAACACTACAGCACTACAACATGTTGGGGACCATTCTGAGGAGTTGGAGGAGTACAGCCTGTCATATGCAACTCTTCATCTAACATCTAACAGCTCACTATAGCTGCCCCTCGTTCATTACTCCGTTTAAAAAATTAAAACTGATCCACTGACGGTTGTCTTGTTTTGAAAACATTTTTTTTTAGAAAAATCGCAGTCACTCAATGCATTGTCAACCCAAGTCATCACATGCTGATGATTTGTCAGTGCCCCTCAGTGTCTTAAACCAAAGCACAAGCTATCCTTTATTAGCTGTATCTGGTGCAACCAGAAAGAATTTTTAACACTGTGAAACACTAGCAGTTTGGTTATGTGCAGAAACTACCTTTTCATGTTTCGACACAAAAACTACTTGGTTCGACATATGGAACATTACGTTACATGTGTCATGTGATGCCACTGAAGTTACTTGTGCCTTACAGCTTTCAGTAACGCTTCGTTTTCACATGAGACATGAACCCTGTTCTCCTGGCTGAAAGTCTCGTGTTTGACCCTTCGTCCACCCCACCTCCTCCATATAAGGTAGGTTTACGCTGCAGTAACTTGAAAAGCCAAGTGCGTTTCTTTTAGCTACTAACAGTTGCCATGCAAGTTACCATTGAAGTACCATGCATATCTTAGTCACGGTCAAAAATTGCTGGTGGGTAATGAGTTGGGAATGAGACCGTGTTGCTCACCTGTATCTCTTCCTTTAGCAACTCACTGTAGTTGCTCCTTCTTGTTCATTACTCATTTCAAAAATGAAAACAGATCTGCTTACAAAAAATGCTCAGTGATGATGATGATGTTATGAAGATGCATTTTTGAAGAACAATAGTGGTCGTTGTGAATGACACTGACAAACACTGCAGTTCCTGCAGCTGCTTCACAGTACAGTGAGCTGACAGTAATGTTATCAATGAGGTGAAATTTTGTTTGATTAGGTATATAAATCATTTTCCTGTATCCTTCATGTTTGTAAGCAATCTAAATATAGCTTGTGAGTGGTGGACTACCTTATAGAGAGATATTTACCAAAAAAAAAGACCATAAATAGCATAAAAATGGAGATTATTTTCCTGAAAATATTAAAGCAGTTATAATCGATAGTTTTACAACAACATGGTAGTGTGAAGAAAAATTCTTCACTTGGTTTTTGACTGTCTCTATATAATAAAGACAAATAAAGCCCTCAGAACATTTTTTTTAAAGAACCGACAGAGAATTATCATCTGAATCTGCAGCTCTCCTCGGTTTTTACCAAGCTTTATAGTGAGTTTGAGCTCATTGTTTTGCTCTCTGTGCTCCCTGTCTCAGAAGTTTAAATTCGAATTCAAGCAGCTTATTTCAGAGGAAAAGTTCTGAAAGCCCCCTCCACACTACCTGCTCAGCACCAAACAGTACATGGTTAGAGACTGAACACAGTGGAGAATTTAGCAACTAAAGAGCTGGATATTTCCCTCAGGGGCTAGTAGAGACCAAAAACAGATGTCTGCTGGACACAGTGATCTGTTTCCAGCTCTAGTACAGTGAAACCTTGATCCTATTGTGGTGTTATGAAGTGATAGTAGAAAGCATACAATACAGGTGTTGTTTACATGATGGATTATATCAGTCAATGCAGCAGTGTCTCTGCAAGCTGCTTTTTAATTGGCTTTTGGAACAATGGAAGTCTGAGGTTTCCAGCAGTCACATCTGTAGTGAAACAGATGGAAGCTCATGGTATCAGATATCAATTTAGGTGTTTCATGGCCTTAAAGAAGTGGGACCTTTCATTAACTGATATGAGGAAGTAAGAAGATGAAAGGTAAGATAGAACAACATGTTTTGCTGGAGTAATTTCATGCATTATTTTGGTATGATTCTCCTCTGGACTCTCCTTTGGTTGTGAAATTGCTCTAACATTTTTGTAAACATTCAAACCCCCGTTAGCTGGGCGGTAATTACAGGCTTGTTGATGTCTGTGGTCACACCAGGGAAACCCCTTATCTCGAAAAGACTGTGATAATTTAATGGCGCTGAATTGTAAAATAATATAGAAATCCTCGAATAATTCCTCAGGCTATCTCAGGCAAAAAAAGTCTGGACATGCCCATGGTGTCATTGGCAGTTCAAAGCGATTAATGCATGTAAATTGCTTCACATACCTTTAAAGACGACACTCCAGCCCAGACAGACACACACCATGATGTCAAGTAGTCAGTCATTTGCAAAATGAAATGAATCTACTCCCTGTTCTTCTTCACACCCACACATAAGTGGTACAAAGGAGCAAACGTGCAGTTAAAGTTATCATGGCTCTGGGTGTGTGTTAATCTTTCAACCGATTTAAGAGATATTGATGAAGCACAGAGTGATTTGACAGGTGTGTGTGTATGTGTGCGTCCTTGGTTTCTAAACCTGCAGATTCTTTAGTGAGAGTGAGACCAAGCTCTGCCTGCAACACTTCACACACCCACACATCCACTCACATCCTCAAACAGATGCAGGAGTTTTTGATACACGGATTGTTGGTGACACTTTAATATGAATTTTACATGTGTTTTGAGGGTGTAGAAGGCTTGTTTACCTCCGTAATCTGGGTAAACAGTGGAGTTCAGCCTGTATTTTGTGTCGTAATGGATTTTACAAACTGTCAGAAAGCTTATTTTCCATCCCCACCTGAGATGTAGGTGGTGAAATGTTTAAGAAGCCCCAGACTAAATGACACTGTTTGATGGCACTGCATGCTCAAATCTCATTTCTCCAACTTCCCTCACAGACACAGGAAGAAAGTTTCTATTAAAATCAAACAGAAACAGAGATGACGCAGAAAAGGTTACATTCCGACTCAGTCGTCTGTCTCAAAATCCCCGATGCAGACACCCACCCACCCTATCTGCCCCTGCCACACAGACTCACTGGGGCTTTGAGACATTCTTCAGTTCAATTAAGAGCAAACTGAAATAAAACAATCTGGGAAAATGAGATTTTCTCTTTGCAGCAGGGCCCACAGTGGCTGCGCAGTGATGACTGAGCCTTGGGAGCGAGCTGCATGCTGGGGCCCTGCACTGTCTTCTCCGTCACCACCTGGGTCTCTGTCTAATTAATAATGTGTGTAATCAGGGAATGAACAAAGGGAGACAGGAAGGGAAGAAGAAAGACAGAGAATTAATAGTTTGTGTACTTAGGGATTGACAGAAATGCTGGGAGGAAGGGTGGTAAAGGAAAGAGAGAATGGTCTCCCGTTTTGAGACATGTTTCACCTCAGTCACCATGGCCACACAAGTGTGTCTATACTTTGACATTTTACTTTTTCTTTTATTGTTTACATTTTAATTTCACCTGCATTAGCAAAAATGTATTTAATCTAAGATAAGTATATTTAAAATGAGTAAATCCAGTTTTAAAATGAAATAAACAAAGTAAACTGAAACTAAATAAAATGTAATCAGCATGGAGTTGCTTTATAACCCATAGAAAAATGTATAAAAAATAAATGTGAACACTGTCGAGACAGAATATATAAAAGGGAGGAGGGAAATCAGGAAACCGTCAATTTTGGCAGCTCTGTGTTATTGAACAAAACTTTATATATTTTTTTGCCGGCTAGCAAAAAAAAAAAAAGTCAAAAGTCAAGAAACCTCAAAATGTTTGGTAGCTGGTTGAAAAGTTTTACAAAATCTTACATGGTTGGCTAGCTAGATAAAAATTTAACAAAACACTGCATTGTCTGCTAGCTAGCTAGAAAAGTTGTAGTTAGCCCACTCATGACGGCTTCACAGAGAAGCTCTAATTTTCCCTCCTTTGAGAAAAACTGCTGGCTGAATTAATGGAGCAATATGGCCAAATAATAGAAGATTTAAAAAACAAACAGCACGGTAAAGAAAACTGACTGTCTGGCTGCAACTGGCAGATTGTTTAATGGATCATCTGGAGTGACAGAAGGAAGAATCACATCATAACATGGAATTGGGTTGAGTCTGTCCCTTAATTTTCTTCAAAGAACGTGATTGTTTTGCTTAATTCATCATCATAATTTATCATTTGTTTTTAAAATTAAAGAGTAAAACCTAAGTTTAGATTCAAAGAGCCTTCTTTTTATCATCAGACACGGGCTGAGAAAGAACCAGTGTCGACTGAATAACAACCTTTATTTTTGTTTTTTATCTTTTTTTCCGGGAGACATTTTGTACACAAGCACATATACTCATTCAACACAAATGATCATAGAAACAAATTCATGCAATGAATGAGGACAGTCTAGCACGCGGAAAAAATATGTCCTTGGAACGCAGGTTGTTCATTTCTTTTATTAAGACACACTAGGGCAGACAGGAATCAAAGGAAATTTTATATTTTAGAGCTCGGATCCATAGAAATCGATTCGAGACAGCGCACTTGGGTTTTGGAGACACAAGCATGAACCTAAAGAGGCAGAAAAATCACTTTTGGTTCAAAACAGAGAGATAGATGAGAACAGATTGCTGTTGGGAGGCAGGGAGGGGAGGGAGGGCTTTTTGCTCCTTGCAGTTGTTGTGTCTTGCCAGTACATGTTTGTTGGATGGCTGACAGCACAGCTTAACAACTCTATATTCCTGCGGGATGGTAAATTCTCAGAGAGATTGACTGTTTCGACCAGAGAAGATGGATTTGGGAGAACTGCATTTGGCTGCAATTTACTGGTGAGTCTCCTGGAGGAGTCATGGCCCTAAATCAGCCGAAATTCATAAATACTGTAAACTTATCTTCTTTCCACGTGACAGTAAAATATGTCTTGACTTATGACAGGAGGGATTTTGTAACTTTGTAGACTTCAAAGTGTCTGTACTTCAGATCCTGATGGCAAATTCAACCACTGAGACTGGCAACTTTATGATACTGATTATAATATTGTTGTGAGGATATTTGCAGTCCATCCCACTTCATTAGACGTTAAATAGAGGGTGGAAATTAGCACTGGCCAGCAGGGGAATGCTGATTATTTTTTGAAGTTTTTTATCTCTCATAGACACATTGACAAAATTGGATATCTGGCAAATCCTGGGACGACCCAGAAATTGCTCAGTAGACTTTTTAATAAGGCCAGCAAAGAATCCCTCAGACTACACCTCAACACTTTCAGCAGTTTGCACTAAAATTTCTAATTCTGGTGAACACTCTGACTTTGTTATTTCTTTTTCAAAGGCACCAAATTAACATTCAGTGTTTATGAAGCACCGATTCATTTACATTTATTATCACTATTTAAAGGGATAGTTCACCCAAAGATGGAGCCATTTTGTACTCACCCTCATGCCTTTGCCAGCTTTGCAAAGTCTCCAAACAGTGAATGTGAATGGTGACCAGTTTTCAAATGAAAAATAATGTAATCCAAGTCTCCTAAAGCCCCATTACATCAGGTGAGCAGTATGGAGGCATTTTAAGGTTGAAAAGTGTTAAACTCCAGCAGGACTAAAAAACTAAACCTGACCTTCAATCGGCATGAGGGTGAGTAAATTATGACTGAATTTTCATTTGGTGAAATATCCCTGTAACAGACTGGCAACCATATTCAGGTTTCTCTCTTGTCTTGGTCAACTTCTTAAATCAGGGATGTCAAACATAAGGCCTGCGGGCCAAATCAGTAGCCTGCCAAAGAGACAAATGTGGCCCACTGGATGACTTTGCAAAATATACAAAATTGCAAAGATGCCACTTATTCTGAGATATTGTTGAAACTGTTTTTCTTAAGACATCTCAAGCTGTTTATTATCTGTTTTGTGACTGAATAGTTTATTAATTGTGAACCTTTTCAGAATGTACCTGTGCTTCTTTACAACAAAAAAGAGAAACTTTTGGAGGTGTTGTTATTTATCATCACACAGCACTACTTTGATTGAGTATATTACTTTTATACAAACCTCTTTGCTCCCCAACCTTAGTTGTCCTGATGGACGGATAAAACTGCCTCAAGGCCATGTTCAGCTCAGACTTTGTAAGACACTGAAGGTCCATGTGTAACTTTTTGAGACTCACCCTGTCACAAATCAAACAACCACACCGCGACCACAAAAGATAGGTTTCTGTCCACTTCCAGACTGACTGGTGTGGTTTGTTTGTGGTCTGAAAGCAAACAAACCAACCACAGGATTTTACAATAGCAGGTATGTTATTTTGGCTAATTTAAGGAGCTAAACTACAAGTGAATCCATCTCCTAATCATGAAAACTGTTCACGATCCTCTAAGTCATCTGTTTAGACTATGTATAGACTATATTTATGCAAATAATTCCACAGCCAAAACACATATACATGAAAGTGTGGATAGTTTCCCAGATTAGTGGGTCAGAAGCTGTTAAAATTGTTGTTCCTGTAACCAACTCCATGTACTTTGTCAGATTAAAAAGTGTGTGTCAGTGATTCCACAGTAATAAGCCCCCAGTCAATACTGTACAAGACAACTAAATTTTGTCTTGTAATGTTAATGTTATGGTTGTTAGAACATCTGTAAAGTGGAGAGATGTATTAGTTATATGTCCAAATGAAGTTGCACTCTCTATCAGCACTCATTGCATATCTCTTATCCAATCAAATTACTTGATCAGAACTAACTGTTTTTAAAGGTTTGGTCTGTATGTGGCCTGTGAGCTAAAATGAGTTTGACGCCCCTGACTTGGAGACTAACTGACAGATAAGGTCTTTTGTGTCCTCCAGCAGCATTATGTGTTTAGGTCAGAGGGTTTAGAGAGCAGAGTGGCGTAGCAGAAACGTGCTAAGTCCATGACCCACAGGTCAATGGATCGGACCAATCCTCTGCTAATAGAAAACACTGTCAACCAGCAGGGATTCGTGTCATTTCTGTCTCATCCATCCATAACCGCATTGCCATGTTTTCAGATAAATAGTCAACCTTGTGTCTTAATTGCTAATCTGCTGCTTTGGTGAACTTAAGCAGCGAAGGTGATCGACTAGACCTTTTTGTTTCATTTTCAATTAAATGCCTTTATTTGTTCTGCCTCTTCTCATTTCTTACATACAGTGAGTTTAAAGACTTAGCAATGAAAACATTTTTTAAGGTAAAGGCTTGACAAAACCATGACTATAGAGGTTGATCCATCCCATTCAATCCATTGCTTGTCCTTGGTCCTTCAGTTAAACCTTTTGTTGGTTATCAGTGGGGGCCAAAGAAGAATATTTCAGTTTTCTGAATGGTCTAAGGTGCTGCATTAAGATTACAGTCTCTATGGAGGCATGAGTTCAAATCTCACTGCTCCAGTTATGTAGAATATTTTGCCATGTTTTTAAAAAATGTATCATGGAATGTCTTAATTGTGTATTCTTTTTACTGGAAGCAAAGTACATCCTGATTTTCATCTGGCACATGATCAGAGTTTTCAGAATGAAAGAACTCAAGTTATAATAAGTTAAGCTTTCAAATAAAGCATTTCCACTTTGGTGCATTGCTTGCCTAGATTTACCTTGGAGGAGAGTAGGAGGAGAGTTTGCCAATCCAATCCTCTGTTTTGCAAGTCCTCTTGATTTAGTGTGTACTCAGAAGACCCTGACTGATAAGAAATTTGTTTAAAATCAGCAATTGTTGATTCACATGCTTAGAGCAGTGTCGGAAAGCAGAGTGGCGCAGTGGAAGCGTGCTGGGCCCATAACCCAGAGGGCGATGGATCGAAACCATCCTCTGCTAATGTAATAGCTATAGCACTGTGACTCTGTCTGTCTGCTGCAAACCAATAAGTACCACTTCCACAGGAGTCTTCTCCTAATGACAGGTGTAAAAACTATGTTTTTTTTTTAAGCTGCACTTCGGTTCCTGTCTTCATTATGGCTGCAATGTTTTTTATAGGTAAAGATTCACAGAACCAGGACTACAGCAATCAAAGGCCCACCCCTTTCTGGTAATGTGGCGAGGGGCTCCAGTCTCTATAGAGGCATGGGTTGGATTCCCACTCCTGCCAATCAGATTCCTCTCTTTGATCATTCAGGCAAACCTTTCATTGCAAGGGCAAAAGGCCAAGGTGATTGGACTTCGACTTTCAGGGCTTTCATTGCATAGAGTTGCAAGGACAAGGCGAAGCAGGGACGGACAAGTGTGAAGCTGCTGCCAGTAGTGCTGAGCAGTCAGTAGTGCTGGATGGCAGTATAATGTTCCATGGTGATGGATGGAAATGATTTTTTTTCTTAGTTAAACCACTGGTTTAAGCATGAAGTGTGGTAGTGTGGCCGAGTGGTCTAAGGCGCTGGATTTAGGCTCCAGTCTCTATGGAGGCGTGGGTTCAAATCCCACCACTGCCATGTAAATGCATTATCAGTTCACAATGTGAGGTTCTCATTGTTGACTGAAACCTCCAAGAAGGCATCTTGTTGTGTCTAAATGGTGTAGCAGAAGCAATAGGTCAACCTTATTGCTCGCACATTCACCCAGGAAGAGTTTTCCAATTTCGTCCTCATTTTCACAAGTCAACTTGATTTAGCGTAATTACACAAAATGCTCTGACAGATAAATTCATCTGAAATCACTGATCACAGGTTCACACCCATAGCGGTAGTAACTGAGAACAAAGTGGTGCTTGTCCAAATTTTTGAACATTATTTTGCTAACATTCAGGTACTTTATAGATGTGTCATCTGTGATAAAAAAAACAGCAGGGGGGCTGGATTTAGACTTCAGTCTTTCAGGAGCTGTGGGTGTGAATCCCACCACTGCCATCTTAATCTCCAAGTACTTGGATATTCTGGCCAAAATCTCAGGATTACGGCGGGGAACTAGGAAACATAAGTGGTAAATGTCGTTCTAAGTGGTCTAAGCTGCTTGCTTGAGCCTAAATGGATGTAGAGGTCGGTACCCAAATCTTACTAACTGCAGGACTTTGAAGACCCACAACATGTTCATTCATAATGCCACTGTTTCCATGTTCTCTAAACTAAGGCACTAAAAGCCTTTTGGCAAAAATAAGCTGTCAGGCACATAATAAGCCACTTTAGCACATTGATTCCCAATAGTTGTAAGTACGAAGAGCAGTTGCCAATCTTGTTCTCTCATGTTAAGCTCTAGTCAATTTTGGAAGTAGCTAATTGTGCACTAATCATGCATAATTAGCCTCTGGAGAGAATGGACAATGCAGTGGGACATAACCAAATGTTCCGGTGTAGCTGCTCCCACAATCTGGGCCAAGACGTGGGCTGCTGTGTGGAATGGTTTGAGTGGAATGCTTCTCTGCGCAGTATATAAATCACCATTTTGGGAGGTTTTGCATACACGTGTCTGCCTCCAGGCAGGTGATTTCACCTGCCACAAATGCCTGTTTTTCTTCAGAACTGATGGTTGCTTTTATCCTTGGTGCTGTAGATTACATCATATTTGTTTTGACTTCTTCTCTTTTGAGTCTAGCTGAAGCTCTTGATAACCAGTCACAGATTCTCATCTTACAGAAGTAAACATGTTGCTGTTGTGACTGCATGACGTATGATTCAAAGCCTCTCCAGTAATTTGATTTAGAGGTTGTCTATGAGTTTGTGTTAATGAATGTAAAACAATTCAAATCATGTTTCATGGATCCATACAACTCATATTCTGAGTCCATGTCCTTATTTTTCTTGTTGTTTACTTAAAGGTGCTGTATATTACATTTACTTCCTGTAGAGGCTGCAGAATGGCACTAGCAACTTAGACCAAAACAAATGCACACTTTGTTTCCACGATAAAGTTGGAGAAAAAGCATCTAAAAACACATTGTTCACAAAACCTAAAACTGTAAAATCAGGCAGTGTTGATGAAATAAGGATCAGATTATGTTACTACATTGCCAAGTTCTCACTTACAAACATATTTTAGTGTACTTCTTTTTCTCAAACTGTCAAACAAGGGGGTGCTGATCGAATATGGCTCAAGAGTTTTTTTTTTTTTTTTTTACTGCATCCAATTTCTTGTATAAAATGTTGTCAGGAACATATTTTAGTGCATGGTGTTGCTGTAATATGCCTGTGAGAAAGTTACCTTGCCAGACCACCATGTTTAAAACTGACACAGGGAGGACAGAGAGAGACTTGCATGCACTTGCATGCACAAGTATGCAAGTGCACATGCACATGTGGCCGTCTCAGGAAAACAGAGAATCTTGGATAGCAGCACAAACTGAGAGTGTGATTTCTCTGCTCAGGATGCTATAAGTCCACTCTGTCGTTTCATAGCATATAGTTGTTTGATGACACCTGGCAAGGCTGATTGCTGCAATTTGCACCTTTAACCTCTCCACCAACTGCTTAGTTGATGTAACCCATGTTTTTCTAGCAAAATAGATACAGAGCTTCAGTATGACAACAGTGACACCCAAATCATTTTGGTCCATCAGTTCAGATCTGAACTGAATCACACACACTGTAGCTGAACAATTCTAAATTGGGACATTCTGAGCTGCAGTGTGAAAATAGTCAAAAAGTCGACTGTGTTAGTTCCCTCCTTTTGAGCCTCTTGTACCCCCGGATGCCAAGGATCAACTCCCTACACACTTTCTTACATCTGTCGCCTCTTCTCTCATCCTCCCTGTCTGAATAAATAAAAAATACTACAGCTGAGTGGCCTGCCAACTTTCCTGTTAGGCGACAAAAGTTGGGACCTCATATCCCTCCATTCTACACCGTAGAGCCCAGAGCCAGATGTACACATATTTGTGTGGATTAAGGGCTGAAAAAGGTTTTCATCAGAGTTATGAAGCTCTGTGAACACACTGTTCTTTGTTCCACACCTCAGTTCCATGAATTGTTGCCCATATGAACACAATGGCTTCTCCTACATTTAGTCAGAAATAGAAATTTAATGTGGTCCTCACAAAAACATTAATCATCATAGGTTTCCACAAAAATGTTCCATTTGTGATGTCGATGAACAAATGATCAGGTGTAATTTATTTTACAGTATGTGTTGCTGTGTGCTTTTCCCACATTGTAGCATGAGTCGGGAAAAGCAGGATATTAATAACACACATTTAGTGTTTGAAACAGTTGATAGCCAGTAGCAATCTATGATATACTGACAGGATTTGAAAATGTTGCTCAAGTTTTCTCTTTGATGTTACCCCTCTCTTTGCTACTTTACTCGATCAGACTCATCTCACATATGCCAGTTAATTAATATCAGTTTATGTGTGGAAAGTGGTGCATGCACAGTGTGAGAATCAAGCATTATGTCTTCTCTCTATGCAAAATGCTCAAAGGGAAAGAAGAATATTTCTGGACTATGAAAAGATTCACTGCTATACATGATATAGCTTCAGTGTGATAGAGAAATGGCTCATTATGATCCACAGCAGCATCTGTATAGAAATATCCTGTCCTCCAACTATATGGCAAGATTGATTTAAGAAAATTATGTTAGTTATGAATAAAAATAATTTACACATCTACAGAGGGAGTGCCACTGTAACATTGCTTGTATTAGCCATTTTGTGGAAAGTTGTCAACTTGCATCACTTCTACGAAGCAGTGTTACTCATTGTCAACTGCAGCAAAGCAGCTGAGTTTGGCTGTAAAAGGGACTAGAATTATTCCTTTGCATGACATCAGTTCGTAGATACTGCAATAACTGTACAGTTTGGTAACAGCCTGAGTCCTGTCATTTCCCCTTTCGCTCTCTTGTTTGCCTGATCACTGCTCCCAGTCAAGAATTAGTGTTGTAAATAACAGAAAATTTCTGTTTTTTTCCACTTTCATGATCTTTAGAAGTGCTGGTGGGCAGATTTTGTTACCTTTGAACAGAGCCAGGTTAGCTGTCAGTCTTCGCGCTAAGCTATGCTAACAGGCTGCTGGTTGTAGCCTCATATTTGCTCTGTAGACTTGAGAGTGATACCCATCTTCTCATCTAACTCTTGGCAAGACTGCAATTAAGTGTGTTGAATTCTTACTTTAAGATGTAATGCTTCATTTTCATCAAACTTACATAATTTAATTACAAGATTCTGACTTGTAAATGGCCCTGTGGTAAGTATGACTAAGAATATTTTTATAAAAGTGGAGATAAATTTGGCTAAAAAAGAAATAATACTGAAGTTCTTGATGTGCTTGCTCCACATCTGCCATCCTTTATTAAAGTTAATTAAACCCAAATGTAACAGATGTGGTGTAGTTTCTTCAACTTGCAAACTAAAAGGGAAAATCTGACATCTTTAGAAATATTTTTTGAGAGCAAACTTTTTTTGCATCATTCATCAAAATTTAAATGAGAATCATGGTTACACTAAGTCTACTTGGGAAAGGTTTTTACACTATAAATAAAGTGTGGAGAGAATAAAAGTTCTCCCATTTGAATTCTAATAAACCCACCACCTATACACACAGAAAAGGCCAAGGTAACTGACTACTCTCCGAGGATGGGGTGTCCCTAAAATTACACTCTAATCCTCGACTCACACATCTTATTATAGTGCCTGAAAATCACCTGCATTACTTCCCCCTTTTCGTCTTTTCTGTTGTCTTTTTGACTTTCTCTTACTTCCAATATATCTCATATAATGTCTAAGTTACTTTGCCTGACCCCCTTCTCTGTCTTAAATTTATGTTAACTTGATAAGGTTGGCATGCTGATATATGTTAAGTTAGCATAGTAGTAAATTTAACATGTGGCACGTTTGGCAGTACACAATCACTGTGGTTATGAAAGTGACACAGCAGGCTATTCAAATGACTTGAATTTAAACCCACCCATGGCTGTGTCAGAGACCCTGGGCTGTCGATGCAGTATGAAGAGGAAAAGGGTCCACACATGGAGGAGGTGGGGTGGACGGATGGCTCAAACAAACTTTCACCCAAGGGCCAGTATTTCAAACCTTTTAATCTAGATCAGAATTATGCAGACTACAGGGATCCCCTTCTGTTCTCCCAGACAAGAATAATTCTGATCAACACAAGATTGCAGAATCTAGATTTACAGTCTTCAGACCGGTTTCCATCTGTTGGTCAAAGTAACATTTCATTTCAGGTGTAGTGCTGCCAAGTGTAGGTCAGGGTCGTCTACTTGGGGCTTCGAACACAGTGAGGAACCTTGCATCCTTTTGCGATTTTATGAAGCTTCATGATGCAGGTGAGAATTATGTTGCTCCTCTGTGGGAAGAAATTTAAAATTCTTGGTTTTGCACTGACCCATTTTTTTTTTTTTTTGTTTAGCAAATTGTTTAATTTATTTTTTAAATTTGTTTTGGCATGATCTGTGTTACTTTAATATGCCAGAAATGAATAAAATAATGCTAAAATATAAATCCCACAAGCCCTAAATATCTCTACATCCATCTTGAATCCATACTGAATCCACCTTCCCAGTGGGATCAGCATAAAATTAGCATTAAAGCTATTGTAATCTGCACTTTGAATTTTGAAATTCAATTTTGTAGGATCAGGATCACACCTCATAGTTTTGAAATACCCAAATTTGATTTTTAATCCCCCCCAAAAATCCTTCCATTCATCAAGGTTCCCATGTGAAACCAAATATTCATTAAAAGTTGTAAAGCACATGAAGGCATGAAGTGAAACATGCCAACGCTGTTGTCTCGTGCCATTCTCACTGTTTGTTGTCTCACGCATAACTCCACCTGGTATCTCACATTTTAACAGGGCTTCAAAACAACTCACATGATTGGCTGTTTGCTTAGTTAGTTATCGCACTACTGCAGGGATATATAGGCTGTTTATGAGCCAGGCTGTTTTCGTTCCATGCTTTCATGGTACATTTAAGTAACTATAACTATCAAGCTTTTTATTGAAGTACTTTCTTATTGCTATTAGTGGTGTGTGTATCGCTGATAGATATTGCATTCATTTTATTGTCCAGGCTTACCATGAAGTATTGAAGGAGCAAGGAGTAATTTACATTCACTGTAGAACTGTCACTTAATTATTATTTTTTAAATATTTTTTCAGGCAAGCAAGTAGCCATTTAGATTTCCAGTAGTTTGTTAGTTCATTCAGATAACACCTATTGGGAAATTTGCTGACATTTTTGTAATGATAAGTTTTACTGTTCTAGAATTTCCCCAAAAACCCTAAACTCATCCCAGGTGCTACAATGGGACATCTTTAATTTTGAGTTTCAACTACTGAATCCCAGAGGCGATTGTGAAAGCAATAGCAGTGATGTGCGAGAACCCCATTTGATTTTTCCAGAGCATTCATGGTCCCACCATCACTTCCAACAACTACGGGCATCCTCCAAGGTGACACATTTGCTCTTTTTCTCTTTATTACAGTCGTCAACTATGTCCTCAGGCAATCATTAGATACCAGCTGCTCCAAAGGTCTCACAGTAGGCAGAAGATCTGGTCATCAAAGCCAGAAGTGGATGAACTCATATCCTCAGCTTATAAGCTTTTAATGTCACTTAAAGACTTAGCAGCCAAAGTGGGCCTAATTCTAAATGTCAAGAATGCCTGATTCTGAACGAAGAGCTGGATCATCCGCCCATCCACTTGATGAACGGCACTGACATCAAGAAAAGCGACGACTTCAGATACCAAGGGTCATATGTAGTCAGCAGCAGACAAGACTTCCTGACAAGGAAAGGGCAGACTTTGTAGTAAGTTACATCAAATATGTTAGTCAGGTGTCTCAAAAGCTTCCAAGATCAGTGTTTTTGAAGCCTGTGTGGAAAATATCCTTCATTACTGAGCTGAAACAATGAGTAAAGAACTCCAGGATCGTCTTGAGGGAACATACGCAAGACTCCTCATGCTCAGATTTATGGTGGCATCCCTCCAATCTCAGCTCTTGTAGCACAAAGAAGAGTAAAAGACCAGATAATCTCAGACATTCTGCTCTGGAGACTTCTTTGGAAGCAGACCACTCACATTTTGAAATCTGCTGACTAGGACTGGACACTGGACTGACTGTGAATGAACTTGGTGTGGCAATGAGGAAACAGAAACCAGTGGAAGCAACATGTGTCTCAGATCTCAAGGGCACTCGAAGGATGATGATACAATTTGAGCTCTGGTTATGGTCATTAAAAAAATAGACTTAAACTGTATGAGGACAGACCTGAGAGACACATGAGAGCTATGAATGTAAGTTAGAAGAAAATACTGTAGACGGGAAGGACTGTAGTGTGAGAAAAATGAGCAGTTGGTGATCTTTGCTGAAAAGTCAGGGGAACACAGGAAGCTGATACTATTGATCTTGAGAACACACATGTTTGTAGCAAAGTTTGTCCTTCCAATAGTCAAGATTTCACTATTCTGCAGCACTTTGTTAGCTTGGATAACAAGACTCTTCCAGAACATGACTTTAGCTTAGTGAATATTCTCATTTTTAGGGATACAATCAAGAGATTGAACCAGACATACTGATTAACAGTAAGCCAGCTGAAATAACATGAGGGGAGCCGTGCACACAGAGGTCCATCAGAGCTTCATCTGCTCAGCTCAGCTGCCTTTAATCAGAGTGCATACTGTATTTTTCACTGACACAGATCTAAGTATGCAGAAGTCCTTTTATGTTATTGCTTTAGTATCCCAAGTCTGTTAGACTGCAGTCCTACCATGCTGCTGCCCTCACACAGTCAGCCTTTGACTCAACCTACAACATCAAACACTGCAAATCTATATTCTACAAGTTTTCACAGGAAGTAAAGCAGCATCACCCCAGCTGTCATTGTCGGCCAATTACATCTCTAAGCTCCCAGGATCCAGATTACTGATTTGCCCCATGCAGATTAAAGAAGTGAGTCTATTATTTTACTTGAGCCTCGCTCTATCTAAAGCAAGAGAACTTGTAATCCATAATGTAATATGTCGCTGGTGGAGTTTGTGTGTGTGCGAGCAGTGAATGTGACTGTGTGTATGTTTCTATATATAAAATCAAACATATCCCCACTTGCTCTATTAAACCCATGATTAGCCTCTATGACAGACAGGAGCAAGCTTAGCACTAACTCTGCTTGCCTTGATCAAAGACACACACGCATACACACATAAAAGTGCATGTGCATATAAAAATATAGTCTTGACAGTTGCATACTAAAACTGGCAGACACATAAATACAATGTTATGCATGTATTCACACACACACTTGCACACAAAACAGACCACAACTATTTGCATGAATGCTTAAAGTGTTTGTTTGATTCCATGCCCGCGTCTGCACATGACTAACATCTGCAGTAATGAGGTTGGACTTTCCTAACAAGTGGTTTCACTTGTCACCTCTAAAAAAAAAGAAAGATTAAAAAAATCTTCCTCCCCTCATCAAAGGGCGGAGGATTAAGGGGGAAGGTAAAAATAGCCCACATGAAGAAGACTTTTTAGCTGTGGGCTGATAGCAGAAATCTGCTCCCTTCTCCCCTCACTGTTATCCCCCTTTTCATCCTATACTCATTTCCTTCTACGCTTTAAGCATTCGGTCCATATACGCTACAGAAACCTTGTAGGTCCAATTTGTGTTCAACGACTGTATTTGGAATCAGTCATATAATCCACTGAATCAGTCAGATTTAGCATCATAATCTTATTATGTTGCCACAGCTGCCGATAAAATGAAAACAACACGATGGTTTCTACATGTGCCAAAGACAGCCCTCTTATATCCTTTTCAGCCCTATTATACTCTTCTATACATAGACTGAACGAAGAACATATTGGGGATTCTTTTAGGGATGCAAGTGAATACAAATACACCATTCAGATATGAACAGAATGATCATGCCACATCTCAGACTAAGCTTTTAAAATAAGGAGAAATTTGTAATATATTGACAAGCAGTCACTGAACTGCAACTCTACATTATGTATTTTCAGAGCAGTGGGTTTTTGTTTTCAGGATAACAGGCATAAATTTACATTGACAAACAAGTGTTGAAAACTGCTGATCAACTCATAATACAGGACTTGTCCTCACTATTTATCGTCCATTTACGATGTTGCACTTGTCTTGTACTCCTGAATTATTCCTGCAGTCAGCCCGAGCGTCCCTGAGTCTGGGGAGGAGCGGGCAGAGGGAAGCAACTTGCTTTAACCATAGATTGCATACTAAACAGGATTTCAACCTCCTTCATGTAAAGTGTGTGGCTTTAACTATTCAATTTTGCATGTGAAATTGATACATATTGCTCCTTTAAATGGAAACACACAGACACAGAGGACACACAGAAATTTTTAATAATAATTGAGATCACATTAGACTCAGACCGTATCAAAAGTAATCCTTTTTTTCTCTATACATTGGGAAAAAAAGGACTGTTGGCAGCCAAAGGAACAGTGCTTGTCATGATGCAGATGTACCAGAATGTACAGGCTAGTGACACTGCAGAAGGATGAGTCGTGACACTAGTATTAGTACATATTTGTTAGTATTTCAGCGCCTACCTTAAAATTCCCATTAAACAGCCAGCTGAGTGCTTATTACTTTCGTGTTTTCTGTAAAACAGGCAGCTAATGAGGGACTTGTCACAGAAATTGATATTTGCAGCAGCCAATTGCATGAGTCCATGGTGTAATTCTCCATAGATATAATCCTGTCTCTTCTCAGACTGAGAACTCTCAGGCCAGACAGTAACCAAAACAGTGTCAGAAACCAGCAAAGACCAGTTTGACAGCAAGAAATAAGCTACAGTACCAAGTTGGTTTTCTCTCCAGGTTTAGCTCCTGGCACCTCGGCGCCGAGTCACAGCTAACCGAGCTAGTCTTTTGATCAGAAAAGTTTTCAAAGGACCTCAGTACTGTATTCGGAGGTTGTTTTCGTGCCTGTGACTGGCCATGTTTACTGGGAGGCTGCTGAGCCCAATTCTGTTGCCTGCTAACAGCCGCTAACAGATACACCTAGCTTCTTTAACAGCAAAACTAAAGTTACTGGTCCATGAACAAACTCTGTAATTACACCACAGAGAGGTGAGGCTGAGAGGGGAAACCAGAAAATATTTTCTCTATAAAATATAATCCAGTTTCACCCAAATCCCAAAATGTCTACAAAAAGAACTTTTTTGTCAGTGTTGGGCCTGATACTGTGGTGTAGGTATTACGCACACTGATTTTGATCGAGTTTAGGATGTGCACTACAAGCGTGATTTGTGACATCACAAATTGTTTCGGAGCCAATCACAGTCCAGTATGCAACATCCTCAATAGTGATGTGGAAAGACACTTTTGAAAGAGAAAATATTTGCGTATGAATATTGGTTATGGATTTTTAATGAAGAAGGAGAAATAAATATTATGAATTTCTAACGAGGGATTTAAAGCAGTCATGATTTTGGGTTCCAGTTTCATTATTTCCCTCATGTGTCTTTGTTGGCTTCACCTCCTTTCTTTGTCCTTCTGCCTGCTTTGTGTGTCACCTGTGTTTCAGTAATTAATTAGTTGTGTGGTTGTATTGTGTTTAGTGATGCGTTGTGCTTTTTCCTCCTTACATTTCCAGTTTGTCTTTGTTTATTACTCAAGAATTCCAGCTCTTATACCCCAGTGTTTCTCAGTGTTTTTTGGACTGCTTCCTCATTTGTTGGTCTTTCTGCTTGTTTCATGGTTTCATGCCTGTTCCTTTGGATTCGTTTGCTGGACTGTTTCACTGGTTTTGATCTGTGCCTGCCTGACCATCCGTAAGCCTTTTTGTATTTTGGTTCTGTTCATTAAATCATTTGAGCTGCTCCAGCTCTGCCACCGAATCTGCATTTGGGCCCGTCTTCTTGTTTTTCTGCTACCCTGCTTGCCGCACAATGACAAGCATTTTTAAGGCTGGAGAGAATCTTTAGACATTCAGCAATGTTGATTCTCAATAACCTTTTTCACTAGATGTGTTGGGCAGTGCAGGATAAAGCTGACTAGTGTTCCTCAGGTGTTATTTTCACCTCTTGATCTCATGTTGAAGCCCGGCACCAGGCGTGACTTGACAGCAGACAGGACACAGAGGAGCTGAAGTTTAGGGACAGTTGGTTAGTGCATGCTAATGAGGTCAAGACAGCTTCTCACATTTTTGTTAGTAGTTTTTATAATTTTTTAATAGGCATTATCTGGACTTCCTCCAAGTGTTCATGGCTCACTGTGGACTGGTGAGACTGAGAGGCAAATCGTCTTCAAAGACATATAAACAAGTCCAGTTGCCTTTTATTTAATCCTTTCTTGAGATTACAATGACCTGGATGAATGAGAATATTCATGGACATTTAATATGTTGACATGGGCTCACTATATGGCAAGATCCAATTTCTGCTCACTATTAATTGGTCTTACCAATGAGTTGCTAACATTTATAACTGGCAAAATGGAGCCTATAAATAAGGGTAATGTTACTGTAAAGTGATACCAAAAACTGTTCTAGCTAGCATCCAGGTGCACAAAGCAGATTTAGTATTAAAAATGTCAAATGGAAATGTGTTTTATCATTTACTCAGTGCTTTATCAATCTGTGTGAGTTCCTTATCGATTTTACAATCAATACAACACAGCACTTCAAAATGATGAATAGAATATTGTTCATAAACTACTCATATCCTCACTTTTGTTATAAGTTTAAAGCCTTGTTTGAAGTTTTAACCTTCAGCCTCAGAACACTCATGATAACCTGAAAAGAGGAGATGTGGAACCTTGTCTTAAGAGGACAGAGGTTTCTGAGTGGGTGCAAGTGCAGACAAGGGGAGACAGGAAGTGATAGTAGAATTTCACAGGACGATTTGAGTCTCCTGGGAGAAAAAGAGGAGTGTCACATCTGTGGGACGTCTACTGATAAGGGTGCCCGGCTCTTCTAGGTCTGGTGAAGCAGCAACAACAATGTAGAGGGTCAGGAATTTAAATTAGGCCTGCAGTGTGGAAATCCTTCTGTATTTCAAAACATAAGAGCCTGAGTGTTGCTTTATACCCTAATATTGTTGGTGTTTGTTTGATTTCTGTGTTGTACTGGCTGTAAAATACAAATGTCCTTCTGGAACAATACATTTAAATCTAAAGTCATCAAAAAACCTCGACACTTGTTTTTGAACGTTCCCACGTTCCTCTTTGTGGTTGAGGAAATCCCCTCACACCTTCATCTTAAGAGATATTTTCACTTGGAGATCTTTGACTTGCATGATGGTCCAATCAAATGCTGGTTTCCTTACCTTATGAAGATACAAGGTTTAATTGGAGATGAGAAGGTATATCAAATTTATATGCTCAAATCATGGATAGATATAATCCTTCTATAACTCATGTATGTATTTGGAAAATGATGTAGGTTTTCCTGAGTTCATTCCTCTTCTATATGTGCAAGACATGCTTTGACCAGACATAAATGATATAAGGTCTTAATAATGGCCAAATCTCTCATAATGGAATGGTCAGAAGTCTTCTACATAGGGCACTTCTGTTGTTGGTCACCCTTTCTGAATTGCTACGTGATCAATTGTGGACTAATATTTTGTTGGCAAAGTCCAAAACTTGATGTTTTACAGTGTATCATGCATGCCGCATACAGGTTGCAACGATAGCAGCAGCAAAAGTAGAAGAACAACATACACTAGCACTATGTTTTTTTCAGCCATAGTAGAAGAGTAAGAGCGCCTGCTGATGCAGCACTGTATCATGCTGCAAGGGGGACTGTGATCTGTCTTTTTTGGCTGTTGTTGTTTTTGTTGTTGTTACCGTCCAGTATCCTTTATCTTTTTGTACATATTTGTAACTTGAGACGATGGTCTGTATTAATGTCTTATATGATAAATGCAAAAACCTCTCCAAATAAAGTGTAAAACAAAAAAGAAAGATCAACTTCTTGCAAGCTTTTTGTAAGTTGGTCAAGGTCAGTAAATCCTCAAAATCAGAATAATTACCTGCAGCACTAACTCACATTAAAGACGATAATGGAAGTCTGAGAATAAAGGAATGACTGAAATGGCACCCATGAGAGGACAGCTCCTCTATAAGCTTAAGACTCCGGAGAACAGTTACAGTCACAGCCATCTGCAGCGATATTACCACTGTCATGATCTACTGGACGTCTGAGTGAGAGTGAAGAAACAGACGCAGGAGGGAAACTTAATGTAAGAGGCCAAGTATATATGAAACAGTCAGTCCGGAGGCCGTGGGGACGTATAAGAACAGATGTAATAGTAAATTTTATTTATATAGCACTTTTCCAAACATGGTTACAAAGTGCAACAGGAGAATAAAAAGAGAATCCACCAATATACCATAAAATAAAAACACTATAAAAGAATACACAAGTAAGAATAAAGTATATGGTAAGATAAAGCAAATAAAACAAGATATAGAAAGCAAGGTATTAAGTAAAAGCGCATTTTAAAAAAGTGTTTCTAAATGAGATTTAAAACAGAACAAAGATGCGGCTTGTCTGATCTCCTCTGGCAGGTCATTCCAGAGCGACAGGGCCTTAATAGCAAAGGTCCTGCTGCCCTTTATTTTCAATTTGGAATCTCTGCAGCTAAAATCAAGGTTACGTGTGCTCTTTCATTGGAATTTGTGAGGAATCTGGCAGCAGATTTTTCAATTAGCTGAAGTCTGGACAGACTGTGTTTGCTTAAGCATGTGTAAAGTGTGTTACAGTAGTGAGATGGATTGAAAGCACAAATGACATTTTCCAGGTTTTTAGGCGAACGAAAGCCCCGGATCTTGGAGATTCTACATAACTGTGTGAAGCAGGACTTGAGAACTGTTTAACATCCTGATTAAAATTTAGATTACTATTGAAAGTTACGATGCGATGATGACTTTAGATTGATCAATATTCAATTAAATATTTTGACAGGCTATGTGTCATCTGCATAAAAATTAAAACTAATATTATGCTTGTGGATAATGTGTCCTAGTGGAAGCATGTAAATGAAGAAAAGCAGGGGACCTAGGACTGACCCCTGATGGACTCCATAAAACAAATCACCAATAACAACAGATCTAAAAGGGATTTAAACAGATGAGTGACCAGAATCAGCGGCTTTAGGAAGCTCAACAAATTCGTCTGGTTCCCAGGCTAAGACAAGCTCCAAAAATACTTTATCTGATATCTGATTCCGATAACATTTATAATACATTTGGATGGAAACACAGCACGTGTCTTTTCAAAAGACCCCCCATGTAATGCAGCCTTCTTTAAGACGCTTATTTAAAATGAATGATCCACAGTAACAAAAGCGGTGGTGAGATCTTAAAGGGATCAAACTGGTTGAGTGTTCAGGATCAGCTACTAAAGGAAGATCATTGAGCACTTTGAGGCCTAAAATGTAAGGTTTATCATATTCCCACAGAGCATAGTGTTATAAGAGACTCAGACACACACTTTGTAGGTTATTTGTGTGGATTTGTGTGTGTGAAGGATTGTTTTTTTCTGAACTGTCATACTGCAAATGTGTCTTCTCTGTGTGGATAATGAGTAGAAGTGTAGCTACCGAAGCAGAGAAGCTGGTAAGGTAAGGTGGAAAAAACATTTTCTCACAGATCTATTCAGCTACACACACACACACACACACACACACACACACACACACACACACACTGTCTTCATATTGATCAGTAAAGCTGAAGAAGCAGCTTCCATCTTCATTAGCTGCTGAAGTTTAAGTCAGCGTGAAGGTGAGCGAGATGAGATTTGTGCGTGTGCGTTTGCATGTGCCTCTGTGTATTGTTGTCAGCCTGCAGAGTTTCCATCTCTCAGTTGTCATCTGCATCTCATTCTTTCTGAATCCTTTAAGAGGCTTTCACGCCAATCACCCCCTCTCTGTCTGTGCCTCTGAGTGTCAATCTCCCAGTGCTGTTCTCCTCACCTCCGGAAAACACAAATCTGCAGAGTCATGGCTTGGGAGAGGAACTTTTCTTTGCATGAGCAAACCCCCCCGCGGTCTCCTCGGCGAGACGAGCGACCTGCAAAGTTAAGACCTTAAAGTCTCAGGTCAAGGTGGACAAAGAAAAGAAAACAGTCTCCAGCTCTGACGAAATTGTTTCTGCGAGACCGAGACAAGACAGGTCACCACCCACACATCTGCCATTTGGTGGACATTTCCTGTCCAAAGCACCGTCGACAGCCTCCTGCTAGATTGCGTACCTGCTGTGTTTTGTGTGAGTAAAAACCAGAATGGCCCCAAAGAGTCGGTGGCAGCCGGTTGTTATAATGAGACCACGGTGACAGCAAACACGGAGAAAACAGAGATGCTGTTATTTCCTTTGACTGTGTTTCAGTGACATTTTGCAGGTGAGTCCCAACCACTGAAAACTGTCTAGTCAAGAGGTTAGAAGGTTAAGTTACAGATAGTGCTCTGCCACCAGGCGGTTTGTGTGACGATTAAGTCAGAATCAGCAGTGCATTTTTAAAAAAAAAAATAGCATTACACTACATCTTAGTGAAAGTTTAATTAAGGTTAAAAAGCTGTCCAGTTTTTCTTGTGATTTTTAATATACAATGTAATTAAAAGACTTGCTGCTGCAGTAAAGTTGGGGTGAAATGATGGAACAAACCTGAAGCAGCAGAGGCTGAGTTATTCTAACTTTTAGGCTCTAGCAGGGGTCAAGCTTAGCCTGACATCAGTTCATGTTTGATTTCCAGAGGGTGTCATCAACACACACAGGCCAAAATGCTGCTGGATGCTATTGGATAGACCTACAACCTACAACCAGAGCAACAAATATGTCCTATGAGCAATCAGAGCAATACCTGTGATAGAGAGGTGATTGGTCTGTTTCCAAGCATGATACAAAATGATGATTACCTGGTCACCATATTTCTCTCATTATAGCTAAACACAACACTAACATATGTTTCAGAAAACATTTTAGTAAGGAAAAACAATGCAGTAATAGATTCTCGATCCATATTTCAGCCCTGCAGCAAGAGTTTGACAGTTTGATCCGAGTTTCAGGAGCCTGGGAGAACTGACCTTCTGACTGGATGCAATTGGATAGATGTTGACGCTCATCTGAAAGTCATGGTGCAGAATCTACCCAGTGTAATTTGGTCTGAATTGAATGGGGACCAGATGTTTCTGTCGGAGCAAATAAAAAACATGAGCTCAGCAAATTTGTCTGGTTCCCTGGCTGGATCAAACTCAAAAAATATTGGGTCTGACACTTTTCATAACGCAACTTGATAGCAGTCCTGTTTCCATCAACATATTATTAGGCACAGTTTGAAATACCACATCAGGAAAAGTTGATGAACAGACCAGTATTTGAAGAAAAAAACAAAACAATTCGAGCAGCGCTTTTTTAATCAGGTTATGTTGTTGCACCTTCTTCTTCTGCAATGATATAATAAATTTTAGATCAGAGAATTGCTGCCACCTACTGCTTACCTCGATGAACTGTTTGCAAATTGAAATAGTGGATGGAAACAAGCATTCATTCGCATTTTCCCTCTCCAGTTTATTCAAAATTAGATTAAAATTTGTAATACATTTGGACGGAAAAACACAGAAACAATTTTCAAAAGACCCCCATGTAATGCACACTTTTGGTAAAAAAAATGTAATCTTAAAACCAATCTGAGATTATGTATGTGCTAATATAATAATTATAATAACATGGAATTTGTTTTCATGTCATTTAGCTCCATGTTTTAGGCTTGTCTGTGAACAACCAGCTGATGAACACAGTGAAGCATTTAGGAGCTAAAGAGACCGATATTTCCCTCAGGGGTGGGTGGAGACCAAATCAGAGCTAAAATGACTGTGAATATTGGATTTACATTCACTGACTGACCAGAAACATGACTCTGAATGAATGATTATGTTGCTCTGCATATTCTGGATGTGTGTGGATAGGCAACTGTTCATCCACTCTCACATTGGTCACACACACACATATTTGCCATTAACAACTTAATATGGTGATCAAAAAAAAAAAAAAAAAAATACAGGTTTAAATTATTTCTTGTGACTCGACAAAGCTCCTTAGAGTAGGCAACATACAACCGTTTTCACAGGCTGTGTAGAGCTCTCTGTGACTAGTAAATTGACTTTGATATGTAAAATCAGTGAGATGCCCCTCAAAAGAAGAATATGAGGAATAAATACATAGGAAACCACCTTGAAACCTCATCCCAATATCGCCATACCAGCACTGTGAGTTTTTTCAGATACATTATGCATCTGTTCCTTCTTACTCCCCCATCCAGCATCTATCCAAAATGAGCTCTACTGCTGCATGGAGTCCATCATGCAACAGTCCTGTATATATCTGGCATTATCTCTACTGGAGCAGCTCATAAAGGGAAAAAAGGGGGAAAAAAAAGGAAAAACATGTTCAGGATTTTATATATCATTTCATATTCAATCCTATTCATATTGAACTCAACAGAAAGATCATTAGGACGCTTTTTATAGAATTATGCAGGTGGCAACTGTGTGGAAGTTTCAGGTTGGTGCCTGCACCAGCAGAGTTTTGAATATTTTGAACACTGGTGCAGACAAGTGGACCAATATTTATTTAATGTCAGAAAGTTTCTTGAAAACTGAAAAAGTTAGGAAAGAGTGGGGGGAAATGAGAAAGTGTTTGTGACAGAGAGAAAGAGGAAAAAAAGAAAAGTATTTTTCTTTTTAGAGAAAGGGATCTGTGGTTTCATCCATCATTTTCATTAGATTCCAAATGTGAAAAACAGCAGTTATAACCTTCGGTAATCAGTCAAAAGACAATAGTTTTACCTTGAAGCCTCACTCAAGTGTATTTTGGTATTTTTGTGTTTCATATTCTTCTGAGTCATTTTCTGAAAATATTGATTGCTGTAATTGCTTACTGTTTGGCCAACATTTTTTGACAATTAGTTAATTTTGTATACACTGTTAAAAAAAAGGCCATTGCGAAAATGGAACTTTGACATATGACTATAGTTGATGGGGGAGGGGGGGTTATTGCCAAGCATTGCTGGAGATGAAACGTTAGCTAGTTAGCTGGGGATGTAGCTTGTTGTCAGGCCATCAGGGCTCATTTTTATTTTGACTACTGTTTGCTCAGAAGCAATCATAAATACTTTTCTAATGTTGATTTTTATAGGTGGTGTTTGTTTTACTCACTGAAGGACGTTAAATAAGTCCTCCACAGTTTTAAACTCCTCCAGTGTCCAATTCTCCAGTTCTTCCAGGGAAACAGACTATTAGAGCAGCACTGCTGCATGCAGTCTATGCTGTACAATGTGCCACAACTGTGATGGATTGATCTGCAGTGTGTGAGGCAGATATGTGTATTTTTATGCTAGAGTGTGTGTGTGTGTGTGTGTGTGTGTGTGTGTGTGTGTGTGTGTGTGTGTGTGTGTGTGTGTGTGTGTGTGTGTGTGTGAGCCTCAGGGAAGTCTGACTTCCTGTGATCAGTCTTTATGATGTTGGTTATGGCTGTTAACTTTATGACCTCACAGAGGACAAACACACCATCCTATCACTCACTCATACACACACATAAGCACACACACCTACACGCTCTCTATCAGACACTGACATGTCCTGTGGTGTGTGTTTCGTGGGACAAACAGGACATTATGTTGACTAATCTGTGGGGACATCAGCTCAGAGAAATGACTATTGATCTGAAGGATGAGACACTTCCCTTGAAGGGATTCCTGCACAGTTTATGTCAAAGCACTTGGCTCAAAAATGTCAACTAGCAACACTTATAATACAGTCATGGAAGGAATGACAAAGATCTCAGATATTCAGACGCAACAATCATGCATCGCCAAATTCCTCCTTTAAAAAACGGGAAAAACAAGCATCGGATGATTTTATTTAAACTCAGGTGTTTAATTTAAACACAGTACTGCATCATTTGTGTTATTTTGAGCAATAAACTTTGGTACTTTTCATAAATAATTACAACTGTTTTGCTGCTCTTCGCTGTGATTCATCCAGCTGATGAAAAATATTCAAAACATTCTGTCTGGTCGGTCTCACCTTGAGTTCATTTCACTCTCTTGAGATGCAAATTAAATTGTTTCAAGAATGTAGTTGAGTCACTTCATTTTCAGGATAGTGCTGGACTGATGAACCTTATTCTTTAAAACACAATTTGATTCGGTTGAGATAATGGGCTGCTCTACAACAACAGTCAAATACGATCATGAATTATGAAGAAAAAGTTAAAGTAAAAAGACACTGAATGTATAAATATCAATGGATTTACAAAATATAGTAGTCTTATACTTAACAATAGGGAAAAGTGGACAGGAAAAGCGCATTTATAGAGTGTCTAACTTCACTTTTGCTTGCTAAACAGCGCCTAATTCTGGTGCAAAGTAAGGTGCA
The DNA here is from genome assembly GCF_056507025.1 of Lutjanus erythropterus. Lineage (NCBI taxonomy): Eukaryota > Metazoa > Chordata > Actinopteri > Lutjaniformes > Lutjanidae > Lutjanus > Lutjanus erythropterus. The sequence continues at coordinate 12,986,976 of NC_139321.1, forward strand.
ATGCACAAAGAGGTTGTATTTATTTAGTCTCTCTGCACTCTGTCCCCTCAGCAGAATGCATATGAGCACATGAACCGAAATGTGCTGTTGTTATGTGTGTGTGTGTGTAAGCACCGTGCGAGCCTGCGTATGTAAGCACATCTTATTATCTAAAATGGTTTTAAATGGTAGGAAATCACTGCGCCATTGACTTCAGATGAAGGTTTTGTTGGTCAGTGATGGTATTGCTTTCTGCTGCCTCATGATAGCATGATCACACCTCATTTTAAGACCAACATGCCCATGGGCACACAGATGGGCACACTGGGCTGAAAATGACAACTGTGTTGGTTGGAAACCGGCAATGACAGTTGCACTGCACTGTGCACCAGCTGCGTTTGAAGGCTTGTCAGACACTACAATACTGCACTGTAGTTATGTAGTCAAGAGAGGATTTTACTGCTTCAGAAAGTATTTATAGTGGCACTACAAAGTTTACCAGGTAGTTTAGCCAGGTTAAAGTTTTTGCCTGACAGCCCTGCAGTTTTTTGCTGCTCTGTATTGACTGTTGCTATTGCTGTTGTAAGCATGTTAGCATGGTAATGTGAAAATTGAGCTCCAAGCACCATTGTGCCTGAGTGCAGCTTCACAGATTCACTAGCATGGCTGTAGACTTATGCTGGATGAATCTCCTGTGTGTGAATCACACACGAATCTCCTCTTACTTTTTTTCCGGTGCCCAACAGGTTACAGCAGCGTAGCTGCAGCCTTGCTTCATCTGCAGATTTGTCTCACATGTTATTTCCACATGACACACACTGTTCTCTGCAAAAACAGACATTAACATGATCAGTTGACAGTCATATCAATATCATACTAGCAACCTTTTACTGCAATTTCAACACCTATATCTGTAGAATATGGTAGACGTGAAAATATCAGGTGAAGGGCATTTTTCCTGTGCACTCTCGATTTTTCTCTTTGTTTTTTTTCTTTCTCTCTGGACGAGGTGGCAGAAATCCCACTGCTTTCTGGTTACAGGCCTTTTAAAACTTTTTTGTCAGCTTGAATATTTCCTAATTCAATCTCATACAGCAACATCACCACAAACTACAGCCTCACAAATAAGCATATCTGAATTAAGCAATCATAACAAAATCCAATATGCCAGCCAATAGAATAGAAAAGGTGCCACTGTTCCAATGTTGGACAATAACTAAATTTAAGAATGATTAAATGATTTTCACAGGATTAAGCTAATATCCCTGCATCAACTAGTGAGTAACTCATACCACCTTATGTCAAAAAACAAACTTTTCTTCCGTTGTTCAACTTTATCTGCAGTCACCCATCTTTCACTGTTAATACCACCGGAACAAACGTTTGTACTCGGCTTTGAATCAGTAATATTCTTAAAATTAATGAAGGCCTTTCTCTCCAGGATATCAGCTACGTAGGAGGTCAAATGGAGTTTCAGGTTATTGACTATGCCAAAGAAAAGCTGCCTTTGTTTCTCTTTTTATACCGGTTTGATCCCACTGACCTCCATTGCCAAAGGGCTTGGATTAGTGAGGCACTGGCGCTTCATCAGACAGGATTTTCCATCAGTGGTGGGCAGACGCAGCCTGACACTGACTCATACAGGAGAAGCCTGGGTAGAAGAGCAGCTTTATGGCAAGGATTTCCTTATCCTCTTTGTCATTTTGTGTGTCTCCTTCTATCTGCTCTTTTCTTTTCTTTCTGACTCTTATTCTCTCTGTTTTGCTCACTCTGACTCACACTGTTTCAACCTGTTACTGCATTGACTAGCAACATTAATATAGTCCATTAAACTATATATGACTATGAGTAATCCCTGCTTAAATTTCACAAAATTGTCCTAGAATTACTACAATTAATTTATTTAACTTAATTATCTATTCCTCTAAATATCAGAATGAAGTAGAAATGAAAAAGCTCTGGCCCTTCAGCATAATCTTTAGTCATGCTAGCAGCATGGCTCTAAGGGTTGCAGTGCTGGTCTGAGTTAGTTAATTTGTCTGTCAACAACTGACCAGACTGAAATATCTCAACAACTGTTTTATGGATTGCCATGACATAGGTCCAGTCATTTCACATTTTTAAAATTGTCCAGTATTTTAGTATATGAACACATACCTGCACATATCAGCCTCAGCTGTGCTTTTTGTTTGGTGCCGACTAGCAAGCATTAGCATGCTAGCATGCAAAAAACACAAATTCTTGTTTTTACATTGCAGCTTCTTTATAGATAAGGTAACATGTTAATTAGTGAGCTGTAGAGCTGTTGTTAGGACTGTTTTTTAAGGCTCGCTGTTTAGCCGTTTCTCCCTGCACCCAGACTTTATGCTAAACTAGGCTAACAACATCCCAGTTCTAGCTCAGCTATGACGAGACAGAAATATGAGTGTCGATATTATCTACCTCACAGAAAAAATGTGAATAAGTATATTTTAATTGTTGCACTGTTCTTTAAAGAAAATGACCTAAACCTAGTCTAAAGAGAAAACATTTACAAGGTTGTAAAATGAGATTTAGATTTGAGCTTTGAGCTTTGACTTTTACCAACTTATGCATCAGACATACTGGTGACTTTTTTTTTTTTCTGTGATTTACAAACTGTTAGAGTTGTGATACTGAGCTGTGAAAAGCCAGGGAGCAAGGTGCTGGCAAAAAGGGTGAAAAACACATCACCACATAACTGCACCTTGCAGTTGCACTGTTAAGTGTTTTCAGCACTTACTAGGCAAGTTCACCAAAACACCAATCCTTCAACAGCTTTGCGCGTTCTATAACACATCCCTTCTCTTCCATTTTCCTCATTCTTCTTTTTCTTCTCTCTGCAGGAGGGAAGCTGACCCTTAAAGCTTACGAGGTCAGTGTACTTAGTAACAGCGTCACAATCACACACCAAACCCTTCTGACGTACATAGACTGTAGGATATTTATTAATGCATCCCCTGCTTTCAACTGTGCCTCTAATCCCTCAAATGCCTGTCCATATATGTCCATCATGCACCTAGTTTCATAAGGTGAAATGTTTGTGTTTTCTTAAACCAAAAGAATTGAAGGCCACAGTGTCAGTTATGTAAATGTGAAAAGTAAAAAAATGATATCTTATTTATTCTATAGAGGCAATATAATGTATCTGTGCTGGCAAACAGCTCTCTCAAAGAAACTCATTCTTCCAGGAATAGCCTGCTTCTATCTCTCTCTGCATGCAATCAATATGATTCCAATGTGAGCTACCTACTGTTAAGTAAACAAAGCCTTCTCAGGCAAAGTTATTGAAGATTTCTGAATAAAACTACAATCTGATCTTCAGATCTTTGCTGACAATATCGACACGATTCCGAGGATAGAATAGTGTCTTTTGGAAAATAGTGTTGGGGTGCATTTCAAAGAGCAAAGCCTCTCTGAAAAAGGATAAATCATGTTTCAGAATAAAATCATTCCTGGTCTGTTTCGATGGGAAAAGCGCATCCAGGATTTGTGAGCTGTGTTTTTGATTAAAGTTGATTTTGCATGTTATTAAAATTCAGATTCTGTGTTGGTGTTGTCATCTGAAATATGTCTTACTGCTTGGGTTGTTTAGACGTTGGCAGTTCTGACTGAGATATGGAGTTTGATGTTCCAGGCTGTGGTACGTTACATTAAAACTAAACATCTTTAAGTTAAAAAATGTAAAGTTGGAGAAGAAATGGAACTTGAGGAAAGATCTGTGTGTATTTGCACCTGGGTGAGAGTAGTCATCCAGCAGATATTTGGCTATTAACGCCTGATCTGTCAGCTATAAAGAGCAACAGCATCTGTGTAGGATGGAGGTTGTGGTGGATGAATAGTTCATATACATGACTTCCATTTTTAGCAGTTTTGGCTTCCGACACTCAGGAGCTGATAGTTTCTGCTTAAATCTAAAAGGTGTATCTCTTTGGAAATACACAAAAGCTGCATTAATCAATATGTCTGAATTTACAATGGATCCCCTATCTACATGTAATGTGCATGGAGTTTGTAGTGACAAACCCGCAGAAAATTCACCCAACTCTGCAGTTCCCTTCAGCTCTCGATTTTAGTGTCTTTCAGCTCATTGATTTGGTTTACAAACTGCAACTACGACTGTTTTGAATAATTCTCACAGCTATTTTTGACAAAAAGTCCCTCATAAACCCAATGTACACTACCTGTCCAACGTCACACAGTAGACAAAGAAAGTTAACAACTAGTTAGTGAATATAGTAGTCCAATTAGGAACTAACTAGGAATCAGATATTTGTCCCAGAGTTGGTTGAGACCAAAACAAGGGTAAAAGGATAGTGAATATTGAACCATCACGTTACCTGACGAACTCCAAATGAACACCTATGTTGCTTCATGTGTCCTGGATGTGAGTCGGCTACTTACATGTTACCAAACATGTCCGCCAATACAACCTGGTAGTAATATGTCAGTGTTGTGTGTGCAGCTTGTTTTTGCTGCCTCCAAGAGAACAAAAATGTCACTTAAACATCCAGTGTGTATTTACAGGGATCTATCGACAGAATATGGCAGAAATTGAATATAATATCCATTAGTATGTCTTTATTATAATCATCTAAAATTAAGAATCATATTGTCATTATCTTAGAATAAGCCGTTTATACTATCTATAGAAGACACGGTTCTCTTCTTTTACCACATCTGCCACATTGCAATGCTTCTACAGTAGCTCAGACAACAGACAAAGCAAACACTAACAGTAGAATCCTCCTTTTGTGTTTTATGCAAGTGTCTCAGCCGCCGTAGCTTTTCCTACATTCTTGGAGGGGGAGAGCGAGACGAGAAGTTTGCAGTCTGCAATATTACTGCTATATGCCACTAAATCCCACACACTTCTCCTTTTATGCAGGTTTGAAATGCTTTGCAAATAAAAAACAGTTTCATGAGGTTCAGAGGTAGCAGATTCATGTGGCTGACAAAGAAAAGGAACAGCCAACAAAATATCTTTGCCAGGTGTCGGGCAGAGTTGATCTGATGTTTTGGTGATGGTTGTGGAGATGTGGCTTTTGTGTTTCTACCAAGGATAAGAAGGCTATGTATTTAAACAGGGTCTTGTATTTTGATAATTTACCTAATTCATTTTGTTTTTTCTGTATCTGTGCAGATTGGCACAGCGTCCATTAAAAATAGACTCAGCGCATATCTGAAGTGGAGCTGAAAGCCACTTCTGGGACATACCGAAGTGGTGTTGGTGGAACAGCAATCAAGAACAAGAACACAAGCCAAACTCCCATTTACATTGCAAGGCAGCTGGATTCGCAAGATTGCACAAGAGTGCATCGTGCCAGGCTTCAAGTTATCCATTTGTGTCTGTACCAAAACTGATACAGCCAGTCAGCGTCCTCAGAGGGACTACTGGCAGCAGGAATGGTTCTAGGTGGTTTAGCGAGAAACATTCATGGAATTGTCTTGTCTTGAAAAAATAATGGTGGCTCCTGAAGAGGTTAGCATAGATACTGCATCAGTTTTCAGAACTGGAGAGTATTTCTTCATTAAAAGAAGAGCGAAGAATGGTACTGAAGGGTTGTTTTCGCTCTTCTCCTGACCGGCTTCGGCAAGAGTTTGATCTGATTGGTTGAAGTTAGCCTCTTTTTCCAAAGTGCCTGCCTTTGGGGAGGACTTCTGTGATGATTCTGTGTAACAAACCATCTGGCATGTCAGGTCAATGCAATGCAGCCACACCTGGTGGAATCTAGCTGGCTTCAAAATCCTCCATGATTCCATAACTGTGAAGGTCAAACATATGGTTCATATCATTACACACATTTAGTGAGGCCTCGTACCCTGTATGGAGGCATCTGGATTTGTTATGTTATGTCTCTACTCGTTTAATTATTTATTCATCACCTGTCTGTATCTTTTTGTCCTCAGGGTGCTTCTAGAGGCAGGTTCTGAAATTTCTTGGGGGCTGGTGGTCATGCTGTTCGCTCCTGGGTGGGCTGATTTATTACTTGGCAGTAAAAAAAAATCTCTTTTTTTTTAGCTCCCTCTGAAGCTGAACAGCTCATCTTTCTCTCTCCACTATCCCTCATACCTGGCACACTGCTCTGCATGTTTAGTAGCGTAATCCCGCTTGAGACAGACAACCTTCTCCTTGCAGATGAGACAAGTAGCTAGGAGGACCAAAACAGCTGTTCATTTAATCGTGATGGAGATAGATATCGAGTAATCTGTGAGTGACTGATTCTCAGGTAGAAACACAACGGCAGTGGGACTGTTAAGGTAAGGGAGCGCAGTCCATTCATCCACATCCCTTATCCCACTCTCACTCATCAGTCACTCCTCTGGGCTCGTCCACTTACACAAAACCAAATTTTCAGAGTAAAAGCCAAAGCCGCTGAATTCCAGCAGTTGCAGCGCTCGGGGCCGCTCTTGGCACCCGAGCAATTCAGAACACCATGGGGGACGTCACCACCTTCCTCTCCGGTCCAGAGAGCGAGTGCGTGTGCAGGCTGAGGCTGATTAGTGATTGCTGGCAGTGCTGCGGCAGTGGAGTGTGGCTGTTTGTTACCTTGCCCAGAGACCGCCCACCAGCCTGCAACTGGCCGCTGTGTGTGTTCCTCCTTGGCAGGAAACACTCTCTCCACCCAGCTCGCTGTCACTTAAGGTACTCCATTTGTATGGCTGTTTATCACAAGTGTGAATGCCAAAAATGTCAATTTTCAAAACCAGTGTTTGGTTCTTTTCATGTTTTTTTCTGTCCTTTCTCTTTTTGTCTCTGGATCATTTAGAATACAGCAAGAACAACCGAATACATTTTTTATTCTTTTGAGAAAAAGATGTCACATTATCTCTGAAAAGTTGTTTATAGTCACTGTTGCATGTAATTACACATCAGAATGATTCTCTCTTAATTTACTTTTTTTTCTGTCACTTTTTTCATACAGCCTGGGTTGTTTTTGATGCAGTCATATATCAGTGTCATCATTAATCAGTTCTGGAATAATGAGTGAATATGGGCACTGGTTCAGAACTACAGTAGATGGACTGGAGATGCTCTAAAATATACAGTCACATTTGCATCAGAATTACACTATTATTTTTCACATACAGATATATTGAGAGTAATTTTAATCAGTGTCTCACTCAAGGATGCACGGACAAGAGGAGAAAAACATTTGAACCACTAACCGAAATATTAATAACCATCCAACAGTGCAATATTACAATTTTGTCACTAATCTGTGAGGCATTGCAGTTTGAAGTAATCAGAAATATATAAAACAATATTTTATATTAACAAATAAAAGACATTACTTAAATATTTGATGAACTGCAACTTTACTGGTTCAGTCTCACTGTTCTCATTAACCTTGTGTTTCCCATCATAGCAGGCAGACATTTCCTGATTTTGCGGTTTCATAAGAAAAGCTTATAAATGACAAAAACAGCAGATTCTATACTACTGTGAAGAATTTCAAGGCAAGCACAACACCAGTTAAATTAAAGACACACCTTCAAGGGAGCAGCCCTGTTGTAATGGAGATATAAATGTGTGCCATGCCAGGTCAAGTCAAATTGCACATGTATGGACACAGGGCAGTGGTGAAAAGCCTTCATAACTAACACCAGAAAAGGGGTGTTGTTTTTCCATCACTTCTGATTGGAGCTGTAGCTGATAAATACACATAACAGCTGCAGAGTAACTTGACCTGGGAACGAATGCTGATTTTATCAGCAAAAGCTGGATGCTACTGGATCTTTTGTCCAGTGTAACTCTGGAGTTCTTAGAGACCGAAAAAGAACTAAAACTAGAGTACATGTTGGACTTGTATTTGTCAGGTGGACAGAAGTAAAACACAAAATTAGTCCTTGCAATGCTCCATGTCTGCTGGATGTGTAAATAGAAGATCATAATATGTCAGTGTTGTGGTTACAGCTTGTTTTTGCAACCAGTGGCCAAAAAATAATCAGTTAATCCTGAATTTAAGGAAAATTTCAATTCATTAAGCCCTCAACAAAATAATTGCTTAGCAACACAGTGATAATGCTTCAGTGAGGAGCAGTCAGATGCTCAGGCTGGTTGTAAACAAGCCAATAGTTTGTTCAGCGTATCTAAACCACTTTATTTGTTAAAACCGACAATGAACACACTCAAAATGTCAGTTATGGCACAAAGGAAAGGTGCGTGCAAAAACTACACCATCGTATGTCAAAGTTAAACCAGGAAATTGGTATAATAGATGTTAAGATCAGATATATTCATAATTACTGTTGATACTGATTTTACCTCAACATAAGTTTGACTAACCTGTGGTTGGTGTAAAACATGTCTGCTTGTCAGACTGTGATTTTCCATTGGATTTCTTTATAGTGCCAACTAGATTAATGAGTACAACAGATTAATCTACAGATGTGATTGTATTTTAAAAAATGTATTGTTTTATAATGTATTGTTTAGATATTGCATTATAGCATTATAGAGGAAAGCCCTCTCTCCTCTGAGCAAATGTCCTCGGAAGGACAGCCAGGTTTAAACAGGTTATCGCCCACAGCCTGAGAAAGAATGCCTCTCTCTCCCTGTTTATGATTCAGCCATGCTTCTTACCTTGCAGGCCATTAGACAGTGATTGTATGATAGAGTAGATACTGGATTCAAAGTGTTACGTAAACTGTGTGGACATGGAACATTACATATTGTGTGGGAACACCCTGACCTTGTTAGAAAAGTCCATCCTTTAAGGCCAGTGCAGCACACAGCTACAAAGAACATATTGTCCATATGTTACGGCCTTGGAAGTGCATAACAAACATACGCATGCACTAACAAGTATATAGCTTATATAAGGACACATCTGTGCTTTAGTTAGCAGCGGGAAAGTTCTGCAGGTACAACTTTACCAGACAACCACCAACAACATCAAGTGATTTCACTGATTCTCTGGTTGATTATTTAGCCTGTATTATCCTTATAATGAAGCAGCTTTAAAGTTACAAAAAACACACTAAGACGTTCTTAAAAGATTAAAGAGACTAATTACTGACATCACCCTGTGTGTTTGATGACAGTGAATACCTGTAGGCTCTGGGGTCTAGATGGCACATAATGGAGTGTTGACAAAGTTAAAAGCAGTTGACAGCTGTCTTTGCTTGAGACGTTTGAACCATGTGACTGAGCCATAGAGTGACAGCGATCATGACAGTCTTTCTCATCCTGTTGTGTATTACAGCCAGCATTAAGACACTGATGATGTGGATGCCAAGAGACAAGAATTCCCCCTGGCTTGGATGTGAAGACTGACGAGTGCTGTGAATGTTTCAGCTTGAGTGAAATTTTCCTCCTTGACTCCACATCATTAAAACTGAACACACTTTTAAAGTCCAAGAAAACTTTGACCTGCTGGTAACGCCAAGGGGAAAGTCAGGGGGGGATCACCAAAGTCAGTAGACCTTATTTAATGACAATGCATCAAATGGTTGTTGAGATATTTCAGTCTAGACCAAAGGGCTAGACCATTGGTATCCAGTTAAGTATACAGTAAAGTGTGTACACAAATTAACCCTTAAATTAACCCTTCTTGTCACATTCCTTGTTACTTATGAAAGAGCAATTCTAACATGTCAACACATTAATTTTTTTCTTGAGCACATCACACGGCCTTTATCCATGGAATGATACAGATGTTTCTAGTTAACCTTAAAAATAATAGTGGGAAAATGCTTGTGAGATTGACAAAGCTATGAATGAAGGAATGCTCTTTAGTGCTATCGATGAAACGGGGACTGTTGGTACTTCCATTATTCCAAATAGCTAATAGTTTGAGAATTGTCCTATCAGACCAGAGGCCCATTTTTCCAACAGCCTGTTATCCCGAAAACAAATGTACGTTGCTCTTATGGTCCACTGCTCTGAAAATATACATCTACCTACCTAATAACTATTTTCAAGGTTGAAACAGGGCTGACAACTGCTGGTAGAGTTTGTATTTTTGGAGCAATAGGCCTTAGGAAAGACCGGCATTTGTTTTCGGGATAACAGCTTTTGGAAAAACAGGCTTTTGGTCCAAAGGTACATTTTTAGGACTATTGGGGTTTCAGAATAATGGGGTATCGAGTCAACGACAAAACACTGAGCTCCATGACAACTGAACAAACTATTCTACTAGTCTAACTAATGAGGACTAAATGAAAGCCCTTGACCAAGCTAGTAGACCTCGAGATAGTTTTGTCAAACAAGAGTGAACTTTTTTGCATCTACCTGTTTACGATCAACTCTGTAAAACCTTTTTGGTGGGGATCCCAGGGGTAAACCTCTCTGTCTTACCCTCAGTTTCCAAGCTGATTTTGTATGGGAAAGCAAAAGGGAGCAAAAAGGGAGAAAAGTCAAGTGAAGTGAATGATCTGGGATCTAGCAGCAGGAAACAAGCCGCTGCTCTTATCTCCTCTTCCAGTCCAGTTGAGGATCAGAAACCAGGATGAGAGAAATGTGAAAGTAAAGAACTTAGAGCAGCAGTAGGTTGCCTGAATGACAGAGTTTAAGATTGTAGGAGAATATAAGAACCTTAGAACGAAGACGGGGAGACATGCACAGGAATGAGAGGGAGGGGAAATAAAAGAGGGCGCACTCGCTCGTCTTCTTATCTCCTTCCTACAAATCCACTTTCAAATCGGAGACCTGAGAGACAGAGGGAGCGTGAGAGAGGGAGATCTGGGCAGGGATGGAGCAGTAGGTAGTAGTGCTTATCTCCTGCCTTCAGTTGAGTCTGAGCACCAACAGATGGCATTGTAAAGCTGTCATCACTGTAACGTTAATAGAAAAACCTGATCCCATCATGCCACAGAAGAGAATAGAGACCTTTCCTTTTTCCTCTCTGTGGCTCCTCTCTTTGGCTTGAGCCCACTCTATCAAATTAAATCATATTGTATTACATCCTTCCCTAATCATATTACATCCTAGTTTCATATCCTAGAGCTCCCTGGATTGAATGGCTGCTAGCGTAGAAGGGTTCTGTAATATAATGTGTGTTTAAGGGATATCAACCGCTGTTCGCTACAGTAAAGCACACCCACACTTTGTATCTCTGCGTGCGGCAAGTAAATGGAAGGCTATTGTGTCATGTGTAAGAGTTAACTTTAGTATTACATTTTCATGGCAAGATAAGCTACTGAAGCTAATCCCATCATATCTACTGCAGGCTGACCTGTGTTGAATGGGTACCACTGCGGATCACAAGTCTTTACAAGACTATTATTCATTTGTGTATGTCTGAGTGTGTGTGAAGGTCCTGAATATCTGTTTTGATTCTTTCTCACGCTCCATTAAATCAACCTTTAAATCCTGTGCAAGAGTCATAGTTTGAAATAGAGGCAGGAATAAAGGTCATCAGGCTGTTGCGGCAACTTTTCACACAGTTTTGGCTTTGCAAAATCATCTTTTAAAAGACTGCACAGGCTTAAAGAATGTGAGCCTCGCCTTACTTTATCTGATAGAAGAATCATTGCACTCTAAGGGCTCTAGTTGCAAAAATACATATTATACTAACAGATAAAATTCAGTGAATACACATGTTGTCAAGCATGACATTACTTTGGAGATTTTGTAGAAGTTGAATTTAACAAGTTTTTGAAATGAAAGTCCCATTCAAGGTAATGGTGCATTTCTATATCCATATTTCCATATCCAATGTGCGTCAGATATGTCAGAGAGTAAGTAATGTGACTAAACGTAACATGAGTAAAACATTACCTTGTCCGCGAACATGATTCCTGCCTGAGTCGTGTCATTTTCATTGGTTTCATTGGTTATGTAACAATGAAACAACTGACATCATCAAACTATACCTTTTGTTAGAAGGTAGTAGCTAGTGGTAGAACTTACATATTGTGCGTTTAATTTTGGATAAATTCAGCAACTGTGATACAGTCTTTTGTTCACGCCTGCAACAATGAAAAGTTTTCTTTATTTGCCAAAGCTTCGATTTGTGCCTCTGGCTGGCTTCTTCGTAGCATTGGTGGCCGAAGCTCATGGGTATTTTGGTATTTAGAGCCATCTGCTGTGAAGCCAAACTGACAAAAAAGCACAATTCCTCTATCCTGGGATTGCCAGACTAATTTGCAAACGTGAATTAGTCTGGAACCTTTCAGTTTATTTTCTGTTATTATCAACACGTACACTGGATGCAATTGAATAGATCCACAACCAATCAGAGCAAGAAAACTTGTGATATAGCAGTGCTTTGTCCTAAGGACTGGCTTATTGCACTTTTGAACTCCATAGGTGTGAAAGAGTCTGTTTACATGCATACTTGTATCCTGGGTGTGATCGGGTTTCTTGAGTATCTCAGTTATGTTTTTTTGTGCACATAAGCATAATTTTTCTGGTTTTATGAACCTGAACATGCTGGACACTGTATTCTACTCAAAGGCACACTCTTAGGCTTTGAAATATGCTTAATCACTTTTTTTTGCTGAAAGATTCTGACTGGCCAACAAGGTCGCTGGTCCATGTACTTCTCCATAAAACCACAAAATGTCATTTTCAATGTCTTCATGCAAACTTTATCCCAAATGTGATCAAAACCAGGATGAGATGCAAAACCAGGACACCAGTCTTATCATAAACTCTGCTTCACCAATGTTAAGCAGCCACTCTGTTTCTAAATCATTTAACTCACCTGTCTTCGAGCTAAAACTCTAAAAGAGTTTAGAATTAGATTGACCTGGGACCACTGATGGCCCCTACAGAGTCCAGTGTTTAAACTAACACTAAATGAAAGCTAAGCTACTCCCTTTTATTATCTTAGTTTATAGCAACATGCTCTAAAAGAACTTTTATAAGTCCCTTGTTTTATAGTTAGTTTTAGTGTCTATAAATACTGTCCCCCTCAAACAGTTCCTCCTCTACTGCTGCAGAGGAGGAGGATGCATGAAACCATGTAAGCAGGCAGTTTTCCGCCTTCGATGATTTTCAATATTTTCAATTGATGAGTCGTAACAGAAGCATGAAGACATGTGGTGTTGAGAATGGTAACAAAAGAGTGTGTGAACAAGCTGAAGGATTCTTGTAGTTTGGGGTTTCATTTTCTTCGCAGCCAAATTGAAACACATAGCTGTTATGCACACACACACTTTCAAGTGCATATGTGGTATCAATAGCAGTATCTCCGTCAATAGCAGTATCTGTTTTAACTCCCATACAAGTGAGCGGTGGGCTACACTGGAAGCTTCAGTGGGACATTTTTCAGATTATTGGGATTGTGGTCCTGGTTTCAGAATAATGGGCTGTTTGGAGCAATGGCAACATTGGACAATAGTGGCAAAATCTGAGGGTTATTAGAACATTTTTGCTCTAAAAAACTCGTTATGCTTGTGTCCCAGAAGACACCATTGGAAAAGCCCTTTATTGTAAATTGTTTGGGGCAAACATATGTGATTCAGGCTAACCGAATCAAAGGAAAGATCCTAAAGTCCTAAAGTGTCCATTGTGAGTCCAAAAAACAGATCAAAATCAAGGTTCACCAAAAGGTGTACTTTATGCAAAACAAGTAGTTTCCCTACAGGAAACAAATCTACTAATTGCAGTAATTACAGTGGAATTGCTTGATTTCTCTGTGAAATTTTGCCATTTTAAATGATCATGTAACCAAGATAGCTGACCAGAATTAATAAATAAATCCTTGTTTTTATTTTACCTTTCCATCTTCCTTCTCTATTTCTCTCCGCAAACATGTAGCCTCATGTTTGCTTCCTTTTCTCCTTTTTTACTCCTTCCCTTCCAAACTTCTTTCGGTGTCTCATTATTCCTCAGTCATTGATTGTATTTGGCCGGCTCCCACCTTCCCCACACACAGACTGTCCCTTTCTCCCTACCTCATTCACACAAACCACATTCACACACATGTACCATCTGTACCTCGGCATTATGCTGAGCTATCTCAGCGTACTACAATAAACCAGTTGTGATGTAGGCACAGGGCTGCACTGTGAAACTGCCAGTCGAGACAGTATAATAGTCTATGGCAAGTTGTGTGTGTCTCTGTGATTCTGTCCCTTCCACCCCCTTATTTTCTTACTCTATCCATCCGTCCGCCTCCTCCTCCTCTGCTCCCCTTAGAAACAAGATAAGTTTGTTGAAAACTCTTTGTTGTTGCCGGCCATTGTCTGTTGTCTCCCTGAGTAACTTTATATTCCCTGTGATAGATGGGGCCAAACCCTGAAAAGATCTATTAGTTAATTAACTTAATGGCGAGTGTGTGAATATATGGTGTGTGTGCATCTGCACGTATACAGTATGAGTGTGAATTTGTGAGTGCATTTATGCGTGCATGTGTGTTGTGTGTTAAATTGAGTAACATAAAGAAAGAGGCTCATTACCTCAAAACCAGGAAGACAAATTGGAACCAATGGCCTGATCATTCCTCCACATATAATTAATGACGCTGAGTGCTCCCAACCGAAGCGCTTATCCATGCACTTTTTCATCACAGACCCACCTTTAACAGACGATTTAACATGAAGCATATTGTACAGGTAGCGGTGGTGGTCTCGAGGTTAGGAAAGTGAGCACAAGAGCGGAAAGTTGCCAGTTTGAATCTTTGCACCAGCTGGAGAAAATATGGGCAGGGAAGGGGGTTGAACAAAAGGCAGTGTAGCAGACTGTGGCGGTGCTGGGCAGCTGCCAGGTGTGAATTTTGTGTGAGTCTGCATGTGGTGCAGGGCATTACTGGAAAACAGCATGGAGCTCAATCAACTTTCACAACTTTGTTATGGATAAAAAGAAGGAGTGTTGACACTTAATTCTTTCTAAAATGTCTAATTTTGTAAGGATAGTTTTGCCATTTGATAAATATATCAGTGTCAAACTTAATAAAATGTGATTTGATATCATGGAAATTTAGATAATCCTTGAGAAGTTAAAACCAACTACCTATATTAGAAATGGACAGAATCACAGGTGCCCAAAATGAAGCCAAAGCATCTTAGTTGCCCCCTGGTGGCTGGCTTCAGTACAAGTCATAAATCCTGCCACCCGATTTTAAGAAATAGGACATTGGCCAAACTAAAATATCAAAATACACATCAAATAAACTTTTCCCAAAGACAATACTGTCATTTTAGTTCTTGTCACACTGATGTTTTTCCAAGAGCTCATTTTTCTGATCGGTTTGATATTAATTAGTTAGTTAATGATATAAAAAAAATCATTTGGCCATGTATGTGGGAACATGACACCATGGCTCCAATGTTGGTCACTATTGCACAAACTCTGGCTCCAAATTACATCACCAGCACAAAATGGCAGTCCTCATATCCGTGACATTTGGCTTCACTTCTTTATGGTGTAAGGAGTGCAGCTGCTTCATCCATCTTTTACCCTTAAAACAGGTGAAATTTCAAGGAGTGCCCACTGCTCCTAAAACACACACTGTCCCTGCAGTTGTTAACCCGAACCCTAACTCATCTGAAGATTCCAACGACACGGGCGCACACAAGCAGAGGTAAAACTCTCATGGGTTTATTTCAACACTGTAAATGTGTCTGACAGTAAAATTGCTTGAAATGTTTAAAGTAACATCAGAAAGATAGCCTATTAAAAGCAAACCCCCCAACTGATTTAGCACCCTGGACACGGCTGGCATCAGGCCCTCAACCTAAAGATGGCACTGACATGCTACAAGCTTCTCTCTCCTTTGTATTTGTTTTGGCATTATTATTAATTGTTATGTTTCTTGAACCAATGGAGTGATGAATGTTTGTTTTCAGGATAACAGACTGTTGGACAAATGGGCTTTTGGTCAAATGGGACATTATTCAGACAATTGGGCTTTCGGAATAATGGGCCATCAGGACACCGGCATGGCAAAATTTGAGGCCAGTGACAAAAAATGGAATGACACAAAGTTGAATGAATATGATTTTGTAGGGGAAATAAACAAAAGTTTGCTGATGCTATCTCTATTTCTCTAAAATTCATCCTTTTATCAGTTGCTTCCCCTTTAATTTTTACGAATTCATAAAAAAGTGTGTGCGTATGTGTGTGTGTGTGTGTGTGTTGGGGGGCCACTGCCTGCCATACATAAACATTATTCAGATGAGTTTCACACAATTAGAAATACAGAGTTGAAATTTGTGAGAAAAGAGACCACTGGCTCTTGTAACTGGCAGACACCCTGAGTAGAGAAAAAGCTGGATTCCGAAGTTGAGGTTTGGAGGAAAAGCTCATTTGGACCACTGCTTAAATGACAGAATCCAAGTACACAGTAACCAGCTCAATAATGGCCCGACCCAACATGGGGTGCCAAAAACAAAACATTATAAAATATGACCAAGTGTACTCTATGGTGGCCCACCGAGCAAGAACACAATACAGTGACATACATATATGATAGAAAATTAGTTGGCCCAATTCTGTTTCATGTTACAGAGGTGCACTTTAAATAATTTAGTCACATAATAAAACAGTCGCATACATCACAACTTTCTTTGAGCTGGTGCCCTTTTTGTTTTTTCACCCCTGCCCCTCAAACAGCCTGAATACACCCCTGATCACAGCTGACATCTGTCACATATTTACTCTTAATTAAAGTAATTTGCAAATTAATACGTGGCCATGAAATAGCATCCCAATAATATGCAGCTGTACACTGTGAGCTGAATTATCATTAACAACAGGCTCAAACTGCATTTGGAATGACAGCGCGATCGACCTGCCCACAGCAGGCAGAGTGCTTTATTTCTCTGTCTTGTCACGTTGTGTGTTTTTACCCTTAAGGTAAACTGTCAAGTTAGGAAGCAGTAAGAACATTTGGGCAGCCCGGACAATCTGCTGAAGACTTGAGG
Organism: Lutjanus erythropterus; assembly: GCF_056507025.1. NCBI lineage: Eukaryota > Metazoa > Chordata > Actinopteri > Lutjaniformes > Lutjanidae > Lutjanus > Lutjanus erythropterus. The sequence goes on from NC_139321.1 coordinate 13,003,791, forward strand.
AAACACTGGCGGCTCACAGAGACTAATAATTAATGAGGTGCAGGTGGTGAGGCAGGCGGCGGGTCAGAAGAACTGATGAGGTAATGACCAACAGGTGCGCAGGGATTAGACTGTGGGCCCCTGGTGGACAGGTGAGGGATGGTAAACTGATAAACAAACACTCACAGAGGCTCCGCTGTACTCATACGGAGGGTTGATTATATTAGGGGTCATATGAACCATTTAATGGAGGAAAAAAGTCCTCTAAAAACAAAAGTGCACTGGTGTTGATTTGCTTATCTATCTGTCTTTACCTGTCTAAAGGCCTGTGGTGGAGAATGGAGAGGAGCTCATCTAAAGGTAGAACTGCATTTGAGATCTTTGGGTGTTATTTTGCAATTAAATTGCAGGAGCAAGTGAAAATTGAAAATCCATCCATCCATCCATTTTCTTCTGCTCATCCAGGGTCAGGTCATAGTGGCAGCCAGGCTAAACAGGGTGTTCCAGACATCCTCCTCATCAGCAATTCTTTTCAGCTCCTCCTGGGGAAACTTGAGGCTTTCCCAGGCCTGATGAGATATGTAATCCCTCCAGCAGGTTCTGGTTCTTCCCTGGGGTCTCCTCTTTGTGGGACGTGCCTGGAAAACCTCCAGAGGGAGGCGTGCAGGAGGCAGCCTAATTAGGTGCCAGAATCACCTCCTTTCAACGTGAAGGAGCAGTAGCTCTACTCCAAACTCCGTCCAGATGTCTGACCTCCTCACTCTGTCTCTGAGGCCCAGACACCCTACGGAGGAAACTTACTTTGGCCACTTGTATCTGTGATTCTGTGAGTCTTTCGGTCACTACCATAAGTTCCTGACCATAGGTGAGGGTTGGCACATAGATCGACTGGTAAATCAAAAGCTTTGCCTTCCATCTCAGCTCCCTCTTCACCACAACAGTCTGATACATGACTTGCATTATTGCTGCACCAAGCCGCCTGTCACGTTCCACTTTCCTGTCCCGAACAAAACCCTGAGATACATGAACTCCCTCACTGGGAGCAGCAACTCACTCCCCTCCCAGAGGGAGAAATCCACCATTTTCCAGCAGAGAACCATTGCCTTAGAGATGGAGGTGCTGACTCTCATCCTTGTCGCTTTACACTCGGCTGCACACTGCCACAGTGTGTGCAGAAGGTCATCTGCAAAAGAAAGATGTAATTCTGAGGTTCCCAAACTGGACACTGTCTTAATCCTGGCTACACCTTGAGATTCTGTCCATGAATATCACAAACAGGACTGGAGACAACAGATAGCCCTGGCAGAATCCAACACCCACTGATAATGTGTGGAGAAAAAAAAAGTAATTTTTTGGTACAATTCATTAAAATCAAAGACAACTTGTTTCAGGGAGAGTGGAAACACACTCTCATTACAAGACTTCTAACAAAATATGCTTTATTTGTTCATGAACCTGGGGCAATTCTACAAACAAGCAAAATCTTTTTGGAGAAACTTGGAGAAAAACAGCGGCCACAAAATTAGAAAATATAAAAGTGCACACAGCATTGATAAATGTCACTAACAATGATATGCCTTGTGTTCTTATCAACACCCATGACAAAATAAAAAACAAACAAAAAAACATTGAGTCAGTTCATTCAGACATATATGTAAGATGTTTGCACAGAGGACTGCTACGATTGGTGGAACCTGTGGGAGGGTATGATGATTGGTCAGATTTGCGGAAAAGTTGCAGTGATTGGACATAATTGCAATTGCAAAAGTGCAGACGGTACAAGGGTTGGTTGTATTTGGGTGAACTTTTGCCACTGCAATATTGCAACTTCCTGAAAGGACTGTTTTATACAGAATCACAGAACATGTAGTGAAGTGAAAAACAGGGAAAACAGCAAGGAATCTGTGTTCCTGTATCCATGGTGATGGACGTTTCCAGTTTGCAGCTTGCTTGCAGAATGGCAGGTGGTTTCTTCAACTGATTTTTAGTCACATACACAAACATAAAAAATACCTGTGTTCAACTGTAGAGTGATATACAATTAGATACACACATAAAAGGGATGTCCGTGGTTGCCATTGGACTGGAGGGGATTCCTTTTCAATCTGGAGAGTTTTGATTAATGAGCAGTGAATCATAGAGGATGTGAAAGACTGAATGTCATTTTACCCTCTCAGCATCTGTGAGTAATAAAGTGTCTCAATCCTGTTCATCCTCAAAGGGATGTGTTTATGCGTGCTCCTAGTATATTTTTACTAAAAGAGTTATTTACTTATCAGTCACATTTTAATTAACAGCTTTCTCTCTCAAATAATTTGTTTAGTTTGTTCTCACTCCCAACATGTGAAATACAGCAGTTTGCTCAGTGCCCCTAGCTTCAAACTAAGATGCCGTAGGTACCCCTCCAGCATCATTTCTGGAAGTGCCCCTCTTCATTATGTCCCGTCAAAGTCAGTTGACTTACAGCAGTATGAAGAGCAAGAAAGTCAGCAGGAGAAGGCTGAGGATGATGGATAGGTCAGATCAACACAGGACCTTGTGTCTGTGTGAAACCAAAAGTCAACACAAATTTCTTTTAAGTTATGTACATATGTAAGTTAGGTTAAGTACGTAAGTAATTTATTTATGTAAATGAAAAGGTTGCCTTATGGATGTGAAGTTATTTATTTTTTATCTAAACCACAGGTTTTTCCCAAACGTAAAGTAGTTTTGTTGCCTTTATTTTGATCTACCCAGATAGCAGAGTGGTACCTACAGTGTCATAGCTTGGCATAGCTGCCATATTTGAATTTGTTGGGGGTGAGAACATGTTGATGTGTTAAGGATTAAATTAGAGGTGTAGTTGTAGTTCCTTCATAAAACACCTGCACCCTTCAAAATAAAGGGGCGGGGCAGGGCAAAATATCATTTGTGCCCCTGGCACAAGACAGCAAAGGAGGATTTGGACACCTTGAATAAATTAAATCCATTGCGCCCCATGCTTTCCACCTGCACTTTAGATCTAAAATCGGGCCCCTAGTGTTTCAACAATTACTGCCAATTTTTCTTTTAATCTGTGAAGTGCATCTGTACAGCGCAGGAATGGAAAGCTTGACAGATGTAGTAACAGTAACTAAGGTGGGTGGGGATTAACAAAGGGTTAACTGGATCAAGTGAAAGTTAATCGCACACTATATGCAGATTTCACTTGTTTAGGCTAAAAAAAAAACTTGGGAATGTTGCTTTTGTTCTATGTAAAGCACCAGTTTTTCAGGTTCCCCTGTGAGTGGCAGGCATGACTTTGACTGTGCACTATGAATGTGGAATAATGAGAAATGTATTCATATTAATGCACTGTGGAGACTTAAAAGAATACTTGAAAGGAAGTCGTGCTCTGTGTCTGCGTGGGCACTGAGAAAGGTGTGTGTGTGTGTGTGTGTGTATGTGTGTATGTGCGTGGGAGGAGAGGTGGGCTGTCAGTAACTGAGGATCTTACTTCAATGTCCAGCCTGAGTAGCTAGAGAGAGACGGAGAGAGAAAGAAAGAAAGAGTGGAGGTGTGTGGAGAGGAGTGGGTGGAGGGAGAGGCCTTGAGAGGAATGGGAGGATAAATGCGGGGGAAGAGATGAACGCGAAGGAGAAGAGTGGAGGTGCAATCGTCACATGAAGGATGAGAGTTCCTCTGCTTATTGGCTATAAAGTCACACGCGTCAGTGTTCAATAGTTATTACAAAGGCCTGGGTGGTAACATCACCCTCGGGTGATCACAGGCCTGTGACTGGAGCGAAAGCTCTCAAATGCACTGTAAAAAAGTCAGTCTTAATGAGAAATTCCATTTTTTTTTACAACCTAGGTTACCTAGTTTATATTCATCGTTTGTTCCTGTGAGTTATGCCCCGAGGTGCAGCGGAGAGTAAACATCATTCTGTCACAGATTAGTCGTTAACCAACACTCCACTCATCCTGGTGTGACACCTACAAATGTATGGTCACATTGTTTTGTTGGACTTAAAGGTATAATCTGCAACATTTCCCTAAATAAGCAATGAGACTCATATTTCATAATCCCTTTCAATCATTACTTATGACACACTAGAAGTGTGTGTGGTGGCTTTATCTGCAGAGATGTTGCCATCTGCCTGCATTTCCTTGTTTGTTTTTCTTTGTTTTGCATTGCTTGGGACATTTCACCAAACCAAAACGTTGGTATTTGATGTCTTGATGCATTTATGAACATTTATGCTTGGACAAATCCTACTGACTCTACCTTTAATGTGTTTTGTGTGAAACGTCCAGATTTCATTGTGCATTATTATGGGTTTAAGTATAAATCATTCTTCTGGCAAACAGGTATGTTATGTATCTTAGCCTTTTGTAATCTATTTCATATAATGTCAAAGCCTGTTGGATGCTGTTGTAATTAAGTCAAGTGATTTTAGGAAAAATATTATAGTTATTATATTAGTGGAATTCTCCCTGTTTGTATAAAAGAAGAAGCTTGAGCATCTCAGTGTGACCCTTAAATGCACAATACATACTTTCTTCCACTCACATAAAAACACTTCAAGCAATTATGTAATTTGATGAGGTCCTGAAGTAGGGTGGGATCACGCATCCACTAAACAACCACCGTTTCTGCAAAAAATCTATCTAATATTACTATTACTGTCCACAGAAAAGGTAACATTAAAGTTTTATTTTCATTAAGTTAAGACACGTTTGCTGACTTCCTTTCTCACTGTGACATGACTGACATATTCCATGCTTTCCCAGAAGTTACAGTAAGCAGTGGCTAGTAGGAAACGCAACATTACTTTGAATTAATCAAAGTAGTAGTAGTCTTTGGGTTTGACCGTTGTTGGAAATATTTGGGATAGGTAATGAAAGTGCAAGACCTCAACACGATATAGGTTTAGTGTTTTTGGACATTATAATTTTGAAATGTTCTGTATTACAGCTTTAAAAGACAGGTCACTGACTTATAAGATCATTGTAGGTGGAAACTTAATAATAAAAAGAGGAAGATAAAAAGAGGACCTGATGATGATCCTTGTGGAAGAATGAAGATGTTCACATGGAACAATAAAATGCTGGTTATTCATACACCTATATGTATTATCATCAGATTTTTTTTAAATTGAGTCTCTGATCAATTTGTCTTGTTTTCTTACCATCTCAGCTATTATGAGATAGTTCAGAAAACTGAATAAACTAGGTATCCAGGTGTCTCGAAACTGAATAAAGCCTTATCCAGGATTCTGAAACTAGTGCACTTGGAAAGTGTCAAAACCAGTCATCTCTAAGGTACTTCAATATTGTGATGATTATAAACATGACACAAAGATGGGTCACATAGCTAAAGAGTGATCAGTCAACATCACTCAAGACAGCTGGCGTCTCCTGTCTCCGGTTTTTCCTTGAGGCCTCAAGGTCAGAGGTCACCTCCTGCACAACCAATTGGGACGGAGCCATTATGAATTAATCAGTTAACCAATCACGCTTACTGTTGTGAGAAAGGTGTTTTGTGCTGTTTATTGTTAATTAATCAATTTATCCTCTGACTGTTGATGTTGGCTTTTCAGCAATTTACTGCTTTGCATTTATAAGCTTATATATATATTTAAAGGGCCAGTTCACCCACTTTCCACCTACCTGTTGTGGTATCCATTCACACAGATCACGACTTCCTTTCAAGTTGCTTTCTATCTCTTGATATATACCTCTGAGGTTTCTGCCACTACCACAGTACAACAGGAGTGACTGAACTGTTGAAGAGCTGTGAAATAACACTGCCTCCATCTCCGTCTTTGCCCCCCCTTCTCCATATCTTCCCCTCAGCACAAAAGCCGAACCTCTCTGTGTGAAGATAACCATAGATGGTGTGTGGGAATGAGTCTGCAATTACAAGAAGGAAATATATTAATTAATTGAACTGTAAAATCAATTGTTACAGCGCTTGGAAAAAACAGCAGCAACTGCAATTATGTTGATGTTGAGCCAAAAGGGATTTTAGGGTCTGGGAATGCTGATAAGGCATCGATCTCTTTTCTTTTTACTCTCTTGTTCATCTATTTCTCTTTCCTCTGTGGGCTTCCCTCAATCTTTTGGAATTCTCTTTGTGTTCATGTCCATCTGTCTTGCCCTGTCTGTCTTCACCCAGGCCGCAGCTCTGGCTTGTTGTGTCTGCTTTGTGTGTTTTTTAGCTTTTATGCTTTGTAGCTTTTGGCCATGAGTTGGCCACGTACAAACTGTGTTGAACATGAATTGTTTGCTTATATTTTATTCGTTGGACCTTACCCAGCTAACACACAGTGTTTCAGTAACATTGCCAGAACATTCTGTTTATAACCATCCATGACATTTTAAGAATGATGTGCAAATGTTTTTGTTTAACACGACATTCCCAAAACCTTTTATTAACCACATGAACATTTTTGTGGGGTCGTTTTGTTACCATTCATCTTAGGTTCCTTGTAACATGTCCAAAATGCTCAAGCAACCTTACTGAAAGAGATGAGGAGCAGAGGATGATGCTTTAAGCCAATAAATGAATTCAAACCTGATATCTGAGGTCCTCTTCACTCCTCCCATGACTTTTCACTTCGTACCCTATTTTACCTCCACTGTCTAATCTGCTTCTTTCACCGTTATTCATCCCCTCACAGAGTTCCCATTGTTAGACTTGCTGCATGCTTCCCTTTTTAAAGTTTGGCCTTGTGTTTAATCACTGTCTCTTTGTGGTTTGCACTCCTTATTCTCAGGAGAAAAGGAAGGCGCTCTCTTGCCAATTTCCAAGCAAAACTAGTGATCAACACTACACACAAGGCTACGTACAGGGAGGGGTTGTTATTGATCCTCTAACTTTGTGCAAAATCTCGGAAACAACTAGAATTCCTCATGACCTTATGTATCATCAAAGAGAACAAAAGGGAAAAATTATATGTTCCTGTCCTGGTTTCACTGTTTCCACATCACACACATTTGTTGTAGCAAGGTTATCACCTGAATGAGCTCAGTGTGCTGCTATTCATATGGCTGGCACCATAAAAATATTACATTTGAAAGCACTCGAACAAAACCGTGGATTACAATACAAGACTCGTGATCATCCATGATACTTTCTTTACTTCTGCCATAATCTTCATTAAAAGAACAGGAAAATGTCAAAAATAAGTTCCAAGCCACTAAAGTTCTCTGATTTGAGCTCCTCATCAAAAGTTACAGTCCAATCAATTATTTAGATAGAAACAAAAAATACTAACTACATAGAATCAGGTTTTCTTAAGTTATTGTTCCATTTGGAAAGCACTGGTCAATTGAGTTTGAGATTTGTTTTGGCTGCTCTGGAGGAACAAAGCCGGTGTTTAAACATTGCATTTGGCGTCCTTGTAGTTTACAAAAAAGATTTGATGCTGTTAAGCTGAGAATGCATTGGTAAATGAAAACAAGTGCACGCTCAAACTGGTGTGGAATAATGATTAACTACCAAAAAAAAAAAAGAAAAATAAAAAAGATTATACACATCTCTTCATGTACAACAGCGGACTAAAACCATAATTATTCATTGCTGTTTTACTAAAGCAGAGAAGTTGATGTATGTGTGCAACAGTCAGTTGATGGCTTTGTGAAATGCTGGTTAGCAGCAGCTTCATTAACAGTTAAAGAACTCAGTGTCTCAATTAAGGGAAACTATGATCTGTCAACAGTTTACTTCCCCTATTTAGTATATATAACCTTCATCTCTACAGCATTTCTAAATAACGAGGTCCCCTGATAATATACTCCCATGTGAATAGGGCTTGACTCTTTTTTTTTTTTAAATACTTTTGGCCATTGTTCCTATTGCTGATTAGTGAAATTCATGTGTAGGAGAAAACCAGGATAAAAACAAACATTACACAAAATGCACAATGTAAACATCCATCACAGTTTACGGAACAACTTCCTGGTTTCAACTTTGACCCCTTGTACTTTCTGTGGTTCTGTAGTCTGCACACAGTTCTCCTGTGCAACAAGAGAACATGTCCTGTGTGCTTGCTGTCAGTTTTACTCCTAAATCAAGTGATTTAGACAACCTGTTCACAATCTGATTGTTGTCTGACTGCTTGTGTTGCATGCACTGTTGTAGCAATGTCATCATGTATAGAGATCTTAGCAGTTACTAAGGTGACTACCAATGGAAATAAGACCTAAGCTGTGATGATCCTTTAAGTTTATATGATCAGATGGTCACATAGAGATAAGACAAGAGAAGTGTTAAGCAGAGCTCTGCTGCACAATTAAACATGAATTCCCCTTTGAATCCAAGTTTTTTGTGCATAAACATAAATTAAATAGAATGTAATCAATATGGAGATGCCTGCTTAAATTGAATCAATGCTCTGTGGTCGTAAACAAAACGTTACATTGTTAGCTAGCTAGCTAAAAAGTTAGCAAAATATTACAATGCTGGCGAGCTAGCTACAAAGTTAGTTTGTGTAGCTAGGCTCCTCATGATGGCTCAGCAGAGAAGCCTCATTCATCTTTCTCCAAAAAGTTGTTAGCTGAATTGATGGGGCAATATGGCCAAGTAATAGAAGATTAAAAAACAGACAACAGCACAGTAAGGAAAAAAAGTGACTGTCTGGCGGCAACTGATAGACTGTTTTAACGGAGTGAGAGAAAAACAAGACACATTATAAAACTAAGTTGGGTCGAATCTGTCTCATAACTTTCTTCAAGGAACTTGATTAGCTTGCTCAATACATCTCAAAAAAGGCAGCTGTTTGAAGGTTAAACCAGAAGTGTAAATTTAACACTAGATCAAAGGTTGAGGTTTTGGTGCAAGATTTAAATATAATCACTCTTACTGTTAAGATAAAGGTTTGGTGCAACATAATTTGAAGTTAAACAATCTAATCAAATTTAAAAATGATTCTTTGTTGGTGCAACCTGGCCTTTATGTTTAGACTTTCATAGGAATTGATTTTGACACATTGAAGTGAACACAACAGTTAAAGAGGAAATAAGCATTGTATTTTGGTTTGCTTTTCACAGGTGCTTACTTTTTGGTGAAGTGGAGTTGTTTCATCCCACCACATATTTTTCCACTGTGCTCTCCCTCTGCCAGCTTTTACCTCCTCCTCCTCCTCCTCCTCCTCCCTGTCTCCTTTCCAGTCTCTCACCATAATCCAGCCTGTCGTGTGTAGCCACTGACTCTCTTACTAATGAACAATTCTGTCTTTGACACTCACCTCGCAGCAGCGAGGCTATGGGAAAGAACAATGAGGCTTTGCCAGGTTCTCAGCCAGTTTCAAACCTCCCAATGTCAAACTCTGGAGTGCTGCTCTAAAGCTCGAGTCCAACAGAGGCAGGGGACATATTAGATCCTAAATGTTCAGGCAAAGATATAAAAGCTCCAAGAGATTATGTGGGTTTCATTTGAATTTCCTGTGCTTAATTCAGACTCCTGGGCATGTGGACGGAGGAAGCAAGCGTGAGAGGCTAAGTAAGTTCAGGTTTAATGGATTTTCTCTATTCTCACCCTGCAGTTTTGGTCTCATTCATTTTTTTTTACCTCTACCTCTGCCAAGGAGGTTATGTTTGCAGTGCCTGTTGTTATGTGTTTGTCAGCAGAATAACAGAAAAACTTCTGGCCCGCTTTTAGTGAAACCTTGAGGGAAGGTGTAGCATAGGTCAAGGAAATCACGGGCCAGATACACAAATTATTTTTCACTTTTGTTGACATTGCAAGATAGGGCAGCGGAGGTCTGCACTCTCCAAGAACCCTTCTAGGTCTCTTTGAAAGAAGTTATGACTGAAAATCACACACAAACACACAAACTGCCTCCATTTCGGAGCAGAGAAAATGCTCCTTTTTTGAGACCTAATTTTTCATACTTAATGTTTTTTTAATTATTCAAATTTCCCTGGGTGATTAATAACACATGTTTATGTGGTGTGACAAACTCAGAAAACAAAGTAATTGTTGCTTTACAAGATCTTTAACCTATGTGTCCATTGGTATATCCCAAGGAGTTTGTACTTGTAAACTCATTCCACACTAACTACCAGCACTATTCATTATATATATTGTTTAAATTTTAGAAGAGGCTGCTCCACCTGTTGCATTATTATCTGTATGCAAAATTCACAATATTTTTGATGTGATTTTCTTGCTATTCATGTATCATGAATTATCCACTAAGATACTGCACTGGCTACTTGTACTTTTTTAGAACTAATTATAAAGTCCTTGACTTTTAATGTTCCAGAAGATTTAATATTTTCATAGTTTAATTGTTTTCATTTTTATTCACCCACATTTTATTTATTGTCTAAGTTTTATTTTTCATTTGTGTTGTTTCAATTTTGCTGTGTGAAGCACTTTGGACTACATGTGTGTATTAAGGAGATGCCATATCAATAAAGTTAAGTTGAGGTGCAATCAGTCATTGCATCATTGCAGTTGCCTCTATAATTAATTGTTATAATCAGGGCTTGAATTACACAGTGGCTTTTGGGAGAGCCCTATTTTCTGATGTGCACAGCTTCTAAAACATACAACAATATAAGGCTATTGTTTCAAAATCAAAGTATAAATGTATTAATCAGAGCAAAAAACAAGAAAGAATCCAAAAATCAGCAGGGGAACACTTTGTAAATGTAAACTAATGTAACAAGTTCTTCAATCACAACTCACATTTGTTTTTACATGGACGGACTTCATAAAGTATCACAGGCACAGAGAAGCAGCTGTTTTGCTGCAGGTATCTCTCTTTATGAAAGCTGTATTCGAACTCTGTTTCATTCATAGTAGGCTGCATGAATTCAGCCCAAAATTCAGCCACAACAGATCAATACAGGCAAATTACTACCGGAAATATTATAGGAAACTATCTGGAGAGGCTGCACTGTAATACTTAAAATATAAGATGTTGCAGGAAGGAGAAATGGGGTGTAACGTGACAGAAAAAGAAAATAAACAATGGTTGCCGCAGCACCCCTCTATCTAGCGGCTGTGTCTGTGAGTGTGTGCATTCTTCTCAGGTCCAGCTGTACCTTACATGCATGTTAAATCAATCGACAGGGATTAGTGAAAACTTTCCTCTGTGCTCAAAAATGAATTGTCACACTTTGCAGTAAACACAAAAACTGTTTATCAGTGTCATTTTTAAACATTTGTACTTGAAAATTAATTTGGGGGATGGAAGGGTGAGTGATGGGCAACTGGCTCCGCTACAGTTTGTACTTGCAACAATGTGCTAATGTGCTCGTATCCTGTCTGTTGAGACTTTGCTAACTGGCTGGTGTCTATCAGATTTATACTAAATAGTTGCAAAGGTAGCAAGCTAGTTGGTCACTAGCTGAGGTGTGGAGATCACCTGGACCTAGATGGACCACTGACCATCAGCTTAGACTATTGGCTTGTGACTTCACATGGATTTGAGCCTGATACCTTCACCCAAGTTCAAAGATGAACTCTTTCCTCGCCATTAATGAGATATTCCATCATTTCAGATGCAACACTTCCCCGCCAATGAGTAGATTTTTCATCAGTTGCTGTTTTCACTGCCAGGTGGTTGGGATGCTGTGACAGATCATCTGACAAAACCTTGTCACTCGAAGAAGAAGAGAACCACTGGAATTGAGCAGCAGCAGAAGAAGATGATATTATGTAGCATGACATACAAAGGTTCTCAGCTGCACTTCCATGGGACAGAGAGGATTTCTACCCGAGCAAAGGGCGAGGTTGCTCTAAGATGAGTTCTGTGGCTCAACAATCGCATCAGATACACACTCAAATCGTACAGTCTATGCCCAGACAGATACCTATAAAATCTTTTAAAATGTTTTTGATGATTACACATATCAGAGGTGTTGGGTTGTGTTGTATTAGTGATCAAGTGCACCTTTGTGGCCACATTTATTCTCTGATCTTTCCTTCATCAATGCTGAGAACTGAAATATTGAAATAATACAGTGTATCATGTTGTGATTTCAACTGTTGAACTCCAGATCACCCTCCTTTAAAGACGTCTCTCTTTATGACTTATTTAGTTGTTTTCTGTAAGAAAGACAACTCTATCCAACCATCTCCACGACATTTGAGGGCCACTCACGCTGTGATCCTCAAACATATCGTCATAAGAGAATTTCAGATTCTCTTTGCTCCCATTCTGGATTTCCTCTCCCTTTTTTTTGTCTCCCAGAGTTTTGACTTTAATCTGTCCCTTTGTCTTTTCATCTTTTTTGCCATGTCTCTGCTCTCCACTGTCTCGTTTCCCTCTTTTGCTGCAACATCTTTGGCGCTCAGCAAGAAAAGACGTCGCCATCGGGAGAAAAGTAGACTTACTGTTGTTCTTTTGAAGCATCACACAGCTTACAGCACAAGGGCACTGCTATGATCAGAGAGAAAGATAGTGGGGGGTGAAGGGGAAGTGAGGGAGACAAGAGGAGGGAGATTGACATGAGGAGGGAGGGTTGAGAGAAAAAAATGCTCACAAACAGATATGAAGAGACAAGAGGTAAAAGTTGAAGAAAACATGCAGGAGAAATTCTGCATACCGCAGGAAAACTAATGAGAAAATGAGGAGAAGCGAAGAGAGATCCCGAGAAAATGAATGAGAAAGTCAGTACCTGAGCAAAGAGGGAGATCACAGGGTTTAAGATGGAGCAAGTCTGAGAGAAAAGACCCTGAGGAGGGATCTGCCTCCTCCGCCTCCTTATATCCTGTTCCCAGGGTTTAGGGGGAGCCTAACAGAAGACCAAGTGACTCACAACTCCATACAAGAGAGTTAGAAAAACTAGGGGAAAATAAGAAGCCATAGGTGAAGGAAAAAAAGGAGAGAAGAAGAAACAGAAGCCAAGAAGGCACAACAGGAGAAGAGAGAGGACTTACAAGTAAAGAGAGGACGAGGAAAAATGAGAAATTGACGAAAGAAAGCATAGGCAAACAAATTGGAGGGACCAAGGAGGACAGGTATGTGAGAAGAAAGTAAAGTATGGGAAAAGAAGAGGTGGGCGAGATGAGGATAAAGTGAAGAGTGGATACAAGGGAAGGGACGACTAGAGGACAGAAACAGACAAAAACAAAAGCTCTATAGGTAATCTATGTCACACGAGTCATTACAGAAACGGAAAGGTTAATTTTGGTCCAGCAGGCTGACAGCAGGCTAACATTATGCTATGCTATAACGTATGCCAACGTTTGCTAATTGGCATTAAACACAAAGTCCAGGAAAGACTGATGTCATTAATTTTAAGAGGTTGGCATTTGTGGTCTTGACAACTGTCAGATGGATTGATGGATTAAATTTCTTACACATGTTGATGTTCCCCTAAAGGAGAATTATATTAACATGTATTAGCATTTAACCCTAACCCTAACTTTTCAAGCACTGTAGCTCCATCTTCTGGTCTGAATTGTAAATTTTACAGTAGTTTTGTTTAAGACCAAATACCTTTAACTCTTGGAGGTCCAGCTATCCATCCATCCATTTTCTACGGCTTATCCGGGGTCAGGTTGTGTTGGCAGCAGGCATAGCAGGGTATTTCAGATGTCCCTCTCTCCAGCAACACTTTCCAGTTCCTCCTGGGGGCTTCTAGGCGTTCCCAAGCCAGATGGGGTCTGTAATCCCTCCAGCGAGTTCTGGGTCTACCCCTGGGTTTTCTCCAGTTGGATGTGCTCAGAAAAAGTCCAGCTCAGTTCCTTTCGACGTGAAGGAGCAGCAGCTTTACTCTGAGCTTTGTGCTCGAGGTGTTAAACCAAAACCCAGACAATCACAACCAGAATTACTCTTCTGGGTGTCATGAATGCTACATGAATGTACAAAATTTCATGGCAGTCCATAATTTTTTAGTGGAACAACAAGCCAGACACTGGCATCCTCAAAAATAAATAAATAAATAAAAAATAAGCCTCTAACAACACCTCTAAAGCTTATTTATTAACCCAATACCTGCTTGTTAAACCAGTACAAAAGGAGAAAACAAGGAAACAAGAGTAAAATAAAACCAGCTGAAACTGTTATTCTCACTCCCACTCTCCACCCTCTCCATGTTCCCTGGCTTGCTCCTGAGCAGGTGTAACCTCTTCTCAGGCATTCAGCTCTGACATGCTCAGCCTCAAACAGCACAAAACCATCGGCTCCTCCAGCCTCTCATGCCTGTCCTAGCCCGTCCAACACTTGGCAGGCTCTCCAAACAGCTCCTCTTGTACTCTGACGACCTAAATCAGAGTGTGACCAGTGTTTGTTGGGAAAACATTTCGTGGCCGGCGTGAAGAATCCCTCCGAAAGAGTGGTTGTGACACTGTAAACCGAAAACAAATAGTATAAAAGACGTTAAGCTTTGTTTAAGCAGGTGGTTGGATTTCTAAAAAAAATATCATGTAGGGAATATTGAGAGAAAAAAAAATCATGAAAAAGTTCAAACTCATAATGATTATTCCATAGTTAGAAAATGATGCTGCTGGGAAATATGACTCACAGTTAGAATACATTTACATTTAGCTTTTTTGAAATGTCTATTTTTATTATTATTATTATTGCAATTTTATTGTTTTATGGAAAATAACTGAGAGCTAAAGTTACACCAAACTTGTTGCTAGGAGAAGAAAAACATCCCTGATAATGAAAAGAACTCTTGCTGAGCTATTTTCTTTTATTACCCATTATCCGGTCGTCCTCTTTTTGCCACTCATTAAGCAATGAGCTGAAAGTCGTCTGAAACTGTCACATCAGCAAGAAGACAATTGCTTTGTCCAGTAAAGTACATCACTAATTTCTTAAAAAGCCTCTATTACCTTTTCTCTTAGTCACGCTAAGCGTGGCTCAATGGATTGCAGTGTCGGTCTGAATAAAAAGAGTCCAAAACAGTTTGTAGGAGGTGTGAACATGAAAGCAAAACTTAACAGAACCTTTCTTTGTTTTCTTTGTTCCTTATTGTGGTTACTTTTCAATTTTTAAAAAACAGATAAAACTTTCAACAACACTCAGGTGGTGAACTGCTGAATGCTCAGATATGTTCTTGCTGACATGATTCACAACTTGTTACAAATAATAAACAGGTTGGATCGGAGGGGATTTTCTCCTGAACCAGCTGTGTAACTTGATTACTGGGGGGGGGGGGGGGGGGTACTCTTGCTACCCTCTCGCTACCCTCTCTGGAACTTCAGCCAACCAGTCATATAATGCAACTGTAAGTGTGTATTGATTTTCTGCAGTCTCAAAGGTATGAATGGGTCCCTATGGGCTGGATTATGCTCCTGAATGGACACATAAATGGAGAGCTGCAGACCCCATGGACGCCTATTATTTCTGTTTATACTATTTTCTGTAGGCCACTCCTGGACGCGCTCCACACATGTGCAGTAGATCAGAGTCTGACTGGCCAAATGGAGTAGCCTGCATGATCAAAGCAAAGTGTAGGGTATGTGGATGTTCACAAAGAGCCTGTGTGTACACCATATGATGCTGAAATGGTGGTAGATGGAAAGCATAATACTGGCTTAAGAGGGCCTCATATCTATATATAAGTTAAGCCAAATACCAGTTAAGTGAAACTGTACACCTGTTCTAGATTGCTTCCTCAACTGCGTGGGAGACAGTCCCGGAAAGCTCAGCGAACCATCTGTGAACTGATCTTTAAGGGCGTGGGGTGGACGTTTGCCAAACCAACCACTTAGTCTTCATCCTTAAACTCTTTTTGTCCTCTGATAACGCAAAAAACTGATACTTAATGGTTGGTGAGAATGGCAGTTGTGGTCCCTAGCGGCCATAAGGCATCTGAAGGAACTGAAGAATCTAGCCATTACAATTTCATTTAATTTCCATTAAGGGTTTTTGTCAGAAAGGCTTGAGAAAGTAAGTTGATGTTGCCTAAAGAACCACAAAGTCCCTGTAGGGACAAAACTTTTACTTAGGGTTTGTGTCCTATGTGACACCAAAAGTCTGTTTAGACTTGACTCATTATTTTAATTTTGCATTTTAGTTATTTTTAGTTTTCAGGCAGAGTTTGGTTGGTTTAGGAAAAACAAATTACCTGGTTAGTTTTAGGCACCAAAACATCTTTGCTAGATTCCAGCACCAAAATAAATTGGTTTTGTTAAGGCACCAAAAAATTTGGTTAGACTTAGGCACCAACAAAACTTCGTCTAAGCACCAAAACAACTTTGTAAGCTTTAGGCAGACTGTTTTACAACTTTAGGACAATGTTGAAAAGCCTTTATGGCAGAAGGCACTTAAGGCTAACATCTGCCATGTGCAAATGAATTTGGACAAGTGACACAAAGGTGACATCTGTGCTTTTTTGGAACAGCATTTTTTGATTTTACAAGAGAAACCTCCTCACATAGTATAAAGTACAGCACACAGCAGCTTCCCTCAGCTTCTCTATGGGACCTTACAAGACTGTCACCCACACAGTGGATTAGACAGCAACAAACAGGGCTACATGTTGTGTTATTTATTTCAGCTCTGCATGAAAGGAAAACAGTGGATCACGTCTTTCATGTAAAAAATGAAAATATTTGATTGTTTGGATGCCTAAAAAATAATAGCCACAAAACAAAGCACAATCATACAATATGTGGAAGCAATTTCTTTTCAAGGTAAGGTACTACTAACTATTTTAGTGTAGTCTTTCTTCCCACTGTATTTGACATGACCACCAAATAAACACCACTGCTTCCCCTGGAAATATAATCTCATTTTTCAAGCCCAGTTTTTCCTTTTTCTGGCCTTCCTCCACCACTGAATAAGAAAATCTCTTTCCACTCCTGTGTTTCATCCACACCTTCCTGCTGTGAACGAAGCCCGACTCACTGGGTGAAATCAATGATGAATAAGAGCTTTTAACTTGATTAACCTGCTCTGTCTGTTTAATACATTCATTTACATTCCTCCTGGTGTTCATTTTTTGATTAAGCTTTTGAATTAATTTAGTTCATTACTAATATATCGATATGTAATGCTTCAGTGTGTTTTTCCAGTACTTAAGTGTGTGTTCCCACCGGCTCTTGTGCAATCTTTCAGTCCCTTCCAATCTTATTTTAAAGACTCTCCACTAATAATTAAACCTCTTTAAAATTGAGAAAAAAAACTCTGGCTCTGTAACAAATCAATACTAGTGTTTCTAAAACTGTCTTGTCTCCCAAATGTTTTGTTTGTTTTCAGGTCAAAATGGGCGATGTCATCTGGGGACCATTTACATACAGACAACCACCTGTTTACAACACAACCAATGAATTTCTGTCACTTCCACCATCTGGCATCCCCTTTTTAATTAACCCCAATACGTGCTGGCGGGGATGTAAAATGGCCACTGCAGGTGGGAAATGTGACGCGAAGGAAAAACAACGGAGAGTGAGGAGCAGCGTGTTGGCCTGAGGGATGACCAGGAAGGAATTTTTATTCGGACACACAGCGACACATACAGTGTTATGCAGAGAGCAGCTGGGCAAGTATTTGAGTCATAATTATAGAATGATTTTCTGTGAGATCGGCTGATGTTGGGAGCTGTGCAAAAACAGACGGCTTGATTGCGCGATAGCGAGATGGGAGGGGAAGCACTGACAGGTGAGGTGATGTATGGATATGATCTGATCTGTGTGAATGGTGCCTCTGGCTCCATACAAACACAGATCAGCAAAGCAGAAAGATGGGCACGATTTTTCACAGGAAAATCATGTTTCCAATCAGTGTAAATTAATGAACAAACTGTCTGCCATCTCTCAAATGTAATGGGAGAAAATGGCATTCAGCTTGTGGAGCTCAAATTTACATTGGAAAACTCAACAGTGAAGTTTCCAGGAATCATGAGCCAGTTACTTAAGATAATCCACACACCTTGTTGTGGGGAGTTTCATGCTGGTACTTTCTTTCTAGTAGATTCTACTGCAGAAAGTAAGAGACACTGCTGTTGAGTTTGTCAAATGTATGTTTTTCACAAGGTGAGTGCCATCTAGTTCCATTATATTCAAGGGAAGTCACACCAAAACAATCTAGATGGATCAACAGAGTTACAAGCCAGAGGAAAAGTATGATTTTTTGATTTGGGGCTGAACTGTCCCTTTAAGCAAACATGATTCTTTCTTGTGTCTTTCATTCTCCATGGAGCTGGGCTCTGAGCAAACAGAAAGTGATCTGGTGTTGTACACATGTTGTCTTTGCCAACAATAATCCCATTTGGAAACGCAACAGGGAGAGTTAAAAAGTTGTCTATTTCCACTTTAAAGGACCAGTGTGTAGAATCTAGCAGCTTCTAGCATGGAGTTGGAGCAAAAACTTCCTTTTACTATCCCTTTCCAAGTGTGTATGAGAATTACAGATGTACAGTGTCCATAAACGACTGTAATGTTCCACAATGCATCATGAGCCAAGTGGTTGTAGCTGGTAATATTGCATCATATTATATATGATGCATTCATATAGTCTTACATTTTACACAAGTGGCCCTTTGAAATTAAGGTTGACACCCATGTTCTAAGGTAAGAAAAACACAACAATTCTTATTTTCAGGTGATTGTACACTGATGAAAACATAGTTATGGATATTAGATTCAATTTCTGCCATATTCTGCAAATAAAAACATGTAAATTTAAAACACTGCACCTCTAAAGTAGATAGAGTAGCAGTCATTGGCAATATGTGTCTGCGGTCACAGCAAGTAGGCCTAATTTGGTTGAAAAGTGAATATTTATTTGACATTTAGTTCACAAAAAATATGGACTCACTGTAAACTACAGACCATCTTGCAATGGGATCACACCATTGCAAGATCTGTCTACATGCTGAAGTTCCAACCCATGACTGCTCAGTAGTCCTTACAACTCAGTACTCATGTTCATGGCTGCAATTTTAATTTACTTCAAAAATAATACACATGCAGAATAAACACAGTCATCACAGTGAGTAAAGTAAAACACAGCATAAAGCCTCATACTTGAAACCCTGAAAAACTTGAACCTTCGACATATTTAGAGGTTGGGTTGGACAGTTGGTTATTCAACATGGCCTGCCAACAGGCAAACACTGATCATGATGTTTCTTTAGCCTTAACCAGGTAGTTTTAGTTGGCTAAACTTAACCAAACCTTAGTCAGAGAGACTGGGTCAGAATTAATCTGAATCAAGCTGTTGAAGTGGAGCCCTTGACAAACACTACAGCTTTTTCATCTGTTGACATCTCTGGATCAGTCTATAACTGACACACTCCCTGATAAAGAATAAGTTATAATGACTTGGAGCAATATTCAATTTCTAGCTCCCATTATACACTTGCGCTTGGAGACTGAATGGATAGTGGCCTTATTTCTGTGACACTTATGTTAGAAGTACTGTGAGATGAGATTATATCTGAGGGCAGAGGATTTCTGAGGGCCTGTGAGTGAATGTAATTCAGTTTGGAGAAGGTGACATTAGGGCCTCCTTGACAAAATGAGTCAGCAATGGTGAGCGGGGGCTTTGTGGTGACTAGAGTGGGGAGGTCAAAGGTTATTAGAGCTTTGAGGAGCCTGGAGGGAAAGGAGTTGAGATCATCATGGACCATGGGGGCTGTGCGGGACTGGACCATGACCTGTTTAGTTTTTCATAGGACCATGGTGCTTGGTTCAGAAGTTCAGGGAGCAAATTCAAGAGGAGAAAAAAAAAGGCCAGTGATAAGCAACCTTGTTTCAGCAAGGGGGCAACAGAAAGCTGCTCCTGACTGAGGCTTCAAACCTTTGTCTTGGACAATCAGAGGTCAGACAAAGAGCAGATGCCCCATCGCATTGTTTACTTCTATGTATCTGTTGTTTCACAGGGTGGAAAGTCATGTTGTCTTCTTCTCTTCCACCTGCCAGCAGTTCAATCAGGAGAGACTAAGAGTAAAAGAGAAATGGTTTATTGGCACGTGCATGATATATGAAACATGAACAGTCTTTGGCGGTTAGACCCCATTGAGGTGAAACAATATGTATATATATATAAATGGGGGTGATGAAGCTGTAGTGAAGAGAACCCCCCGGGGTCTAGACACTGGTGGTGGTGGTGGTGATGAGGTGCAAAGCAGAGACTGGTGAGGTGAAGTGGCTCTGGACTCCTGCTGCCTGGACCTGAAGGCTGGAGGAGAGGGCGCCGGGGAGGATCGAGGTGAACATCTTGTGGCTACCTGGGTCCAATGACTGGAGGAGAGAGGGTTGGAGGAGGGTCGCACAACTGACTGAATGACAGCTGATGGAGCAAAGACAGAGGCGATTTTAAGTTTTGGCAGCAGCAAACTGACTGGCAGTCGCGACCTTGCCAAAATCTGATTGGATAGTAAAGACGAAGGTGAACGCCCACAAACAGCTGATTAGAGGAAATAAGAGGAGAGAGATGGAGTAAAGGAAAGTTATGAATGAAAGCAGCATAATAGAAGGTCTTCCTGATTGAACTTACGCTGAGCTTCATCACTGGACCATACTGTCAAGTTAGATCTGCTTTCTGTCATTCTGGTTTTCTCTGTTGTCCCTTTCTACTTGAAAGGGATAGTTTGAATTATTTGATATGGGGTTACTTTTTTTCACTATGGGGTTAATTTTACACTATATTTAGAATATTTTCACTGGGTAAGTTTGCGGTCAGACAGCCTTTTCCGAGACTGTAACACAAAGATTGAGGCAATGGCATATCATCAACTCCTGTGTTCTGCAAAGTAAAATGACTAATTTCACCTATGGAGTCTGCTTGGTTTGGAGAGAGTGATATTTGGCTTATAAAACGGCCTGAGCTGAAAAGTCTATCATAATAGTTAAGTTTTATATCAGTAGATTTCAATAATAAGTGATCATGTTGCTCTTTACTGATGACGTGTGCTCCAAAGGAAACAGATTTGATGATCACGTAAGTTTTTTTGTATTGCCAGTCTCAGTTGGGAAGATAATCCTGCAGTTTACACACAAAGGTGTTCTGATAGTTGTCCATCCAATTATATCTGTGGGGTCTGGTGGCAGTGAAAGCAGGCCGAGCATGGCGTTCCGCTCTTCAGCAATGCTTTCCACCTCCTCCACCTCAGCTGGCTCCTTACGATGCGAATGAACAGTGGTTCTACTCTGAGCTCCCTCCAAATGTCCAAGCCCTTAAACCTCTGATAGTTGTCTGACTTAAAAATCCCCAAAGCTGCCTCAGAAAACTGCTTTCATTTTGCACGCTGTTTCTCAAGTGTCAATGGGGCAACTGAACAGCAGATTGGCTGTTTGCACTTCACTAGTACCACCTAGGGATATGATAGACTGATAATGAGCCAGGGCAGGAGCACACGTGGGGTTTGTCTATTAAATGATTGTCTGTTTCATTTGTAGAACTATGACTAGGCTATGACAGGCTGTCTATGAGCCATTTAAGTGAAACAATCAAACATTTTATCAAACTACTTTTTTATTGCTATAGATGATGTCTCTATCACTGATAGTTATCGCTATTGTTTTATCACCTATGTGCTGGTGCTCTCCAGACTGGGGCTTGCCGACCAGCATCTGCTATAAGTAATACACTGACTATTGATAAGTACCTCTTACAGCCCCACTTTATTATAATCCAAACTATCCCTTTCATATCCCATATGTAGACGTCCTTCTCATTTTCTCTTTAATACTAACCCCACACTACATTCTCACAGTCCTTTGTCTTATTTCTGCATCATGTTTTTTATTCTTATTCTTGCTCTTTTTGTCTTTCTCGTGACTCATTCTGGTGAAAGTTCAGTCCTCCTTTTGTTCTGCTGCCATTTTTCTCAGTTTCCATCTCCTTGTTACTTTCCTCACCTCTTACATTATTTCTCTCCTTCGCTCCGTCTCTTAGCCTCCGATCCAAGTTTTGCTTTCAGCCTAAGAGGGTTTTAAATAACTGCGAATGGGGAGGTTGGCAGAGTTCAACAGGAGATCTTATCTGTCACTTAAACACCAACTTAACCCACGACTTTAATTCCTTTTTCTGCTTAAATTGATACTGAGGATTTAATGTTGCCTCTGCAATGTTGAGGATGTGATAAAACAGATACTCGAGCTATCCTGTCCTGGGGTGTTCAGGTTAGAATGATGACGACTGAAAAACAGGAATTTGTAAGAGGTGCTGATAAAGTTTGACAAAGCTGTTGCTGGCTCTCCGACCTGCTCCCTTCCGCAGACTATGACCAGAAGGGATCATTTCAAACGTGTTTAACGATGCGTTGCTAATTTCTCCTCCAAAACATTTCAAGTTCATGTCCCTTTTATTAGGACACAACAGGTGGCGTTTTAGTGTGGCTTTGAATGTCTTTGACTTTTTAAAAAGTCAACCATCCGTCCATTTTTGCAGTACTCAAATAAGTGAAAGTGCACTGACAAAGTGAAGACAAACTTTGCCAGTGCATGTTCATTACGCAGTACCACAGAGGATCAAAAAAGATGAGAAAAAGGCAAAAAACTGGTTAACTTGAGAATCAGGGTTTGCAGCAGTCACAAAGTTTTTGAGAGGCAGGGGAATTAATGTTAGCCCACCTCAGAGGCTGATGAGTTAATGCACCTATTGCAGTGAGCAGTCATGGCTTTGATACAGGACAACATATTAAGATATACCTTTGTCCCAAGCAACAACATTGATGACTAAATATCCACTTATTTCCTTCGTAGTCCATTTATACCTGCCATTAATATGCACGTGCACTGAATTAGTACATTCAGAAAAAAGTCTGTCCAGGAAATTGAAATATCACCAGTGTGACAAAACCTGCAAATAATAACAGTAGCTAGAAAGTCATCCCTCATTAAAGTGATTTAAACAGCAGTCCGTGTCATTGATTCTGTTTCACTGGAATGTGCCATGTTAGCTGTAGTTGTGTTCACTCCCAAGGTGTCAAATACGGCAGCTTGGTCAGTGCCCCTGTGCTTCAAACTGTGTTGCTGTAGATACCCTAGCATAATTTCTGATGGCACTCCTCTAGTATAATTTTTTGATGTGCTGTTGAAGCTAGGTGATGTTGTGTAAAGAGCAAGAAAGTTGGCGTGTGAAAAGGGTGAGGTTGGGTGGATGGCTCAACCACAGGAGACTGGGATTCCTGTGAAACCAAAAGTAAACATTGTCTACTTTTTAGCACATATGTCATATATATGCTGTTATGAATTGATAGCCTAAATTTGTCCTAAGATGCTGTCATGCCCCCCTTGTGTTACCTTCATGTCAGTGTAATGATCAGTCCTGAAACATGCCCAAGCACAACTCTACCTGGTCTCATCTTTCCTTATTATATAAGGTTATATAATGTGCGTAAGGTACATTATGTCTGTTACAGCATGTATATTAACTTACATAATGAAGTTGCTTTGTTGACTAACCTAATCATAGCTCATGGGTCACTGGTATAGAACAGATCCTTCTTTAATCTGTGTTCTCAGCTATTAATTTGGTGACAATTCCTGTAAATGTGACCAAAGGCTTGTCTACTTATCCCTGTACCAATGGTGATTATGTGTTTGAGCCATCAGAACTACCCAAACACAATCAAACTCAAACGAGAACTGAACCTGCTGCTGCTGCTGCTGCACAAGTACATTTAAATTAAAGATGTCTCACAGGAGAGAGGTGTCTGAAAAGTTTAATGATGATAATGATGTTGTTGGATCAAACCAGGAAGTCTGCACAGGCAGTTTGGATTGAAACATACCAACATGGACTTTTCAATAAAAGTGAGTCATGGAGTGTCTTTTCTATTTTCGTGGCTTTCACTATAGACTACAGACTACTTTTATTGTCAGGTAAATGCTCCATATATATTCACCTGACACACAGGTCTGTGTTTACATGGATTCATCCTCATGTTTAGACTTCATTTCAATGCGACATACACACCAGGTGGAAACGCTTCAGTCTGGCAGCCAGCAGAGTGAAGACGACACAGAGGGCAGGTGTGTCATCTCTCTGTGTACCTCGCGCTGAGCCCCCTGTTGTGCTTGTGGCCAGCGCTCACACTGACTCTGACAGGCTGAAATTGGTGCGTGAGTGTGAGATGCCAGCTGTGACTCATCCAATTGTCCCTGTGACACCGCTGTAGCCTGAACTTGTTTGTTTCCATGTGCAGCGTTCATGTTGGCTGCGGTAAAGCTGCAAAGCATCGCAGCTATGAGTGACACGCACATATTACAGTTCACAGGAAAAGATGAGCAGCCAGCAGAAGAGCATGGCTTGAAAGGAGGTTTTTTTTTTTCACACCAACCAAGCACATTACAAACTATAATTAAATTCAAACCTATATTACAAACAGCATTGTTCTGGAGTAATGAATCTCAGATATATTTGCTCTCTTTGTTCCTTAGTCTCATATTATTTTCAGTAAGGCACCAGGCTCAGCCACTTATTTGTTGCTAAGAAACTTGGTTTATTTCACTTTAATAATTCACTATATCAACAAACCTGTATCTGTGTAAAGGGAATTCAGAGTTTTTCATCTGAACACATTTTACATGTTTGAACATAGTTGCTGAAAACATGTGAAAAGACCGAGAAGCGCGAAGTACTGAACTGCAGAGTTGGACCGTTAAACTATTCAGGATTTTGTGGCTGGACCTGAAACATGGCTCAGTGATGCAACGGAGCCATGGCCTCTTTATGCTATATAAGCCCCATGAAGTGACTCACAAATGACACCGTCCCTGAATCCCCCACCCTCCCCAGTGGTCAGTTTTTCTTTTTCTTTTTTTAATAAAGATTATTTTTGGGGCTTTTTGCTTTCATTTGATAGACTGCTGGAGAGTAGATAAGAAGGTAGCGATAGAGGAGGGATGACATGCAGCAAAGGTGGGAGTCAAGTAAGCGGCCCCTGTAGAGGACTGACAGCCTCAGTACATGTGGGATGCATGCTCTACCAGCTGAGGGTGCCCCACACCAGTGGTCATTTTAAAACCCTCCTTTAGTGACTCTGTAAATCCAAATCATCCCAGCAGTTCACTTCAGCTCACTTCAGTTCCAACAACCCGACACAGAGGGGGAAAAAAATACCATCCTGTCACCGTCCTCTGGCTCTGGTGGCTCAAACATGTCTGGACATGTCCAATAAAACTGCTCGATGGAGCGTCCATTTATCAGGCTGTTTTCAGGTGGTTGACAGTGAGGCAGCGGAGCAGATTTTGAGACCTAATTTTACATACTTTGAGATATTTTAATCATTCAAATTTGGCTGTGTGGTTAATAACACATGTTTCTGTGGTGTGATAAAACTCAGAGCACACATTTATTGTTGTTTTACAGTCCATTTAATTCCAACAAGTTACAACCGTCATGCAAAATTTTTAAAACCAAATTTTATGAAAATCAGTTCAGTGTTAGTTTGTTTACTAGCAGACCTTAAATGCTCCAATATAGTGACAGCACTGATGCATAGCGAAGATCAAAGTGAAGCTGACAAAATGGGGATTTATTCATCTGGCATCATGCCTAGTAGTGGGCAGTAGTGGGTCATTTATCAGGTATGGAATTAATGTGCAGATGCTGCAGTTTAAGACAAGATTTTTCTGTGGATGGTAGTTTTTTTGTTTTGTTTTTTAGCTGTGATGAAGGCCAGACTGTGGGTTTCAACAGATTAGGTAGGCCTTCTTTTTACTGCTGTAGTTGTTGATGTCTTGCAGCCCTTACCAGAGAGGAGTGAGGAGGTTTTTGAAGATTTTTAAAAAATTGTGACTCGCACAACCAAAAGACATCCTTGAGCATACAGTCATAAATGTGCACAAAAAACATTAGGCACATGGGTTCAATAGTATGCGAATTAGCTGTGGACAAAGGATCACACAGGCAGTTACACACACACACTTGGTTTAGATCATAATTAGTGTGAGTGATGTAAACTTACACAAGATGAATACGATGGTAAAACACAATATTTCTCTTAAGAAATGAAGATGTGAGATGGTGAATACAGTGAACTCTGCCCTCTGAAATGCCTCTCCAGCAGTTGATAGTGCAGGAATTCAGCTCATAAAGCCCAGTTAGATCCCTCTGCACTGAACACCCGCAGGCACTCTAAGGTTTATAGTGGTTAAACTGACAGCATTAAAAATTAACCAGAAAAGTACAATATTTCTAGTGTATGTATTTCCTTCTGTCAATTCACACTGGAGGGGGAAAAAAAATCCCCTTGCCCGCAGGCTGGCGCTCCAGAGAACAAATTCCCTCCAACTGAGAGAAAAGTAAACCCATTTTGTGCAATCCCAACTTCTTCTCAGTCTGCCAATAAATTTGTTTCACTTACAGTGGAAATGGATAACTTTTGGAAACACATATTGATTGCACAGTATGATTGGTTTCCTTTAAGCCTCGCTTTCATTGGTCTGCCCCCAGGCACGATTCTTCCTCAGAAAATGTCTCAGTTATGGACTAAATTAATGAACAAACTCACACTTTTCTCCCAAAGTTTCTCTCCCCGTCACAGCTCCTGATGGTGTGAAGCAATAATGTCACTCAACCAATGTTATTACTAGTCATTGCACATCATTACAAAAGTTCATACCTGCTCCAAAATTCAATAAAAAATTGTGACAATTTTAATGCACCTACTCAGTGAATCTTTTCTCATATTGGTTGAGCAGTAGGTTATAGTTAAGCCTAGCAGAGTTAGTTAAGGGGGAACAAATATTGACAGAGAAACAAATTTTGACACATGTTCTCTTTGCCAGTGCAGCACACCAGTAATATTCCTTGGAAACGCTAGGAGGTCATGTTGTATAATCCATGTATTTTTGGTGATCAGGTCAAACAAGCATCTTGACTTATATTTCACTTACTTGAGAGGAAAAGATAGTCTTGATCAGAGTCAGATTACTTTTTTTGGGGATGTTTTTAGCCTCGCATAGCACAGAGATCGGAAACAGGGAAATGGCTGACTTTGCTCAGACAAGATTTACAAAAAAGCGATGCCTTGAAACAACTCCAGAGATCGATCCTTAGGCTTGTCCTAAAACTCAGTAATCCATTTTATACCTTCAGATTTGTGCTTGTTCACTCATAAAAGAGGAAGGTGGACAGAAAGCTGGAATAGCGTGAGACATCATGACATCACATGTGACAGCTGTGGGGGCCAATACATCTGTGAAATGACGAGGACCACAGACACGAGAGTGAACGGGCACAGCTTTCTGTGAACACCAGACCAAAACCACTCACAGCACTGACTGCCAAGAGTCAAAGGACATCAGTGAGTCACTCAGTCAGTCAAGGAGAAGAAAGGTCATTGAGTTCAGACCATTTCTGAACCAAGATACGATCCCCGCCATATATGACTTCTGGCTATTATGTAACTAAAGTTCTATACTTAGGTCACATGTGATGACAACTTATTCATCTCCATGACAACTGTACAAACTCAGATCTGCTGATGAAGACGACGTGGGCTGAGATGAGGTCATATGCTCCAAAAAAGCTCGAAAGTAGGCCTTTAATTAAGACACTTGTCACACCCCAAAGCCACTTTATTTACACATTATGTTGTCATATTATGGGCCTAACCAGTAACATTTGTCTATTGAAAATATTTCTGTATAAAATATATCTTCTACTTCTTATGTCACCATTTTATTTCTACTTAAATCTCCACTTTATGTCACTGTTTATTCACAAACTACTTTAATCTGCTAACCTCACTTTTCTCTTCTGTTCTTCCCACACACACACAAACCAACACCTGCCCACACACACACACACGGGGCTCGCCCCACCTGTTTCACTGTCCCTATACAGTCTCTGACATCTATTGACTTTCTTCATCAGCAGGGTGTTTTATAATGGTTTTTCATCTGCGGTTCTATTTTCAATGCAGAAGTTGAGAGAGGAGGCTTGTCGTTAGTGATTGAAACCCCCATGGCTCTGAATGACATTGGCACCAACCAGGTTTACTTACAAAACAAGTGCATAAGTAGACATATACATTAAACAGGAGACTCTCTTTGTGTTTGTCAGTCTGTTTGTAACTGTCAGACAGCTGAGAGAGGGGTAGATTGTCCACTAATCAGTTATGTAGGGTTTCACTCTTTCGGACGGATAAAAAAAATGAAAATGCCAAAATGGGTTGCAAATTATACTTGGGTGTCCACCCAAATAAAGTCTGTGTGTGTGAAACACTGTAAAATCGTGTTGTTTACAGACAGGTCTGCTGTTGAGAGTTTGTGAGAATTAAACAGAGAGAGAGAGTCGTGTCTGGAGGGGAACCTCAGGCCTGTTAAAAATCACAAGAGTGATAATTTTAACAGAAACAATGAGTACAAATTTTATAAGAGGGTTCCCTTCTAGAAACGACTGAGATAGAGGAGCGTAGCTCCAAGAGCAGAAAATCAATTTGTAGCAGCCTGTGATTTAATTGTGGTTGGCCGACACAAATAAATGAATGTCTGGGAAACACTGATGTTTACTTTTAATATTTTGTTTTTTATGTGTTTAATATCTAACGTTGCTTCTCATTTGTGACAGTTCTGCTCAACTAACTGTGTTTAGTTTACACAGGATCATCAGCAAGTAGTCATGAAGCATGTGGTTATTTTGCATAGACAGTTTTTTCATAGAATTTACAGAAAACATGCTATATTGTGATGTATATCGTTATCAAGCTGTGAAATTTACCCATATGACGATAGAAAATTTTGTCTATATCATACAGCCCTACCCAGACGTATGAACCCGACATGACAGACGGTTTGTTACACAGACCCATCTGGGAAGTCGTCTTTAGAAACTGTTTGAAAAAACACTCGGCAGGTGATTTGATAAACCATCTCTTTATCACATCCAACACAGGCTAACTTCAACCAATCAAATCAAACTCTTGCAATAAGGAGGTACTCTCCAGTTCCGATGGAACTGATGTTAGCGCAGTATCTACCCTAATCTCTTCAGGAGCCGCCACTTTTCGAGACAAGTTGCTTTCATGGACGTTTCTCGCTGTCGTCAAACCTAAAACCACATCCACAGTTGCCAGTAGTCCCTCCTGGGATGCTGATTGGCTGCACCACTTTTGGTGTAGACACAAACACACAACTTAAAGCCTTGCAGGACGGATTCTCGCATGATCTCGTCAATCCAGCTGCCCCGCAAGGTAAATGGGAGTTGGGCCTGTGCTTTTGTTCTAAAGGTTGAATACGTATCCTTTCTTTATAATACCTGCATTGTCTGATCAATGAATAACCATCTAAAATTTAAAATGGCAGAGCATTCCTTGAAGAATAAGGTAGAGAAGTGCTTCTTGAGGGAAATATAACACATAACTGCTCAAACATACTTAGTATGTAAGAATCACAAACTGCAGGTGAATCACACTTTATTGTATTCTGATCACATACTTAGATATAACCAATGGTCGCACATACCTTCTATCACTCCGGGCTGTTGGCTATTACAGGCTGCCCCTTCACCCACCAATACACACTGAATATCTCATTCTCTTTCTATTTATTGTGCTGTATCTCTCTCTGATGTACATATACTGCCCTGCGGATATGTATCATATACATCTTTCATGCACACACCTCTATACAGCTTGCTATCTTATTTTTGTTCATGTGCACACACATGCAGTAGAGGGTGATGGTGTTCTCTGTAACTTGCAGCTGTGCCTGTGAACCACACATGTGATAGTCTAGATGATAAAGGAAAAGCTGGTGTGTGTGTGTGTGTCTCTTTGTGTGTGTCTGATAGAGTGAGAAAGGTGTGGTGGTGGCATAGATCAGCAGGCCAAATATATTTTCCCGTCCTCGCTGTGTAGGGGGACACTCGGAACACACCGGCGTCATCTCCTGCCGCGTGTGTTTGTGTGTCAGGACCAGTGCAGATGTCCGCTGTGTATTTGAATCAGTCACAGCACACTGCCTCCCAACACAGCTGAAAATCCCCTCTCACGGCCTGCTGACGAAAACAGCCCATTTGGACAGAAAGATCACAGCACCGGAGGCTGTGGAATAGCTGCTGCCTCTGCCTTTCATTTTAGAGTCCCCCAATAAAATAATGATGAGGGATGGCCTGCTGGAAAACTATGAGGGGAATCATCCTGGAGGCAAGACAGCCACGTGGATTAAGTTCAATTCACTAAAGTCTTTGTATCGCATGCTATTTTCAACAAATATTAAAAAATGGATAAATAACATTAACTAGGCCGCTTTCATTTTGGAAGCCTCTATATCTTATGATAAAAATGTGTCTCTAAATTAATAGGATTCAATTTCGCAGCAACCTGTTACACATCCATTTTTACACATGATTGATTCCAGGGGAAGTCAATTTGAGCTCATTTTACTTTGCTTGCATTGCCACTTCACAAGAGATAAAACAGGCCAGAATTGTTCTACAGCACAAACGAGTGTAAGATTTACTGATGGTAGACTTGGCTTAAAATCACAGTCACACTGTGGTAATGATTACTTTAGCCAGCCTCCCTCTGGAAAACTAATCCCTTCCCAACAGGCCTGTTGTCTAAAATATGGCCTCCAAACTTGTCTGTTTTGCCTTTTCGGCATTGTAATGATAAACACAGTAATGTTAAAGTTTGACTCACGTTGTGGAAGGGGTGGCGTTTGCCATGCCTTACTGTATTTCCCGAATCCCTGATGGATGAATAAAAAAAAGTTATTTTCTATAATATAAGCAATTTTTGTATCGATTGTTGACGATTGTGATTATGTATTCATACTGTAGCTGTGACAAATTACATCAAAATGATTATATAACCCATAAAGTATTTAATTTAGTAACCTAATAAATAAATAAGTTTTTCTCTATTTTCTTACATAATTTTGTACTACAGCAAAGACCCTGATTTGATGAGATGAGATTGAATGTATTTTTACTGGAACTAGGTTCCCCCTTGCTTCAAGTCTCAGCACTAAACCAAACAAATCACTTCCTCACATTCAGCACATACTGAGCAACATTTACATTCATTTGATTCATTAAAACTAAAATGAATCAAGGCATAAGACAGGGATGGAACTCGGTAAAAAGACTTGTCAATAAAGGAATAGTTCAAAGTTTCAGCAAAGCTGATCTGATTGTGGTATATGATTCCAGAGGGTTGGGGCTAAAACAGCAAAGGCACAATCACCTTTTGTTCTGCAGTTGGAGTGGTGGATGGCTAGCATGGCATTATCCAGTTAATTCACAAATGCAAATTAGTCTGTAACCTCTCAGTTTATTTTTGATTTCCACAGGGCATTATCAACTTGTGCAGAGACAGACTATTTTGTTAATATCATTTTTGTTTAACCAGAAACAGCCGTCATGTTGCTCTCATGTTAGACTCCACTGACAAAAACATTTCATTTAAACTTGACAGAAATGAAATAAAACTCATAAAAACTGTCTCGGGTTATGTTTCCACCAGCAATCGCCAATTCTGCTTTGGTCAAAAGAAAAAAAAAGAAGCCGTAATTCAGAGTCAGATGTGAAAATGTTCTGGCTCTAAACACTGTTTTTCCCCAATGCTTCTCTGTTACCCTACCTCCCTCTTACAGCAATTTTGGTAATTCTCTATCAATCCCCCTCCATATTAGATAAACGGATGTGATTGACTCGATTAGATCCAAGTCAGCTGAAAATCTGCTTGAACACGAGGACGGCCACACACACCCGCCTGAGCAAATAAAACACGAGCTCACAGACTCGTCTGGTTCCCAGGCCAGAGGATGGATAAGAGGACGAGATTTGAGGATCGGAGTGGTCGAGAAATGGAACGAGGAGATTAGAAATGGAACTGAGGGCGAGGTCATATACTGCCTCATATGTAATCCACAGCATCCCACAAAGGACCAGTGCCAGGCCTCATAATTACTACAAACACACACTAACACACACACACACTCGCACAGCCCAACTCTCCCTGTCACATCCCTTGCTTGGCCAAGGCCAATTAAGCTGGCACGCTCTTTTGGCCTTAACTAAACTCTCGCACACATACATTTTCACTCAAACACAACCACACACACTCTCTCTGTCCCTCTGCGTCTCTTTCCCTGACAGGGACAGATGGACATGTATGTGGTTGATAAAGAAAGGTAGTCTCACTCCCTCCCCTGGAAGAGCTCAATGAAGATTGATAGCACCACTTAACTAAACACACACACACACACACACACAGACACACACACGCACTTAGATTAATAGTCAGGCTTTTGAGATCTCTTTGGAGAGTGTGTGTTTGCAGAACACAGCAACCTTAAACCACCTTTGACTGAGACATTATTGGATGTCGTCACGATCAAACCTGTCGCCTCTTAAGCTCTCTGTGCAGGTGTGTACGTGTCTCTGGCATGTGTGGGGATATATATTGCATTTAACTCAGATGACTTTGAATGGTTTTCCCTCTCATTCACATACTGATTGTCAAAATTCAAAGAGACTTTATTGGCACGACCATGATTATCAGTGAGCTACCTTGCAAAGTGCTGGCCTGAACATCAAGAGCAATTTGGCTTTCAGTGTCTGAGCTGGGGATGGAACAGCCCTACAGTGGAAAACCTGCCCCATCTCCTGAGCCACAGCCAGCCCTCGTCAAGGTCAGTGCTGTGTCTGTCGTCCTTTCATCCAACACAGCGAGCTCATGACTTACGTGCAGCACAAAAATGTCGTACTTCACAAATCTGTTTTCTCAGGTTGCATCAGGAATTATTAACTTAGAAATCCAATTAAATCATTTTTTAACTTAAAATTATGTTGCAAATGTTTTTTTTAAACTAGCTTAAAATTGAGAAAGAGTACATTTAAACCTAGATGAGTTTTTTGTCTAAAACCTGATTTAGTTTTTCTTTTGCACCAATACTTTAAACTCAAAACAATATAAAATGTGATCCAGACTTACATTTTAGGAGGTTTAAGTTTTGAAATAGCTGCCTTTGTGAAATTGGGTAAAACATTCAAGTTCCTCAAAGAAAGTTGAGAGACAGCTAACAAATAACTTTAAATGTTTTGTTAACCTTTAAGCTTACAAGCAAACCACAACATTTTGTTAACTTTTGAGCCATCTAGCAAACAGTTCAACATTAGGACAGCTGAAAGTTTTGAACTTTAAATCTGGATTTACTCATTTCAAATCTATTTTGTTGAACTCTGAATAGATCTAATCTGAGGTTAAATGTATCTTTGTTGGTGCAAAACTGAGTTTTACTCCATAATGAAGAAAAAAAACAAAACATTAATGTCTGCTTAGGGTCAGTTTGGATTTTGATTGACAGCAGATTGTAATTGATACTTCATCATATCAATACTCAATTGCATTTCCAACCCTTGGTCCAGGCTCTAAGGATGGGTTAAAAGATTAAGTAAAAAATACTACAATTTAGAGGATCACTTACCAAAGCAGAGAGTTGAGTTAATCCCTGATAGTGGTGCTCCTGCCTTGAACAGACACTCCACTGAACAAGATCAGTGATATTAGAGGTTCAAAGTGTGAAACATTCAACCTGAAATGTCTGGATTTACAACCTCTGTTCTATCTGAGAAAAAGTTTCTTGTGACACACTGAAGAAATTCAATCAAGAAATGATTTGCATAATAATCCAGAAGTCCATCATGTGGTTAGTTACAGCCAAAGGCCTAGATCTGTCTCTGGCAATCACAAACCAAATACTTCAGGTGAGACTTCTGGGAAGATTTTTGGAAGTGTGCCATCCAGGAAGTTCACCGAGTGAAAAGAAAAAGTGGAGCTGTGTGAACCACTATGACCAGTGTGTCCCCAGAATATCATTGTGATGATATGACCTCTAAATCCTGGAAGTTGTAGTGGAATATTGAATCATAGCCAGCAGCATGATGTGCACAAAAGCACAGATGTTCCTGTGCTTATTTCGGCAAAGCCTGGTGCTGGTTGTGTGAGATTTAATCACTGTACCCACATTGGATGAGTTGCTACAGATGGAGAGGACATACCTGAGCTGGTGCCTCTGCATGGTAATAAGGATTAAATAAACCAAAAAGGCAGAACCTCAAACTTCATGAAAGTTTGGGGGGTTTTGGTAAAAAAAAAAAAAAATCAGTCAAATCCAGTACAGTACAGACTCAGACAGATTTTGTTTCAGTGCCATCATCAAATCAAAATGGATTTCTGATATGCATAAATTTCTTTACTCTGTGAATTTTTCATATCAAAGAGAAACAGGTGAGACCAATATGCATTGAATGGGTGTATTTGATTCTGGACTCTGGATTCTGTCTGAATGAGATGAACTCTTGAGACACAGACACCTGTGAAACCTGCTGTACACTGTACACCTTAATATGCCATAACTAAAATTAATATAGAATAAAAAATATAAAAATAAAGTTTTCATTCATCTATACTTGTTCAGTACTACTAATATCTCAGTTTCCAACATGGTGACGACTAGTTGCGGTAGTCACAACCTGGTTCTTCAGGCCATAACAAAAATTAGATAAAGTAATTTATTTAACAAAGGTGATTGAATTATACTCATAAAAAGGGTAAAAGGACATTGGATGTGTACATCAGTTATGTCGATAGTGCAGGGTGTGTATGGGGGGCTGAGAATGGTGTGTAAATGTTGTAAAAAGCATGAATTAATTGAACCTAGAAGGAACTACTGCTGCCACATGACCAGAGGGCTGCCTGTAGGAAAGAGGGACGGAGGGTAACAGAGCCAAGGTTTTAAAAGCTGGGAACATCGGGCTCAGGTGTTACCAGAAGGCACTGATGACCAGCCTGTCATCCAAAGAGTGAGGTGAATTATAAGAACACATAACACTATGAACAGGCAACAGCAATGATCAGCACATAGTATACACAAAAAGACTGTGGTACAAAAGCTTAAAAACAAACTAAATGCTCAATAGTTGGAAATGCAAGGTTTTCTAACCATCTAATTACAGCCAAGTATGTTTCGTTTTCATTTTACCTGAAGACACAGTTTGTATGTCCCTAAACAATTAATTTTCTCATTTCATTTTGCTTATATTGGCAATTTACTAGAAACCTTTGATAGAATATTTCAATCTGCTTTTGTTTATTTAAATCGATATTAAACCGCCAGTAACATCAGAAAAACCTGCCCAAGTTATACATTTTTTTTCAGACCGAAAATGGCAGATACCCCGATCAAAGTAAAGAGATGAGAGGAGTGCACTCAGAATGCAGATCTCTGCCAGGCATCAGATGGTGAAGCATCTTCTGCAATTCCAAAGTTTTTTTTTTGCATATTATAGTCTCAGTTTGCTTTACGGTATATAGAATTGTGTAACTGAGCATCCTGTTTTCACCTAAATGTATTAACTTATTAAAGGAAACAGTAAACAGAATTATTAGTCAAAACATCTCAATGTAAGCAGCAACCAGGTAAAGGAACAAAATCACACAACTCTCTCAATAACCCCATTATCTGCAGTAATTCAATCAGCAATCACACACACATCCACATCCACACACAACCAAACACGTGATCTCCTCCAGCCTGGTGGAGATAATAACCTCAACTTGGATCAAAACAGAGTTACCCCCATGAGGCATCTGTCCCTGTCCACCAGGCCACCAGACACCACTGCTTGCATGCAATGTGCATTTCATTCGTCCCCTCTGCATGTGTGTGTGTGTGTGTGTGTCTATTTGTAGGTCTGCAGCATCCCACCTAAGGGAACTGGTGCATCTCAAGTTTCTTCATATTATCTACAAACCAATGACATCATGATGAGATCAAAAGAGTAGCCTACAATACCTTAACTGTGACATCATCTGTGAGGTCACAGAACAGAATAATTCCTCAAAAGCAGTGACATCATCAGAGCCCATGATGATATCTTAACTGTGACATCATCTGTGAGATCAGAACCAGTGAGATCAGAACCAGTGACATCATCAGAACCATTATAATATCTTAACTGTGACATCATCTGTGAGGTGACCAACCAATCAGCTCCCCCAAGTCTGATTATTGCTCCCATTTAGGTCAAACTAGAGATCGTCAGTGACTCAAGTTGATGTTAAGTTAATGTTGCAGACCTGTGTGTGTGCGTGTGTGTGTGTGTGTGAAAGAGAGAGAGAGAGAGTGAGAGAGAGAGAGAGAGAGAGAGAGAGAGAGAGAGAGAGAAAGCCAGAGACAGAGTGTGCCACAGGTTATGAAGCTAGAGACTACTGTTTTACAAAACGGTACGCTGAATTTAGCTGTAGAACAGCTGTCACTTTTTCTATGAAATTATCTGATGAGATGAATCAGGAGGAAGATGAAATGCTCATTCTGAGCACAGCTGTGTGTGTGTGTGTGTATGTGTGTGTGTGTCAGACAGCCTCCAGCTTTGAAAACTTTCTACCAGCCACAAAGAACAGAGAAAAAAAAAACAGGAAAAGAAATAAATAAAAGGCTGGAGGGACAACATGACTGGAGAGAAATATAGACAGTCTCATGACTTTGTGATAGACAGAAAGAGAGCGGGACAGACTGAGGCAACGAGACACAGAATTTCGACAGCAGGCATAATATCAGAAGCGTATCTAATTTGCTGTTAAGATAAAGACTGATGCCGTCTCACTTCCGGTGGCGTTCCCCTGACGCAACAAAAGCCAGTGGCTAAATCAAATTAACATCTCCTCTGACTCGGTGTCCCCACAAGCACAAATCAAGGTGCTGAATTGCAAACAGGACCAGAGCAACAGAGCAAATCAATGCCGCCAGGCCCTCAAGCTCGTGTGTGTGCTTGTGTGTGTGTGTGTGTGTGTGTGTGTGTGTGTGTGTGTGTGTGTGTGTTGTTAAAAGCACTCTCCCCATTTATTTGCTTCCAAGGAGGCTGCAGATTCCAAATGAACGCACAGACAGACAGAGGTAGGAACAGATAAAAAGGGTTTAAGTGAGGTCGTGGTTAAAATTGGACTGCTGGTTCTCTTAATAATTATTCTGTCCATACACAAAAACATACACACTGTCTTGAATTTCTATTTTAGTCAAGAAAATGAAAGACAGCGGAGACGGGAGAGCAACATTTGACTGACGGCGATATACAGGAGGTCAAATTCAGCGTCAAACTGCTGTAAACACTGTTTGACAATAAAGTATAATGCCATGGTAAAATGTCGTAAGAAGCAGCTCTGAATAGTTATCAGAGGGATATTTAACTCTTGTTGTCAATAACTACAGCTGGTAGGAGCTGCGGATGACTGTGGAGGTTGTCTCTGCTTTTATTTCTGTGTGACACAGCGAGAAACCTCTTTTTGAAGTCGCTGCCATCAAGTCTGTCTGTACTTCGTCTAATTGTTTGCCGCAGACTGAGGAAGCAAAAAAGATGAAAGAGAGGAAGAAATAACTGGATTTTCAACCCAGCAATTGTATGTAAACAAACTGAATAGAGACCAACAAATTGGTTGGCTAAGGCTCCCACTATGAAAGCCAGCCAGTTTTGTCCACCTCCATTTTGAGATGATGTAGTTTGAATGCTTATCGATTGTGAACTGATTAGTACTATCGGTTGTTTATGGACTAATTCAAATGCAGATTGGTTTATATTCAAGACAAATGTGTTCTTATAAGCAATATGAAATGTCTCACTCCCAATGTGTCAAATATGGCAAATTGGTAAGTGATCTTAGGCTTCAAAGCATGAGCTGAAACCCTTTTCTGGAATTGCCCCTCTATGTGTTTTTTTTTTTTTTTTTTTTTTCGAAGTCAGGTGACATAGCATAAAGAGCAATGAAGTCTGTACACGTAAGGCGTATTGTCTGACGAAGTGTCCTTAATCAGGAACTAATTATTTATAATTACTCCCTGATTATGGACAGCTTTGGGGCCTTTCCACTAGCAGTTTTGGCCCTGCTGAGTCAAACCGTGTGGCACTGATTTGCATTTCCATTACCACTTTTATTGCATTGAGCTGTGCCGAGCCGAGCCCAAGATGGACCTATTCTCCTTTCTCAACCTCAAATAAGCGATTGCTCTGATACTCAGCTAGTGTGTGCAGGAGAGAACAGAGGCATTTCTTAAAGTGTCTTTATATTCACCTCTCGGTACTTTTGTAGCTTCTAACTGAATCTCTGTGCTTTGAAGTTTAATTCCTCTCCTGTGTTGCTGTTTGTACCTTCAGGGATCTGCATTATTTTACCATTTCATATTCGTTTTCAGCTGTGTAGGAGTTGTATTTAGTTACTGCTGATGAAACCCTTGAATGAAGACATTTGCTGATTGCGCTGCTTCATAATAAAAGCTTTCAAATAACAAAACAACAGGGGACTTTTATTGCAAAGAATTTAAGGAAAGTGTGTTTGTTCCAGAGATGTATATGAATAGTTAATCCATTTCATAGCTGCACGACTCGAGCCTCCTTGAGCTCGTCTTCAGTTCAAGACACACCTTCAAGCAGGCAGCTCTGCTGTAATGGAAATGGTTATAGAAAAGGGGTACATGAAAGGTATTATCCCTTATTCATGTATTTTGCATTGACAAGACATAACTTTGTTTCTCTGGTAACACCTGAGGGTTTGACGGATACCTGGAACAGCAATCATCCTGTAAGGTTCTTGCACAATAGACCAATTGTTCATTACTCTGGTAAATTCAACAAACTTTAGATATGACTTGGCAACAGCAGATATTTATAGTTTGCTCCACTCAAAGAACCTTTTGGCTCAGCTATGAGCCAGAAAGCTAGCATAATGCTGACAGGATTCAAAGTCTATAACACTCCTAACATGAAAGTAATATAGTAAATATAATTTGACAGTATGCTTTACAACAAGACTAGTTATCCAGCCATTGTCCCTAAAACAATCTCAGTATTTTCACAAACGAGAGAGAGAGAGACGATGTGGTACTGCTGTCTGCCGCCAGTGCTAAAATGAAGTGGCAGATATGCAAGATTATACATGCCAACCCTGAGACCTCAAAAATAGTAAAATCTCTGACATAAACTAATATTTATCTGTTTTCTTTCATTCATTTATTTTTTGCCCTGCTGTTGAAAGAAAACTGATGTGGCAGATTTTTACAAAAATACATGCCCGTTTCATTTAAAACTGCCCTTAAGAGTGGGCGAGAGAGAGTTTGCTTTGGTGTAACTGTATTTTTGTCCATGAGGTAGAATTTTAGAGTTGTGGGGGTTATAAATGCTGTACAGTGTCAAAAACAGGTTGTGTTAATGATAATGAAAAGGGAAAAAAAGGTGTGAAAATCTGTCAGAAATCGAGAGAAATACAGGAGAATACTGGTGAGACGGCAATGAAAAGCGTGAGTCTCCTGGGGAAATTGAGAGGGTTGGCAAGTATGTGTGAGACTAGCCACAGCCTGAAGTAGCAAGTTTATGTGATACAGAAGATCAGAAAGTTCAGAGGGTAAAAAAAAGTTCAGAGGAGTAGTGTGCTTTTTGCAGCATTTCGTTTGCAGTAGTCGCCATTCTGTGGTGTCTAGAGGATGAGACACTTAATTGTCCTGGTGTTAAATAACTCCTTGTGCCAGTTCTTTCTTTTCTTTTCATTTTCTTCATCTTCAACCCAGACATCAAAGTTGTCATATACTCCAGAAAGGTTAAGAAGGAAGACATGCTAAAGTCACTCACTGTCATAATTAGCTGTTAGCTTGTTAATGTGTTGCAATAAATTGATATTTTCACTGGAACTGTTTAGTAGGTGTCCATTATCAGGGCACCCTGCAGCCAATTCTCCAAGTCATGTTACAGTATACACTAAATGTTGATTACAGTGTAATGGCTATAGAATAATGACACTACACTTTCAATATGCAAATCTGTCTGCCAAAGGGCATGACTTTTCCCAGAAAAAATGCTGTCTCCATTGTAGACTAAACTAATGAACAAACTTTTTCCAATGTTACCCCCCCACCACCACCCCGACGCCAACCTGCCGCAATTACTTGTTTGTGCAAAGCAATAATTTTACTTAAATTTTGTCATTATCATGCACTGCACATCATTACAATATGTTTTGCCTGTTCCAGAATTCAATATAAAATTGTGACAATTTCAATTTACCTCCTCAGTGAACATGCTGATTTCTTCGCTCTTATTTCCAAAGTGGTGTTGATCATTTCTTGAAAGAGATAAGTTTTGACTCTGAGGAAATGGAAAGCGATTCAGTATTGTGTCAAAGTGTGTTCCTCCCTCAGACAGTGCTGCGCTCCATGGCTGATGGGTTGGTTATAGTTAGGTGTAGCAGACTAACACATATCAATGGGGAAACAGATATCAATACAAAACCTTTGTTTTACATCCTTTGCAGTCTTTGCCACAGCGGGGCAACAATAATACCACCTGGTAATACAACGAGGCTGAAAACTTGATGCTAGAGCATAACCTACAACATCATAGTTTAAAGTGTGGGGCCAATGTCAATGCTGTCGTATTTTTGATGAGTTGAGACTGAGAAAGTGTTGGAAATGTGAGCTATTAGAATATTATTATTGGTATCTCCTTTCAAGAACTAAGAAGTCCTCATGGTACAACGGTAAAATAGGCTGGATGGCCTTCTACTCCAAAGGAGTTTTTTTCCCCACATAGATTTAAAAACAGCTTTTCAAATGGTTCATGAGGAAGGAAATACATTCAGCACCTTGTTAGACCTCAAGGTTAGAACAGAAGGGGTTTGGGTAAGTAACAGTGAATGTAAACAGAAACAAGTTGTTTCTTTACAAGAAAACTCCACGGAGCATCTTGTAGGATGGGTTGAGCTTAGGTAACTAAAAATACTGCAATGTGAATGTCTGTTCTCTTGTGTCAATGTCAAACACTTTGTTTACATTCATTCAATGCACTGATCAACATGCAATCATTCAATCATTTTGTCAACATAAAGAAGAAATGCTAAAGTGCTTCAAAGACATTCAAACACCTAGCCTACAATGCCATGACACGCCATCGTGAAATTATGTGATTGAAAACAGCTGCTTATGGATCCTCCCTGGTGGTTGATGTACTACAAGTTCGTCTGTACTTGGGCTTAGAGAAGATAAAAATGGCAGCCTGCCTGGTAACAAAGTTTCTCATATTACAGCTACACTTGATACATATTTGATAGACACAGTCTAGTTTGACAGTTTGATTTGAGTATCGTGAGCCCTGTGCATTACACTAGATGGACTCATTGAGAATGTCTTGTCAATCACAAGGTAGCCCCGCACTGAAGAATACCCTACTTTATTGTCTGTTTTAATCTAAATGAGACCAAATTTACTAAATAAAAAACTGCTAAATTGAAGAAGATTTGAAACTAGGAAATTGAGACCATAAACTCAGTAGGAAACTGTTCACTGAGGTCATAAATCAAGTGAGAAGTGGGATCATTTTGCCTTAAGAGTATAGCTGGACTGCCAGTGGAGACGCCACCTGCTGACTATTAGAAAAAAAATGCAGGCTTGAATAACTTTTCAGACGGAAAACTCTATCCACTATTTATTATGCAGCCTGTGGTCCATAATTAATTTTCAGGTGTAATTAATTTTACCATTTAGTTTTGAGGACTTTTGCATCCAAACAAAACCATCTATGTTGTTTTATTCTGTTGGAGACACCCAAACCAGACACACCCTCAATGAACTCAACAATGGAAACAGCAAATAACATTCATTTCATTCAACATAATCCATTTTCCATCAATGATAAGACTCCCTTACTGCCTGTAAGCAGTGATGGACACAGTTTTAGAATTTTTTTTCTTAAATATCTGCCCAATTATAGCCTCTATAAATGTCAAACCCGCTCCCCTTCCATCTGCATAAATCTCCACTTTATGGCCATTAGTTGGTGTAATACAAAGTGCATCCACATATTTTCACCTTTAGTATAAAATTTAGCCAACAATAGCTGACATTTCAGAACAATAACAAATTACACAATGCTAATCAAAACCTTGTTCTGATGCAGCTCCAGCCTGCAGTATGGGGACCTTTTTGAGGGAAACACATTTACGTAATTCTCCTTCTACTTTTGGTGGCTTTTCAAGAGTTTGCTGAAAATTCCCCTGACAGCTGGACGGAAACAGAGCTAGTGACAGAGAGAGGATAGTCCATATGTTTCATTTTCAACCCTTCCTTGTTCATTTAGCACCATGATGCTTTAGTCTTTATTCCATCTCTGCTCTGTCACAGTCTGTCCTCACAGCTTCTGTCAGCAGCGGGTTCATCATTGGGACTGAGCTGAAATGAGAATCGTATAAAAAATAAAGTTTCTCCTGGCACGGACTGAAGACGAGGGCAAAACGGGGACAGCAGCAGAAATATTACTGTCATCAGAGGGAAAAAAATATATCAGGAAGTTTTTGGAAATGAAGGAGAGAAAGTTTTTCTCTAACTGATGCTGCGGATCCTTTGAAATTTGAACTGTTTTTGGACGGGTCCAGAGGATATTCAGACATGTGAGGGAAACTGCCATTAATGTGTGATTTTATCAATGTAAAAATTAAATATACATGAGACTATAATCTTTAAAAGAGGATCTACTTGCCCCTGTTCACAGAGAGGTCAAAGATCATGAACAGGACAAGATATTAAAGCACAATGAATGTTTAAACTCAAACTTTTGTGTCACAAATCATAAGAATATTCACACACTAACACACTCTGTATTTCATCACGACATATAGACAGTAGAAATACATGCATGCACACTTTAGGTACACATTTGACTATGCTTTTTGTCACATAAAAATGTTTAACAGTCAAGTCTGAATAAGTATCAAAACTTGCAGAGGTGTAAAGGGATAGTTTGATTTTTTCAAGTGGGGTTGCATGATGCACTATCTATAATCTGTGTGCTACCTACAGTAGATAGCACTTAGGCCCCCACCAGTGTAGTACTGCTGCGGACAGGGTCAGCAGCAAGATGACTAAAAAAATCAGTATTACTTTGCCCCCAAACAGCCTTTTCCAACAGGAAACTGCCTTTACATAAGCCAGATTCCACTCTCTTCAAACCAACCAGACTCAGTACATTCCTACACTGGTACTGCTGGTGCTTCTCCAAACTAAGGGCATGCTGACTGCCAACTACTGTCGGTAAAACACTGACTGAGAAGTACCTCTTACAAACCACTTCAAATAATCCAAACTGTTCCTTTAAGGATTTCTCATTGTCAGCAGCTTAAAGGTCTAAACACATATGTAGAGCAATTTCAGGGATAAAAAAAACCTATATTGTGTACTTTATGCCTTTTTCTTCAAGTCATCCAGCTGATTGTTTTCTGTAATAGACTAAAACATGGAGGAGTATATTGTTTTAAATTCAACATTCAGAGCTGTTCATTCTTTTTGTTTGTTTACCTTTTGTTTCACAGACTTGTGCGATGGAAGATACAGTTGCACAGGTGTTTTTTACCCCATGAATGAGCCACACATCGACACCTGGAACCTTGCACAAGTTAGTGGAGGGAAAACTAAAGCAGAAGTAAGGAACTGTGTCAAAAGGCCATGCAGAGCAACCAAAAATATCTTCTCTGTGTTTTTCTACAGAGTAGACGCATACTAATGCTGAGAAGTGGGATGGTGGAAAATCCTGATACATCAGGATTCATCAACCCACAGTGGTGTGCATCATGATTGCGCCAATGTGTGGGGGAGGTTTTCTGTACGTCATAAGTGCTCGTGTTTGTGTTGCACTTCACAGCTTGTATGAAGCCTGAAAGACAAAATTGGTCGCCCCCATTTAATTTTAGAATCAGGCAGAAGTTCTGTCGGATGGTTCGGTGTTTGATGTGCAGTGTGAGGTGTAGTTCGTCAAATTTCTGACATGGCTGTAGTCAAAAAGATCGGATCTTATGTCCATGGCAAACCCATCAACAAGGCACAGTTTTTTCACAGCCATCTTAGGGTGGGTTCACACCTAAAGGTGCGGCTCTAGGCTTCATTTCAATTGGACTACACAAGGCTGGTGTGAACACGCCCTTACTGTCAAACTGCTGCCTGTTTCTAATAATTTCTTCACATGATCATTTTCTTTCTAGAGAACTTTGAGCACAACTGAACCAAAAACTGTACTCATGACAACCTTTTGTCAAGACGAAGGCTAAAAATAAAAATCTGCTCTAAAAAAGAGACTCAACAAAGGACCATCATCAAATGCAGCTGATGTAACTGTGTTTGATGAAGGTTGCAAGACAAAAATGTTTTCCTTTTTATCTTCACTTTGGTCTCGAGAGAGCATTGAACCTGTCTTTTAGTCTGATTATCTTTGTGCACAAAGCTGATCAAACTGTCTTCTTCCTTTGGCATCCTGATACACAGAAGCAGATGTGGACCAGTTCTGGATCCGCTTTCAACAGGTATCCTTATCAAATGAATGCGTTGTCACAGCTCTGGAGAACTGTGCCACTCAGAAAAGTGTTTGATATCAAGGGAGACTTCTCCCTTTATTTCCCTCTCAGTGT
Organism: Lutjanus erythropterus; assembly: GCF_056507025.1. Classification (NCBI taxonomy): domain Eukaryota; kingdom Metazoa; phylum Chordata; class Actinopteri; order Lutjaniformes; family Lutjanidae; genus Lutjanus; species Lutjanus erythropterus. Next base: position 13,048,046 of record NC_139321.1, read on the forward strand.
GTCTCGCTCGCACATTGACGCACACAACCGCACAGTTCACAATCATTCCCTGAAGACATTTCTAAAGACTTTGCTTCTTTTTCAAAGAGGTTTCAAAGAGCTTCTCTTTGAATTTCTCATGTCTGGGGAAAAGCTCTGGAAGTTTGGAAATCACAACCAAGAAACTTCAAAACCACTGTGCAGTGTTGACACACACATGCACACACAAACACACTCGGTGATATAGCCCACACATCCATCCCACACAATTATTCCTTCTCAGAAGAGACATAATCTTGGTTCACAAACAGAGGTTCTGTCTATTTTCCAGCTGAAGATTCAGACTGAGTGCATGTGGTGTGTTTGCCTCAGACAGATATCAATCATCAGCCCACCTGTAGTCCTAGATGACTTGTCATCTACAGAGTGCTGTAGTGTCAGTTTGGATTAGACTTTGAAGTCAGTTTCTCCATCACGGCTACAGTTCAACTCCTTCCATCTCACAGGATAAGAACTGAGACCAATTTCAATGCCAGTATTGATTTTCTTTGTAAACATTTTCTTTGCAGAGCAAAATGACGTTCAGAAATGTTTCAAATATCAGATGAAACACTGCATAAACCATATCACCAGAGGGGTCAGAGGTCAGAGAACAGCAGGCCTGGAGCAACAATTTTGTGCTGTGTTGTGCTCAAAGACAATTATAAGATGCAGTATAAGTAAAGAACACTCTGAAGCACAAATAAGACCACAAAGAATCCTCATATACAGCATGACGAAGAAGCAGGAAACCCTCAAGTGTGTGAATGACACCTTTGTAAGTGGAAACATATGATATACAAATGATGAAACAATGATCTGAACAGATCATCCTCAGAAAAACAGAGTTTTTCAATCTTTGTTTGCATCTTTATCTAAAAAAATGACCTGTAAGACTGTTACCCAGGAGTTTGACCGGGTGAAACCAAAAGTCAAAGTTAACTTATTGAAAGTTTTAAGTTACTTAAGTTAGGATACCTTATGTATGTGACTTTCAACTTATGTAAAGGTAACATAATGTAAGGAAACGTAACATAAGGCAATTTAAATCAAACTCAAAACATGATCTTTTCCTAAACCTACAAATAGTTTTGGTGCCTAAACCTTAACCAGATTGTGACCATTTCACAACCTCAACCTTGTACTGTCCGAAGGTCCAACATGTCCTTTTGCGAGTCGTTGGTGTTCAGCTTATTCTGTTGTTTACGTATGAGAATGTGTTGATCTTAAAGGTACTCCGATGATTGCAAGACTAGTTTCTCCATCGCGGTTAAGCATGAGCTTTAGCAAGAACTAGAGGTTTAGAGTATAAAGGATGGGGGCCTTCACCAGACAGTAAAGAAAAGACCCTATCAAGCTGCATCATGGGAAATGCAGAAACAAGTGTTTTTGTAGGTTGAACCATTCTGTGAATTAAAAGGTGTGTTCAAACAGAACAAAAATAAAAAGTCATGTGGTTATTTTTTGTATTAATTCATATTATTTGTACAAATTTGACCACTGCACAATCTGTGCTCATTCACCCTGACAGCCAGTGTCTTGACTGCACAGATGTTTGTTGTTGCTAGCTAAAAAAGGGATGCACAAACGGACTGATTTCAGAACTCACAGGAACTCCAGCTCTGTCTTTTATTTTCTCCTCTTTCTCTCCTTGTTTTGTTGATTTGTAAAGCTGCAGGATGAATGCAAACTCAACAGAGTGTTTAAAATGGTGAAATAGTGACAAAATCGGTTCTATTAGATTCATGTACATGAGCATAAATTTTCATTTCATTTTTTCATGACTTTCAAACTAATGGAGACCTTTTATACACCATCGTTCTTATTCCTCAGTCAAGGTAGCAACAATAAATATGCAACATTCACTTACATTTTCACCAGATCAATGTTAGTTAACTGATCATTTACTGAGTGAGAAGTTGACAGCTTCAGTGCTCAGAACGATGGTCTAAAAACTGCAGATCTAAACATAATGTGTGTGTGTGTGTGCATGTTTGTGTTTCAGAGAGAAAAGAAGTTGAGTGTGTGCAAACTTCCCTGAAGACTCGCTTGGCTTTATTAGGGCCAAGTGATTATGCCATAAAAATCACGTAATTAAACCCCAAAACACACACGCACAGGGACCAGGGGATTGCGTGTGTGTGTTTGAGTGGAAAGAAACATAGACAGAGTTAGAAACAGAAGTAGAGTGTGTGTGTTTGTGTGTGTGTGTCCCCTGTGTGCTAGTTATGGCTGCCTTCCAGTGGCAGGCACTCTCATTTGGTCCTGAGGGGCTCAAACACACACATGCAGGCACACACACTTTCTCTCTATTTAAACCAGCAGGACAATGGAGCCCGAGCTTCCAGTTCCATCAAACACATGGTCTACACAGGAAGCCAGGGGGGGATTGAAACCTTGTTTATTGAAGCCTCAGTCTGTGGAAAGCAAGGATCTATTGTTAGACAGCCAGGTATTCTTTCATTCTCATCCATGCGTCCTTCAGCCACCACACGCACTTAGTAAAATAGAATATTTCAGTTTCAGCCCATCTGCGTGGTTTCTTTGAGACAATGCGCTATTGTGTCACTTTTCATAATTTTAAAGATATAAATAAATGTTGTCGTCACTCTCCTCTCTGACTGGTCAAGATAACCAATCATACTTGAGGTAAATGAGTTAGTGCCACTTGGGGTTGCCAATTAGATTTAGCATTAGGAATGTAGCAAACAGTAGCAACAAGATGGCAATGATAATATGGCCAACATTTTTGCATAAAAAGAAAAGTAATCTGATCCATAAGTGTATTGTATTGTATTGTGTTGTACTGTATTGCATTCTATTCCCTAATCCTTGTAAGAGCTCTGTACAACAAGTTAGCAGTGGACTGAGAAGTTGGGTGTTTTAGCTTCTTAAAACTTGTTCAACTGGTCGACTTTGAGCCAAGACGAGTTGCTTTTGCAGAGTGCTCAATTTATTCAGAAAGTTTGTCAAGGAGTCCTTAAGAAGGCTAAACAGAGCAGTGGAGTAAACAGACAAGTGGATGTACATGAACTCATTGTGCACTCACAGTAGGACAACACAAGACTCCTTAGAGGATAATAGAGAGTAAAAAAGCTATGGCTGTGTCTAGTGGAGAGTGAAATTTATGCACTTTATGTGCGCCTGAAAATTCTAACAATGGACTGTAAAAGGCAAGTACACTACTTTCTGCTAAGGCAGCTCATTCTCTTCAATCTGTGTACAAATAACATGACTTTAGACTTGGAGATTGGAAATGGTGCATGTGCCAAAGTCAAGAACAGGTGAGAAAGTCTGTCAGAGGAGGATAAATGGGTCAAACAAACCCATGACTTTCACCTAGCAGTCCAGGGTTCGTGTCTTGAAACCTAAAGTCAGCATTGTTTAAAGTTTAAAGTTACACAATGTTACGTGCTTAACAGTAACGTAACGCAACGTAACGTAACGTAACGTAACGTAACGTAACGTAACGTAACGTAATGTGTTAACCAACTATAGCAGTTTTTTGTCTAAATGTAACCAAACTTGAACCATTTCCCAACCTTAACTACATGTTTATTTTTATGTCTATGTCACTATGATGATGATGGTCTACAAATATTAGAAACATAATTACTTTAAATGACACTTAACCCCAAAAATCAATCAGTGGCCATGAGCGTAATGCAAAACATGAAAGGCCTTATCTAAAGCCAGTGTGCACTTTATCCAGGTCAGTGCTGTACTTTCTTATTTTTCAATGCCATCTCCTGGATTCCTCCCAGGGTCACAATTCTTCTGTATTTCTCCTGTTTCATGACAAATTTTTGCACTTAAAAGAAAAATCATCATCACAACCTCTTTCACTCAGGGAGTGAGATGAAGATAGAGAAATGGAGACAAAAAAAAAAAAAAAAACTACTCAAGCTGGTTTCGGACATCCTAGGAAGAAGGAATCCTGTTTCTTGTGGAAAGATTTTAGGAAAGGGACACATTTTTTCTAAGAGCAGCTTAATTAACAGACCTTTAAAATATTAATTATCTGTGTTACTGTAATCAAATTTGAAATTGGACAAGGCAAAACACTGTGGGCCCATTGAGCTTTCCAGCTAATAAATGTTAGTTATAGGTCATCTGCATCTGTATAGAAAAAAAAGCATTATTTTCATTATCTAAAAGTTACCAGAATACAGAAAACAAAGTCTCTGAACCACATGTTCCCAAATCCCTTTTTTTTTTTTTTTTTTGAGCACTAGAAGCTGAGTGCCATCTAGTTTCACTATAACTGGATAGAACTAAATAGAACTAGATAGATAAATAGCACTACAGGCCAGAGGAAAAAAGAGAAGGACTTCTTTTCAGTCCTCCCAATATCAAAAGCATCATCTGCTCTCTACCTCAGATTTATCCCTATAAATCTCAGAAGCCTTTAAATAAAAACATAAGAGGGGTTACCCTTGTTTCTCAGTCAAAATCAGCCCTCTCAACCCTTCTTTTCAAATATAAGTGTCTTCAAATTCATATTTCTGCTCTTGTAACTTTTCCAGATTTCCCACTACAATTTTGTCTGACAATGTCGGTTCAACGCGAAAATTGCTGGGCTGTCCCCCAAAACGCTGCATGTGTGAACACATTATCCTCACGCACGCACACAGCCAAAATGGCAGCCAGTAAAAGCCTTTTTCCACTGAAGGTGAATTAGGCTGAATAGTGTGGTGCTAACAGCAGCCTGTGACAAAGGCTTTTAGCGGGTGTTTATAAAAGCTGTCAAACACCCAGGAGAGGAGAGGAGTAAAGGAGAGGACAAAGGAGGAGAAGCTGGATAGGTAAAAAACAAGTAGAGGGGAGGAGGAAACGAGGAAAGAGGATAAAAGAGAGAAGCTGGGCAGAGAGGTGAGGATAATAAGTACATTTTTTAAAAAAGAAAACAGAGAATGGCCTCTGATGAAGATAGAGCCCAAGAAACAAGAAAGAAAAGGATGAAGGACGATGGCAGAGGTATTGAAAGAGAAGACTGGAGATGAGAAGTGAGAGGAGTGAATAGAGAGAAACAGAAGTGATGGAGAAACGTCTGGAGAGCAATGAGAGGAAAGGAAGGAGGCACTGAGGCAAGATTAGAGAAGAGAGAGGGAGGATTTGATTAGATGCAAGAGAAAGATGAGGTAATCATGATGACAAGGACAGGAAGAGGAGGAGGTAGAAGAAGAAGAGGCCAGTTGACAGAGAAAATAGTTAAAGTACTTTTTTGTATTTTCCATCTGCATTCAGGGGCTTGCTGACACATGGAAAACATCTCCACCAAAAGGCTGAAATCCAGGCTTAGGATAGTGTTCAAAGAGAGGTGCCAGATATATTGAGGATCGGTTCACCTGATTTCTAAAAAGACACATTTTCTTTCCTCCTGTGGTGTCTGTCCATTCACTTCCTTTTTTCACACTAGAAAAAAAGCTGTTAAAACTTAATCAACTAAGGGCTACTTTGTTGTGTCAACTTAGGTCAAGAAGTTCGCTCAAAGTCCTATCTTAAGTCTTGTCAAACTTAACATTTAGATCTACTCATACAGTTTGAGTGAACTAAAGTCCATGCGTAAATCTGAATAGTAATGTTAAGTTTGGTAAACTTAACATAGTGAATGTTTGAGTGAACATCTCATTTTTTTCTCAACTATTCTTTTTTTTAGACTGTCTTAGAAAAAGAAAGTAAAACATGGACACCTCAAGGAATAGTTCAGTATGCTTATTAAAGAGGGAGAGTTAAATAAGGTGGTCAATACAACTTTCACATCTGTAGGTTATGTATGGAGCTACAGTCCCAGAGGGTTTCAGGAGAATTGCTTGCTATAAACAGTTTATCGATGTGTCCCACACCTCTGTGCAGTCTCTCTGCTGTTTCTTAGCCTGGCATTACCAGACTAGTTTGCAAATGTGAATTAAAGGCTGAGGCAAAAGCTAGCTTACATCTTGGCAAATGTTGGTTGGACTGTGAAATATGACACATATATATGTATGATAGAAATACACCCATTAACATGGGAAAAGGAAGCATGGGGACTAGATTAGTGCAGTGGACCCTGACACGGTCACCCAGCCAGACTGGCCAGACAACGATGGCTTCAGGAAGAAAGATAGAATAAGACCTAAACTAACCCAGCTTAGACCTAAGACAGCGAGCCAGGGAGAGATGTGTCATTGTCGGCCAACTTTGATAGTGCACCAGCCCACATGCTCCCTCTTAAGCCTCCCTCAAAACAAATCCCTTTTTTAAAAAATCTATTTTTTGGGCTTTTTTTGCCTTCATTTGAAAGAGACAGCTGAAGTGAAGACAGGAAAAGGGATAGAGAGGGAGACAGAAGGATGACATGCAGCAAAGGGCCACAGGCGGGAGTCAAATTGGCGGCTGCTGCAGAGGACTGATAGCCTCAGTATATGGGGTGCATCCTCTACCAACTGAGCTACTGAGACACCGCAACAAATCCCAATTTAATCCCTAGTAGTGCTATCTAAAACAAGTTTGGCTTGAGCTAATGGTACTGCAGCTACTAAGCTAGCATTAATTATATGGACATGCAAATGCTTGCAGCTTACGTTAGAGCAGTTAAAGACAAAGTTGAATCCATGATGCTTGACAGGCCTGTGGCGCCCAAGGTATGGTTAGTAATCTATGATTACATTTGCTGTATGCAGGATTGGCTTAGCAAAGGGTCGATTTGTCACCCATATGTATGTCTTTTTGTAGATTGAGCTGACCCTCGAAGTTCTAAATCAAATACAGAGTACTGTAGGTGTTTTAACCAAAGAGGAAATGGCAACTGGATGTGGTAACAAACACAGAAACAGCTCTCAGACAGACACCTGGACAGGCAGAGACACAGGGTTTAAGTTGTATTTACAAACAGCTCGGGGCACAGAGGCTCTCCTGGGAAGAGAAGGTATCATTGGACAATGTCTGATCGTTGTACTGTGGCACAGAAGCTGATGCTAAGCGTTTATGTCTGCTTGTTTCTCCTGACATTTGCGGTGTTTCACGGTGTAGCACTGCATCAGCATATTTCACATGTCCACAGCCAGTGTGTGTATGTGTGTGACAACGACATCCAATTAAATTTTAAGCCTGTCCTCAAACAGAGGTGACAGGATTAGAAGTACTGAAAGTTAGTTTTTGTGTATGTGAAGGAGTCAGTGTGTGTCTTTCTGGGGAATGTTTGGCCAAAGTGAGTAGATGCAGTTTTATGAGGCCTACAGACAAACTGCTGTGTCAAGACAAACTTTGATTTGTGATCAGTACACACTATCTATTTTCTCTCCACCCTTCTGCTTCTCCCTTTCAAAAGTCCTCTCTTCCTCTCATTCCGCTCCTCATCTCTCGCCTGTTCTCCCCCTTGCAAAACAAATGGATCTGTGTTCAGCCTATCAGGGATGAATGCCCCTCCCCTCCCATCATTCTCTCTTTCCGTCTGCCTCACTCTTCCAGCTATTGGACTTATGACAGAATCAGAGAAATATTGAGAATCCATATTCTAGCCAGACGCAGAGCTGAGGAGTTGTAAATCTCTAAGTGTTGACAAGAAAACAAGCCAAAATAATGAAATGTAATGCTGATGCATCAAAAGCAGGTCTTATCAGCAACGCGGGCCAAATAAAACTCAAGAAAGAGCAACACTCAGTGTTTTATAAAGCATAACACGGGAAAACTTTTTATTTGAAGCCAAGTTACCAAAATAAATGGTAACAACACAGAGAGCAGGACATCTGAAGAACCTTGAAATGTTCTTTTAAAATTTATATGGTTAAACCATGTGTGATGTATTTCATTCCAGCAGTAACAGCACGGAAGAGAGATAACAAAAGATACCTGGTTATGTTTGTGGTGATTATCAGTAAAATTAGCTGTGTAGTAGCCATGAACATCTGCAAATCCAAAGAGACTATCTCGTGATGGGATCGCACTAGTAAACATGTTAACATTCAGACCCATGAGTATTCATTAATCATTACAACATTATTACAGGAGCACACAGTAGTCACGGCTTAGACCTCGACCATCTTTGAACTCCACCACTGAGGTGCCTTTGTGGGGTGGAGAGGTATTTGAATATTCATGAATCCTTGACTAGTAAATGAGGGTAAGGTGTAAAACTACATGTAAGCCATTTTAACAAGGTATTTGAATCCATCCATCCATCTGTCTTCAACCGCTTATCCCAAGTCGGGTCACAGAGGTAACAGTTCCAGCAGGGGACCCCAGCAACCGGGCGGCATCCTTACAAGATGCCCGAACCACCTCAACTAGTGTTTGAATTATTTCACAAAAAACAAACATATCAGCTTCTTGCAGAGTATTTTATATTGTTTAAAACAAGAATGGAGGTAGACTTTCACTGCACCACTCTGCTCTCTCAAGTCGTAAAGATAGAGTTTGTACCCACAAGATTCAAGTTCAGTTTTCAAGAATCCATGTGACAAATGTACGGTTACCAGAACCTTATCCCATTTTTTTACTTTTATTAAATTCCTAGTGGTATGTTCCATATCATATTAAATTCCTTCAAAGTCTTAACTACAGATCTTAAAAATGGATCAGTACCAATGGGGGACAGTGTAGCAGTGTAGCCTACAAGCAAGACATAACTGCAGGACACAAGAAAGAGGGGACACATTATTTACAATCTCTTCCAGTGTCACCATGTTTGGTGTTGTCAGAAACTTTTGACTCTTCTTCTTTGGGCTACCTTTTGACTCTGAGTGACGCCCTCTGGCGGATGTATTGCTTAGCATCCATGCCAACGTAAAGGAAGTATATGAGCAGTGAAGGGCCTTAAATGAGCACTTAAGTTTGTGTGCCACGGTGCCACCACAACTAGCAACTTTCAGCTTACATGTGTGGAACATGTCCTCCAAGCAGACTCCACAAAATAGTCCATGGTGTCCACATCTGTCTGTGTACATGTATCTTTGGGAGTATCAACTGCTTGAACCTCCATACTGAATTTCAATCACAAGTACACAACAAAGATGACAAAATCAGTATGAGTTAAGTAGACAGCATTGATTATTGTGGGCTAGAAGACAACATTTGGCTCTGCTCTCCTCTCAGGTAACAATGATGGACCTTGCACCTGCACTGTGTTGGACTAAAAAACAGTCCTGGACAACCTAACAATACTGGAGCTCAGACCCTCCACAAACTGGCAGGATTGTCACCTGAAAACTGCACTTGTCTATGGGAATCAACAGAAAATTAGTTTCTTTATTTTCATCTCAAAATATGCACATGCTCATTTTTCCTCAAATATATTTCACTGATCATAACATTTTTTCACTCAACGCATAAAATTACAGCAACAGCTCTGACTAAATGAGCCAGAGCAGCAGATTTAGCACTATGTACACGGCCAAATGGGCCGGCCAAGCTGCTGCTGGACGACCTGTAAGCAGCGGCTGCTCAGGAATTCTGAAGAACTTCCAGATGGCTGGTGTGCCCCTGGGTCACATTTGTTGAAACATGCTTATTTAAAACAGCATCCAAATGTCAATGCTGCCACAGGTATGGCAACCTGAGGTATAAACCTGAAAGCTCTGTATTTAATCAGATGGACTGAAAGTTAGAGATCTTGTAAAGCAACAATAAACTGGTGTTCTGAGTTTGTCACACCAAAGAAACATGTTATTCACCACCAAGCCAAATTTGAATGATTAAAAATTGCTAAGTATTTTCCTCTGCTTTGAAACACTGTGAGCGTGTCCACTCCTTTGCCTCAGTGTCAAACACAGCTATGTCCTGAAAATGACCTGAAACATGGAAACCTCATCTTACAGCTTTATTGGATATGTCCAGACATGTTTGAGACACCAGAACCAGAAGAGGCCGATGTCAGGGTGATTTTTTAAATTTCTTTTTTTATTTCTTTTGCATTGGGTTGTTTGGAACTGAAGTGAAGCAAACTGCGGGGCTGATTTGGAGTGAGAGAGTCACTGAGGGTACGTTCATAAGTGACTGTTAGGGAGGGTGAGGGTGGGATAGGGGTTTGTCGTTCATGTGTCGGTTCCTTGGACTTATATAGCACTGGGGGACCAGGGCTCCAGCATGTCACCAAGCCATAATTCAGGTCTACCCATAAAATCCTGAACACACAAATTGTTTACTTTAACGGGCTAATTCAACAATTCAGTATTATACACAGTAGTTCTCAGTCTTTTCACATTCTCAGCAACTTTTTTCTAACATGCACACTGTGTTTAGAAGAAAAACTCCCTTTTTCCTTTGCAGGGACTTTAAAACTTGATACTGTACTTGGTTACAAAATGCAGTCAGCATGCATTGTTCTCTTACTCTATTTCCTTGGACAAAGACAGATGACCTTTATGTCCTTGTGCTGTGAATGTCCTCGTTTTTACTATGCACAGTTATTATTTTGCAGCTTTCATTAGGAAAGCTTAATAGAAGATAGTCCAACTTTACAACCTTGTTGTTTCTTTATATTGCCCGTTGCACTGACCTTTTTACTGCTGGTAGTATTAAAAATGTTTTCACTGTTCAAATTTGGTTTCCTGAACTATTAAAGGCACTCTGTAAAAGAAAACTTCAAATGGAATGAAGTCTCTCCTTTCTTAGAGACAAAAAAATCCAACTTCCTCAGTTTTTGCTTAATATAATAGTTTTGCCAAAGGGTTTTTATGAAAAATATTTCTCATCTTTCAGGCTCCACTCCTGCCATCCCTCAGTGACACAAAGTAAGTAATTTCCTGTATTTCCTCCACCAGCTGTGTCAAGTACAGCACACAATTATAAGACATTTTTGCTAAATGAATACAGTCAGTTTACTGAAAATGACAGTCCTCTCAGGCAAGCATATGGTCACCCAATTTTCCCTCTGCTCATTAACAAATACAGCTTGTTAAAGTCTGTTTTAATGTTGTAAATGACAGCAGAGAAATTTTGGTCCTGGTCAAATGCCTCACTTATGTTGGCAATTGTAAACATCTTTATAACAGTAAAGTGTATGGTAACAGTCCACTGTACTCAGTGTCATTTGTCCTGCTAGTCATTCACCTTGGCGCTGCCCCGTCATTACAGCTCTTATTTCTTAAGGCTATGGTGGCATTTACAAGCTCAGCTGACAGGGTGTCCTAAGTGGAATTGAACGCCTCAGGACCAGATGTGAAAGAGCTCATTCACCACCAACACCACCCAATAACAACAATGACAGTTTAGGTCAGGCTGAATATGTGTGTTTCTGTGTGTGTGTGTGTGTGTGTGTGTGTGTGTGTGTGTGTGTGTGTGTGTGTGTGTGTGTGTGTGTGTGTGTAAATGCATGGGTGGGATGTCTTAAGAATTAATATAGCCCAGTTTTTTGGGGATAAATGCTTATTTGCTAATGTACTGAGAGTTAAAGGAGGAAATTAATACTACCTCTGCACACTAAATGTTTGAATCATCTTCTCATCTAACTCTTACCAACAAAAACAGAATTTTTTTTGTTTGTTTTTTTCAACATGTTAAATAATTTCTTTAATCATGCATGTTGATATGCAAATGAGAAAATTGTGGAGATGATTTATTGCCTTTGACTAACACCATTGGTACTGGTTGTGCATGTGCTTTCAAAACTAAGGTAACATTTAATCCGTGCAGTGTAAGCCAATTTACAGACAGGTAGGCAGACCAGTGAGTTAGCCAATGGGTGGCAAGCGAGCAGGTGGGTGATCCTGAGGCAAAAGCGAAGCAGGTCAGTACCACGGAACACAAAGATACCAGATCACAAAAATAACACAATCAGAGTTGGACATGAGCATAACTACCACTGAGGTTTAAACAACAATTTGGCTGAGTGGCTACTTATCAAGGGTGTTTAGAAGCTGCAGATTGATGAATGATGAGAAGTTATCAGCTGTTTGTGAGCTGGTTTCCAGGACAAGCTGAGCGAGGAGCCAGGATCCCCCACCCATGCCATTATACATACACACACACACACGAATGCAGACAAATACACAGAGACAAACAGGGAAGCACTGGGAATGCAGGGAAGGGAGAAACACAGGGAAACATGGGGGAAAGCACTGGAATAGCCTACTGCTACAGCCATAACAAAAGCAATGTTTCCACCACGGGAACTTTCCCCAGGGACTTGGAACCTCTAAAGGAGCTCAGCATGTTTCCACCGCAGGGATCGGGATATGAATGAAGTTCTGGGGACATTATGTTACCCCCAAAATGCCCTTGCTCAGGGCCTCCAAAAGTATAGGAACTGGGATGTACAGCACTGAACATTTCTGATTGTTTGACTACTCAAAGCAATTTATTTCAGCCACCATTTTTCAATGTTTTCTTTCTGTAAGTCTTGCATTCTATGTGTTTTTGAATATGCTTTGATACTACTACTCGCCCCTTTTCCAGTGCTGACTCAATGACCCTATTTACACAGTAAATCATGATCAACAGCAGCACAACTTCAGCCTCCTCTATGATTCCTGCTATTGCAGTGTCCCACAAATAATGATGCCTGTCCATTGCTCTGTATGGCATCATCATTGTTGTATGGTTGCATGCAAAAATGAAGTGTTAAAACAGCCATTGCCTTTTCATACGTCAGCAGACTAACTTATCTAATGTTCACTAGTCTTCAGACCACAGTGGAAACAGACAACAACATGTTAAAGTAACCTTGTAGTCCCAGGCACTTTGGGTGGAAGCTGTACACTGCAGATCAAGGGATTTTCCCTTCCATCTTGGAGGTAATGACTGATACTGGAGAGTATCATTTCCACTTGATGCCCCAAAACTCTAATCCATAGACTGTATATTAAATATTGGACAGAGCCTTTGGGTCTGAAAAGTGCCAGCAAGGGACAACTTCACCTGTTGCAAAAAAAAAAAAAGTATGTACATTTATGGAAAAATGACCCTATGTCCCACTTTATGTATGACCTAAGAAGTACAAAGTTTTCTAGTTTCTAAGGTTATGGTCTAGCTAATACAGCATGATCAGATCGAAAAGTGGATTTATATAATTGTATATTTTATATTTTTATATTTTATATTATATTTTTGCAGACTCAACATCACTCTACATGGTTCACCTCTTCCTGAATCCTATGAAGCAATTAGTGATTTAATTCATCTATACACAGTAGCAATATGGTTAGCTTCTCCATCTGGCGGTGCCTAACCCTCAACATTTTCACAAAGCCCCACAGCCTGTGTTCACCAACTAATCTGGTAAGTGGAAGACAGCGAGTTACAACCTGTCAGGGCAGCATTTATCTGTTTGAATGAAAAGGTTCACCTGCTGGGCTCTAGATTCATGATTTTTGCCTCCAGGCTCAGGTTTTTTTTCTCTCAAAAAGATGACCATATGATGCCAAAAGCATCCCAGTCAAATTTAATGAGGAGGTGAGACAGATACAAAGCTTTCAGTGTCTGGTCTTCAGGGCACCTTATTAAACTGACTCAAAGCCCTTTGGCGTTATCAGTCCCATTTGATGTTATTGTTACCCCTGTCCTTTGGTTTAGTTTCTGTCTGCGTCTACCCATTAACTGAACTGAGACGAACCTCGCAGCAATCTCAGTGCAGCAGTGAGTGATGATTTTATCCCTGTAGCACCTGTGCATCTAATAGAGGAGGTTTCATATGATTACTGTAATTACGCTAATAGATCAACATGACTGTAGTGATGTTACTAAAGGTAAAATGGTACACATACAGTAGCCAATTTAAAGTGTATTCTGAGGTCAAAGTAAGCACAAGTCCAGGGGGCAGAAGAGATTACAGAAAGGACAGATATAAATGGAAGCCCACTGTCTATCAATCACGCCTCTCTTCTTATTTCCTGTTTCCACATGTTCTGTCATTATCTTTCCTCTGCTTCTGTAAAATGAATCAGAGGCCCCGACACTGAGTTAATTTCCCAGTCATCCTCTTCGTGTGGGTGTGTGTGTGTGCATGTCTGTTAATTTCTTGCCCATAGTGAAACAGATTGTTGGGGAAAATGGCCATTGCATGCTGGGAGTTTTATGCAATAAGACAGAGAGGACTTGACTGTACCCTTGGGCCAGTCTGAAACGACTGTGAAAGACTTCCTCTCTCTCCGGTTTGATGTCATTGTTCCTTTTATTCCCCCTTTTTTTCTTACTTATAAATATTTTTCTCAAGTTTTAGCTGCCTTTCCATCAAAGTGACTGTGAATTAGATAAAATCAAGTCACGCTTATCACATCAGTGCTCATTTGTGAAATACTTCTTCATTTTTTGTTGAAGTCCTTAATTGAAAAGAGGATTTTCAATTATAATAGTGCATAAAAGCTTTGTTGTACAATTTTGTGACGTCGAGGTAATTTGCTCAAGAAATTGTTTTAAACAGATGAATCTTAATTTTTTCTCTGTATTCAGTCTCCTTTCTGCTATCCTTACATCTTTATTCTGCCCATTTCTGTTGTAGTTCCTGTATTTTGCCTCCATGTTTCCCTTTGGCTCTTACTGTATACATGATCTTTAGGTTACATAAAACTTTTGAGAGCATCTGAATGAATGGTATTTGAATTGTGTATTCACAGCTGCCATTTAATATATAGTTAAATTAAGTGAAACCTACATAAATGTCCCATTTTTAGTTGCACTATTAACAGTCCAGAATGAAATATTTTGACAAATACTGAGTGGATTTGTTTTTTGATTAAGCAGCAAGCAGCAATGAGATTCCCATCAGCCCATGCTGTACATTGTGCAAGGATGTGTACAGGCCTGGGATAACATTGCACAAGCAACAGAAAGCAGAAGAGAGACCAGTGTTTAAGTGTATGCACATTTCACATTTCAGGCTGTTTTATCTGAGGGACAGTAACGTTTGACAAAACAGAGCCCAGCCAGTTTCGATCGGTGATCTCACCTCCTCAACTACTAGTGCTCAACAGCAGAGGCCCCCAGGGCTGTGTGCTCAGCCCCTTCCTGTTCACAAGGTACACCCCTGACTGCAGCCCCCAACATGGAAAGAACTCTGTTGTTAATTTTGCAGATGGTACCACCATCATCAGCCAGATTTTAAACAACGATGAGACTTCATATCAGATGGAAATCAACAGTCACAGAGTGTTAAAAAACCTACTGCTCAACATAAGCTAAACCAAAGAGCTCATTGTTGATTGTAGGAAAACGATGCAAAGATGCACACCCCTGTCTACATTAGTGGAGCTGAGATAGAGTAGCTGAACAATTTTAGGTCATTGGGAATCAACGTCACAGAGAATCTGTCATCACACATCTCCACACTGGTAAAGAAGACTCAGAAAGAGCTGTATTTCTTAAGGAAACTGAAGAAACCAAAGTTCCTGTGCAGAGTTATTGTTCTTTACAAGAAGCAAAGAGGTAACTGCATCTAAACCTTGCTACATAACCCTATTAAGTCATCGATCATCTTGGATTGTCCACTAAAGTGAATTTGATGCATTAGACCATAATTGATTTTATAGTAGCATGGTCATTTGCTTGAAGGACTAACTTATCATCATATGCCATACATTTTAGACATCTACTTTCTCTCCTGCCTGTGTTTTTGTTTTATTCCAACAGAGATGGGCAAAAGTAACAATTCCCAACATCAATTTTATGCATTCTGATTGCGCCTGACTCATTTACCCAAAATTTAAAAAACAGCTATTAGTAGAGGACATGTGTATGTCATTCAAAATTAAAGATAGTTACTCTTAATAAATGTATTTCTGTGATAAGAGAAAAATTCAAAAAAGTTATACTTTCACGCTGCCCTCCCTGACACAAGAACAAAAAAGGCTTCTGCACTCTAGTTCCTGCCAAAAAATACTCAAAGAAAGTAAATCAAATCTTTTCAAGGCATTTCTTGAACCTTGATGCACTCACCTGAAAAGAGCACAAATGCAATAAAGTTCATTGAAAATTTTGAACTTTTGTACCTCATTTTTTCGACTAAGGTGAGAGGAACAAGGTTTAGTAAATTCCTTGACAACATTTGCTCTGCTTGTGAAAGGGAATAACTGTGGCAAAAAGCCTTTTTTCCCCTTGTGACAAGAGGACTGATAAAGTGTTCAGGAACACAGTCATAGAATAAATGATGTTTGAAAATAAATTGTAGGTCAGTCTAAAACAAAAATAAAAGACACGTGAAGCTGAATTTTTATTTTTATGTCACCTTTTGTTGTAAAGTTTTTATATCTGACTACCTGAAGTCCAGTGTTGTCTCTTACTATACCTGCAGTTTTGTTTTCATTTTATTTCACGTCACCTTTACTTTGATAATCTGACTCGATAATGAAACCAGCGAGCTGATCTGCCAGCACAGGAAGATCAGTCAGATTTATTTCTCTTGGAGGCGGCGTGACAAGTCTGGATACAAGATGAAATAATGTACCTAGCTCATTATTTTTTGGCAGTGTAGTCATTACATATCATCTTTATGCATTCAATGAGCTGGCAGCTCAGGTCTGAAACTCACAGATGCTCCACACAGATAGGACACACACACACACACACAAACACACACACACACACACACATAAAACCATGGCTGGTGGTAAGAAATCCTTCAAAAGCTCAATTTTTATTGACTTTTTTCCTCTATTTATGCATTACGGACAAAGAGCATTAATCTGTGTTTATTCAACTTTGAATACACCAGTTAGGCAAGGTTAACTTCTTCTACAGGCCACAATGTTAAGTAGGACCACCTTCAAAAATTTAAAAGCTACAGTGAAGGTTAACAGTGAAAAGAAAGTGGCGGCAACAGTGAAGTGTCCCTGCGTAGGCCCTTAAAATAGGGAGGGATATTAAGGTTGAGGTTGATACTTATCTGTTATCATCAAAAGAGAGATATGACCTGGAATATCCACATTTTCAATCGGGTTCAAGTCAGGTCCTGTTGTTATCACTGTGGGTCCCAGTTCTGGTTAACATTATGAGTAATACCTGAGTGAAGCCGGTGATCATACAGTGCTGATCACGATGGTATGATGGTGCATTGCTCAAGAGGTAGGAGGTCAGATCACAGAGATAGCAAACTAGCCATGCTACTGTTTGCAGCTGTGACAACAAATGAGCAGTCCTTATTATAGTTCAAAAGGGCAAACAGTGGAAGCTATCTTTATTGTGCTCGATGCAACAAAACCTGACAGCTGATTCAAACAAATCGCATTTGTCATCCATCATCTGTGACAGCAAGGAGACTTTGAAGCTAAAATAACAAGTGAGTTAGCCATCCTGTTTCAATCAGCAAGAGAGGATTATTGAAAAAATCTGGCAAGGAGGATGGATTACTTGCAGGCAAGAAGGCTGCTGATATTACATTAGGTTATACAAAGTTTTGGACACTTGTAAACTTATCATTAACTTGATTTTCAGGGTATTGTTTTTTTTTTTGCACTCAAAAAATTGTCAACACCAAAGGCCAAGAGGCTTTGCCCCTAAAATGCTAAAATTCTTTGTGAAGTGTTAAGTTGACTTGCTTGATTTAGTTAATTTAATAACTCATTGCGTAGCCATGGTAACACAGGTTAGCTAGCAAACAAGAAATCAAGCATGTTCTAAATACAAAAACGCTTCAACTGAAATGAATAGACTAATATATTCACTACTTTCTAGCCAGCTTACCAGGTTAAATTACTTTGGCTATGTTGAGTTTAATTGATTCAAAATCAAAACACAATTTTGTTGCAAGAAAACACTGGTAATTAACAAAGTTAACAATGTGTGTGTTCAAGGGGTGTGTTTATTCAGTCTGTACAATTTGGTGGTTGTGCTGGGAATGTTTTGTGGCCACAGTCAAAATCTTGTTTAAAATCTTAGGGCCAGGCCTGGCTCCAGCTTTCAAGTAATGAAATTAAAACAATGAAAACGACGTCTCTGGTTCAATTCCAGGTCGTTTTGGGTTCAGGCCGAATTATTTGGACCTGTGAAGACCTTTAAGATACACACAAAACATGTATAAGTAATTGTATGGTGTAGCAAGCCTTCAGAAATCACCCAGCAATATGAGGACACACACACACACACACACACACACAGCCATCTGCAGGACTCAGCACTGGCAGCGCAACAGTACACACCACCTCACCCTTATGTTGAAACCAAATAATAATTAAACTCATTCAACATGGATGCCGCAGCAGGTGCAACATGCATAAATACATAAATCAAAGTGACTAAACACCTCTTACAGCCTGTCTACACAGGAGCTGTTTCAGCCTTGTTTTTCTGTTGTCCATCAAACCTGCACTGGATGCTCTTTTATTTTAATCAATCCATCTGTGTACACTGGTTGCTGAAACAGCTCACAATTTACCACATAAATGCACCTCAAAGTGTACTTGCAATAAACTTTATTAAAGATGCAATGTTTTGGTCCTTGTATACCTGATGAGGGACCAAGGCATTATGTTCAAGGTCTAAGGACCATAACGTTGTATCTTTATTAAAGTTTACGTTACGTTACGCTAAGTGTGAGTTCTCTCATCTCCTGCAAAGGAGCACAAAACAAAATGCATCTGGATGTGACTGGACATTGCTGAATGACACATGCAAGTTGGGGCACTGCTTGGTCCAATTTCAAGAAGAAAATCTGGCAGCCTGTTGACAAATTTCCCTAACCCTAAACAATACACTATAATGTGCAACATACTAACAGAATCTTGATTCATATTAGATCAGCACAGCCCAGTTTGACAGTTTGATCCGAGTTTTGTGAGCCAGGAATGTTGCCCTTGAAATGCATATCTCTGACCTGTGACTTTTCATATCTCTGTCAGTCATCGAATCAAACCCACCCAATATTAAATAAATATAGTTGTGACTGGTCCGGCCAGCTCCAAGAAATCTCTCTGAACAGCAGGATGGATGTATGTGCCAGAGCAAATACAACGTGAGCTTGCAGATTTGTCTGGTTCCCGGATTCCCAGCAGCCCATAAACACAGATTTTCTCCAACAAAAGGCTACACTTGTCAGTTTGTAGGTGAATTGCATGAGTGATTGTGTAATTAAGGTAGAAGCGACTTAAGTTTTATTTTTTACCCCTGTTGAGGCCCTCCTAGGCCTTGAGCTCAGGTGCACCACTAACACCCTTTGATGATGCTGAGACCCCTGATGTTCAGCCCGCAGTTCTCAGCATTAAAAAGGAGGATTTTTGGAAAGACTCACAATTATACATAGTTTCTTGCCTCTGTCACTTGACAGTAACTGGGTTGTTTTTGTTCATTTCTTTTTCAGAGGCACCTCATGTCACGATAGGCATCGCTAATGATTCATTTAAGATGGCTAGAGCAGTCTGTTAGAGACACTGCCCCGCAAAAAAAAAGTGACTTTCTAAAGACGGCACAGGCAGAGACAGGTCATTATGCTCAATTAGAGTCCCATTTTAAGCAAAGAGCCATCTGAAGAGACGATTACAGTTGATGTTTTGACAGGAGTTCTCTTCAGATATGCCCTCTGCTATAATTGCTAATAAAAGTGGTGTTCTGTTTGAGTCAAGCCGCAATTAAAGTCAGAGAAAATATGATCACTGAGTGTACTGCCCTGTCTCGTATTTAGTCCGGTGGAATTGAACTGAGACTTTACTGGATGGACTCCATTTTGGTTAAAAGAAAAAACAAAAAACAAAACAAAATTAACTAATGTGTTGAAATAACTTGTAGCCTTTTGCCTGTTTGTCTTCAGCATGGATGTATTTTTTTTAATTTTATTTTACTTTTTATTTTGTGTATGTTATTATGTATCTTAGAGCTAAGCAATAATTCAATATTGCTACTAAATATATAGATAATTACATTCTGTTTCTGTGCATTGGAACTCTATTGCTGCTACTCCTCTACTGCCACTTCAGTCTACTCAAGACCAAAAATAGAGCTAGAACATGTTTAGGTATGGACGACGACTATAGAGCATTTTGTGTTTTTTTTTTCTCTCGGTTAAACCACAGGTTCAAGCAAATGACAGCTTGAAATCAGTGTGGTATTGTGGCCGAGTGGTCTAAGGCCATCATTAACTCCAGTTACTTAGAGTATCAGCCCACAATCTCAGGGTTGCAACAGAACACTGCTGAAGTGACTGCCGGGGAGTGGCCATTGCTTGCAGAGGCAAAAGTTTTAGCGCTTAGCTGAGGCTGTGACTCAGCCCCTTTAAAGTTCACCAAAGTTGAACTTGATGCAAAATCACAAACTTAATTCACATATGTGTGACCAGGCCCTTATTGCAAAAGGCTAAGGAAAGTTGTGATTGTATCGGACCTGTGTATTTCATGGAGTGGAAGGTGATGAATGCCTGACTTTCACTCTCCTTCCCCAGCAATTTCTTCAGAACAAAAGCACCCAAGTCATTATTATAAGCCATATAGCTTGGAAGTGTATTTATACTCCAAATACGGTAACAGATAAGAAATTAGTTAAACATCACTGATTGCTAATTCACACCCTCGCAGCAATGAGCGAGAGCAGAGTGGCGCAGTGGAAGCGTACTGGGCCCATAACCCAGAGGTCGATGGATCGAAACCATCCTCTGCTAATGAAAGAAGATGTTGCCAACCACCAGGGCTCAATCAACTAGGGCTGGGCAATTGGACAAATGTAGTGACAACGGCCTCATCACTGGTTGCTCTTTTTTTGGCCAATATTTGTCATTTTGTTAATGTAATGGTCTGCAGAATGACAGCTGATGCTCCACATCGTGCTTTTATCCAGCAGCACAGTACACATCCACTGAGCCGGACCATGAGTGCGCTGAGCTGGGTGAGGAGTGAGAGGGAAACAGCCTGCAGACTTAGACTCTGCACTCTTTTCACGCCATGGATTAAGGATTTAATTCGACCAAACCCGAGCTGATGATTGTTGAAAGAGTGGACCGACCAACAGAAGTGCTTTTTGTGAGTTTTACATGCTTTCTGTTGAGTTCGAATCAAGCATGTTTTACAAGGAGTTTATGAGGCTCACCTTAGTTCTAGAAGCTGAGGTGGTGTGGCTGTATATGTCTGTTTATCTCACAAGAGAGATTCCTCCTCCATTACACTTTGTGAGGTTTCTCCTTTTTGCCCATTCATTTAAATAAATGGTCTAAAGAGTGTCTTAGAGTGTACAGATGGTTAGTGACTTTGCTAGAGTCCTGCTGTGGGCAAGTAACCTCCAAGTACCTGCTGGATGATTTGCAAAAGCATTGTGTAATGGGCAAAAAATATATTTATTAAAACTGACAGGTGTGGGCATGTGTAAAGACTGCAGACGGGCAGCCAGGGAGAACGATAATTTGTTGTTTTTTAGAGAAATCAGAAATGAAAATGATTGTGTAGTATTTATATTCACAAATACAGGAAAATCAGGTCTAATCAGGCAGGATTTTATTTTATTGTGAAAACCTTTAACACAACCTTTGACCCCACATCCTTTCAAACAATGGGACATCACTGTTTGATCTAACAGCCACGAGGTTAGCTAAAGCTCTAGCTAAACTGGATGACATAGAGGCAAAAAGAGTCAGTGGAGAATGCATTGTTAAAGGCCAAGCCAGATGTTTGTGAGAATTTTAGTACTGTCATTGGCTTTGTTGCTTGTAAAAACCACACCAGTCCTCACTATGGAAACATGAACTACCAGAGTGCCCCTTTATTGCAATTCTCACCTGTATTATTGATTGGTTTTAAGGTATTGTCAGCCCATCGGTTTCTGTCGTGTTCACTTCTCAGAATTCACTGATAAATTAGATTGCTGTTCTGTAATAACCTGACATGTTTTACAACTTCAGAAATCTAATAAAATGCATTTTGTTGCAGAAGATTTCTAGGCACACTTAATGACTACAATTATAAAATCCATGATAACTCTTGAATGCAATTATTCACACAAAATAACTCTTCATTTGTTTTGGTTACGCTGGAAAATAAAACGTGCAATATTTCCATATTTGAAGGAAAAAATAGACTTTGTTGAGTCAGATAAATGCAGGTAGCACAAAAACCATTTGCAGCCTTGGACCGTAATTAAGGTTTTCCATGGAAAATGTGTTAGTGCAATATTATGTGTGTGTGTGTGTGTGTGTGTGTGTGTCATGTATACAATTAAGTTGGGTAAGGCAGTGAATCCAATGTGGTTTTATTACTTCTCTTTCAGACAACCCTTCCTTGCTGCCCAAGGGAAGGTGACTCACACACAGATACATAACATGACCCAGAAGGACCTGCAATACAACTTAATCCAGTGTTAATCCACATGTCCACACCTTGTGTGCCCCTATCTCCCCTCTGTAGCCTTTACATTCGACAGCACAGAGCTAATCCTTGACTCTCAGAGTCAAGAAATGAGATACGGCACAACGACCCAAATGTCTTTAGGTATGTTCAACAAGCAGTGAACTCTGCAAACTGAACTCCAACTGAGCAACCTTGAAGAGCCAGGCTTCCAAACCAGCTTTGTTCAGGTCTGCTCTTAGAACATTTTTAGACTTCGCAACTTGCACAACGTACAAGTTGCACGTCTGTTTACTTCCTGTCAATACTATAGGAAAGTTACCTTCACCTACAAACTTTCTTTCATCCTTAAGTTAGCTACTTCACCATTAACAGTAAGCTTGGTGCATATTGTTAGTAGTATAGTATAGTTTGTTTTGTGTTGTATAACATTTTTGATAATCACCTTAATGTCTTAGATAACTGTTAGCAAAGTTAAATTTAACAGATATAAACACCTATGCCTTCTGCATTTTGGTCATTTTATGATTTATTACAGTGAATACATCACTGATTTCTCCTTCAAGGATGGAAAGTAAGTAAACTAGTTTGAAGACTGAGGTAACGTTACAAACATTATGTTAGCTTGTAACACAGATATACATCCCAATACATTGTGTGAGAATATTTTTTGTGGTAGTGTTAGAACAAACCTGCAATTCCCTAAAAGTTGCTGTAAATGTGATTTAGGGTGAATGAAATCTGACTCCTGAGCCCCTTTCTAGAGTATATAAATCAGTGGCTTGATGATCATACAGTTCATTGGTATAAATCATAATCACCTTTCAGTAGATATAGATGAATTCATCAGTGCATTTAACATCACATGTAGTCATTCTGCATCTGTTTTTGTGCAGTAGAACATCTCTTTTTGGTGTGTTGTCCAAAATTCCCCATAATAAATATGGATTTGTTTTTCAGAAGAAGCCTGCAATAAAGTCTGTTCTCAACACCCACAAGGTATTAAGCCACAATACACTACAATTTTTATTTTGATGCTGTTATATTAAAGTTCTTTGACAGAATTGTAATAACCATAAAAGCAGATAGCAACAGCATTCATTGCCTCTTTCTAGTAGTTAATTCAGTATTGTTCTGATGTCGCTGTAGATGCCTTGTTCTACAGTTGTTTGTCTTGCTGAAATTGTTTTATTAGAAGCTACAGGCTAACAAAAGCCTCTGTTCTTTTTTCCAAAAAACTCTCATTTCATTAGCCACAATCACAAATGAAAGTAATTGAAAGTGCTCTTCTAACCTCAGCATTCACAACAGTCAACACATTACACTGTGTTTACTTTGAAAACCTCAAGTTCCTTTGAGAATGATTCACCTTTGTTCTGGCTGTTGGTAAAAAACAACTAATTAATTCATGCTCCACAAGGTACATACAGTATTAATGCCTGTTTACACATCCAGCAGACATGGAGCCAATTTGATGGTTTGTCACATAGAACCATCTGGGAAGTCATCTTTAGAAAGTGTTTGGAAAAGGGCAGGCACTTTCACAAAACACTTGGTAGGTGTTTTGATGTGTATCATGTCTAACAGGGGCATCAAACTCTTACAAAAGTTGGTTGGGAGCATAACAAAAACATCGTTTCCATGGAGAAAAGCTGTCAGCGCCAGTGCTCTTCTGTCGATGAAGAAATACTCTCCAGTTCTCACAGTGTCTACGCTGACGACAAGTCACTTCCATGGACGCTTCGTCACCTGAAACCACGCCCGTAGCTGCCCTTCCTAGGTCACTGATTGGTTGCACCACTTTTGACGGGGACACAAACAGATAGCTTGAAGCCTGGCAAGATAGATTCTCAGTGATCTTGGAAATCCAGCTGCCTCACAAGGTAAACATGGATCAACATTGGCATTAACTTCTAGCAGTGTTTTGCAAACTTTTATTGGGTAGCCAATTGGCAGAGTAAAATGCACACTACATGGACATGAGCCCTTTATTTACCTGAACTCGAAAACATCATAACAAAATACAGCTGGAGTCAAGAAATGTAACTGCCACCTCGTTGATGATTAAAACCATAAACCAGAACAAAACACATTACTAATACTAGCACTAACCATGTACAAAGCCTCATTTTTGATCCACTCCTGTTTGCCCTGGTAAAGTTATATATGTTGTCTTCTCTATCAGTTGATATGGCCTAAGTAACAGTCACCGCATAAGTAGTAGTGGTATTAGCAGCAGGAATACTGATAATAGTACAAGCAGCAGAGGCAGCTGTGGCAAAGCAACAAATGTATACCTGTTTTCCTGCTGTTTGAACTTGAATCACCTCACAGCGACAAAAAGAGTGAAATACTTTTCTTTCTTCATCTTGCTCTTGTTCCCATTTCCAGTCTTTCGTTCAATAACCAGCTCCCCCAAGGTGACCCTCTCTCCCCTGGCCTCCTCCGTCCTTTTTTTCCACCCTCCCTCTTTCCATCACACACTTCCCTAATACTCTGTCAGTCATGAAAGAGCCTGCCGGAAAAAAAGGGCGAGAGGTGCGCCCGTATGTGTGGGCATTAGCTGGTGTTTTGTGTGTGCACGCTGTTCGCATGAATATGAGGAGGAAAGCAGTCAAGAGGCATCAAGAGGGGGAGAAAAACTGAAAAGAGAAAGAGACAGGAGCAAAACAAAGTGAGGAGGAAAACAGACAGAGGGAGAGGAGAAAACAGAAAGAGAAGATTAGGAAATGATTGCTCAAATCACAGGTTACAGGTTGATGTGTTGTCAGGTGCTGCTGTTAACTTGTCAGTCCTCATGGGCCTGGACATAAAAAGAATCCACCTTAAAAAACTGGTTGTATTTAAGGGGAAAGGCCTGATGTCTATTCAACACCCAAATAAGAAATTTAGTCAAATAACTACTCTTGTCAAAATAATCCTAATAATCTGTGTTCACTTGTGCCCCAGGCATTACCAGAATATAAAAAATAAGGCTAACAGGTATTGATTGAAAAAAGCTGTGGACAGTGTGCTGCATAAAGTATCCATGTTAATCACCACATTTGAATTAATTAGATCTGGATTTTGTGTTGATGGAGGCTTTGTAAACCCAAACCCACTGTAGTCTTCTAATCATGTAATTTAGGACCATATTAGTAAGCATATGAAAATCATTAGAAATCAGATTTAATCAAAATTTGAAATAATGTCATCAAAGTCACGTCTTTGTGAGGATTCGACAGCCTTTGACTGAATCTGAAATCCTGGTGTCAATTATCTGCCTGTCAGTCTCATGCTCCATTTTACTGTCACTCATTGTCAAGACCCCGTTTGCTGCCTCGGGAGAGAAATCTACTCTTTTTCCGGCAGCGAACTGTGGCGCAGACTTTAGGTGCTCACTCACATCCTGACTGCTTCACAACAGGACCGCATCATCTGCA
Organism: Lutjanus erythropterus; assembly: GCF_056507025.1. Lineage (NCBI taxonomy): Eukaryota > Metazoa > Chordata > Actinopteri > Lutjaniformes > Lutjanidae > Lutjanus > Lutjanus erythropterus. The sequence goes on from NC_139321.1 coordinate 13,073,649, forward strand.
AAGAAGCAATTCTGAATGCTGACCGTATAATACATTTTATTACATGGGTTTGGTCAATACTCAATTCTGATTGATCAGCTGCACTTTAAGGTCTGTTACTTCTGTGATCACTACACATTATCCCTTTCATGTCCAGCACCTGGATGCTATACAGTGTGATGCAGGACCCCAGCATGAAGCAGATGGATCTTGAATCATCCTTAAAGGGTTTCTTTCACAATAATGATGTGCTCACTCACACATTATCATGCTTTATAATGCTTACTAAGTCTGGTAAAAAAACTCATGGATCTAAGTTTTTAAGGCGAGGGCAAACTCCCATCTCAGATGTCAAGAATAAACTTTGAAGGTCCTTCACACTTTTTCTTACTAAATTCTAAATAAGTCAGATATGTAGCTTAGAGCAGAAATCCTGCTCCCCGAGGTTCTTCTGAGTGTTGTTATCCTGTTGTGTCAGTATGAGACAGTACGCCCGGTGCCCAACTGGATTATTCAGGTGCTCCGATAAATCCCATCATCACCACGGCCTCTTCCACTGTACGGTCAGCCAAGGTCCTAACGAGTGTCCCTGGCTAGAGTTTGGTCTCTGCTGGCTTTTTATAGCCGTGTCCTGCCTCTGAATGGCTCTGGATTTATGTGTTGCTACATAAGCCTTTTCTCTCGCTCTCTCCCTGTGTCACTTTGTAACCTCTCTTACCCTTTTTTTGCTCCTTCGTACCACTCCACACACACACACACTTTATTTTATTTCTCCTCTCAGTATTCATGTAGTGCAGCATATGCTTTTCTCCTTCTATATTTATGAAGTGTTCAATGGGCCCTCATAGTCTCAGTAGTAATGTATGCGTCCTTTACACGTCCATTAAATGACCTCAAACACACACACATATTCACGCACATATTCACACACACAAAAATACCATAAAGGGTTATTCACCTTTTCAAAGAGAATTCAACATAAAGGGTTATGCCCAGAACCGTCTGTGAAAGGTTTCACCCAGAGTCCCCTATGAGAAGTTCTACTGAGAGCCCTTCTATGGTGTAATGGTTCCACCCAGAACCCTGTCTTGGGGTTCTATCCAGAACTGTTGCACTCTCTAAGGGTGCTAAAAAGAACCGACGCAGGGTAATCGAGTTAGAAGCTTTTTATATTCCAAGAGTTTTGTCAAGAACCTGCTATGGGAGTTTTATTTGGAAACCATGAAGGGGGCCTCACCGAGAACTCTATACATACTCAATGGGTTTTATATAGAACCTGCCAATGGGGTTCTACTAAGATCCTATTTATAACCCACTGGTGTTATCTATCTAGTTCTACTAAGAACCCTTTTAAATTATAGTACAAAGACCCCATGAGGAAAGAGTCCGCCCAAAATTTCTACAATCCTTGAACAACTTTTTTTTTCAAAAAAGGGTTCTTTGGATGAAAATAGTTCTTCATGGAGCCTTCAGTCTCGCAAAGAACCTTGACAAACCCTTCCTTGAAAAAGGGCTCCTCAGAAGCAAATGATTCTGAGTAGAACCTCAGCTTTTTTGGAACCCTGATTTCTAGGAGTGCACCTAGTCGGGGTAAATAGATGAACAGACTGTACCCTCTCTGACAGACCTTACATGATGTGTGTGTGTGTGTGTGTGTGTGTGTGTGTATGAGGTGTCCATTACTCTGAAAGCTTCCCTCCATCTGATTCACAGTGGTTCTAATGATATTTAACCTGCCAGGCCATTTTGAAAATGGGACCTGGCCGTAAAAATACCTGATGTATGGTCCCATCTGTGTCACCCCTTCACACACACACACACACACACACATGTTAGTACTGACACAAACAGCACAATACACACTCACACACATGCAAATCACACACGTGGAGTCATGATCTTGAGTACTACTTTACCCTTGCTGCTTTTATCATTAGCTCCAGCCTCTATCTGCCACGGGGGTGAGGGCAATCCATTCATTAGTTTCTCTTCTTAACATTATTAGCGATATTTCACCTCCACCATTATCTGCCCTGTAGATCTGCTCGCCCCAGCTGGATTCATAATTAACCCCCCAGCCTCAATACTGATATCTGCTAACTATGATATGCTCCAGCAAAGCGAAGCTTTCATCACCACAGTCCTTTTTGGACTTTTTTTTTACATTTTCCAGAGATGTAATCTTTATGAAGTTGCAGATTAAAGATTTGCAGTTTAAACTCATTCTGGTAGAAGAAACTGTTTGATCGGTGAGTGTCCATTAGGAATTTTTCCCCAGCGTCAATGAAATAGTAGTTCAGACTTGAGTTTTGTCTCTGAAACTGCCTTTAGAATGAATTGACACTGACAAATGTATTCTTATAGATCTATGAAACTGTGATTTGTATGGGTAATTTTCCATTTTTGTCAAGGAAACACACACCCATAGCATGCTAACTCAATACAAATACTGTCATCATTTTCTCTATAAACCAAAACACAGCTGGTGTTAAGATGCAAAGTTTCACCCTGGAAAATGTGACTAAACATCTGTACAATGTTCACATTATTGTCAATTAAAATTAAGTTTCTGTCAGGTTGCAAGTCCCTGTTTTCAATTTTCCCTGCATATTACAGTTTAGCTTACAACAATGCTTTCAGCTACCATTGAGGGATATTGAATATAAAAATGAATAGAGACCATCTTTGGATGGGTTTTCACCAGCTGTGATGTCCATCAACATGTTGATGTTCTGACGAATGAGCATTCAGTAGTCATTACTACATTATTACGAGTACTCAGACCCATTTTTTAACTCGGCCTTTATTTTGATATCTAACTATGCACATAAGTTTTGTGACAAAATATGTCCACAGACAGACAGACAGATGTTTGCCATGATGACTCACACACAAACTCCCAAGGTGAACCTTTACCTTATGGCTTATAATGGACAGGAACGACTGAAACAGAGATATATTGATTCATGACTTAAACTGAATGTGGGCCTGGGACATAAAGTTGGGGGTCAGAAACCCCTGCCCTACTTTCTACCCCACTAATTCCAGGGCCCTTGCTTGGACCACATCCATCCACTGATCTCAACTACACACGTGTGAAGTGTCATAAGTGCATACTGAACACAACTTAGAAAAAAAAACTGAAACTGACAACACTACTCGAGAATGCAAATACAGACCAAGACCAAGAGTATGTAAGAGGGAAAAGGCAAATTCAAAGCTTGTGATGATAGTTTCATGTTGATCTTTGGGAGAGATTAGACCGCTCTAGAGGCATACCAGCTGTTTGCCAAGGCATTATTGACGCGGCCGTGCATGTAGTGATGCATCACTGTTTGATTGACCCCCAAGTCTGTTCTTCAACAATCAGTATTAACAAAAGAAAGCTCATCCCAAAACTACAGATGACTTCCAGATGCTGATCCACTGATGTCAGTACAATAACAGTACAATGACTTTCTGTATTCCTGTAATGTTTTCTTTGTGCATTAAAACCCACTTGAGTTTTATTTTACTTCATAATGCTAATGCTAACAGAATATGTCCTAATGTCTCAGTTAAATCACACTTTGTGCTTCCACACAACATTAGCCTCACATTCATTGTTTTTGCAGCAGCTCTGGGCTTCTTCAGATGACACCAGATATCAGACTTTTGTCTGTGATGCTTCTTGCTTCGGGCGAGAGTTGTTCATGTTCACAATTATTGATTTGGCTGTCTGTAGTCATGTAAGTAATTATATGATCATTAAATGTGAGTGCTATCAGGCTTCATGTTGGAGACTGAGGCTGGATCTATCACTATCTATAAAGGTAGAATATAACAGGACCAAGTGTCATTTTGTCAACACAAAATGCAATCGACCAAATTAAGGCTTTCACAACTGGTCAATATATGAGTTTGGATGAAAAATCAACACAGTGACAGATTAGTCAGTTTTGTTCTGCCATAGTAGTGGGTGCCCAAATAGCTTTTCTCATGAGCTTATGAGGAACTAATGGATATGTCAAGATGTTGCTACACATGCAGAATAAGATGGACAGCAAAAAGGGAGGGGTATCGCATTTCATTGTTGCGGGGGACAATGAACAGAAAAATTTTTAAAGAGCGTCTCCAGAAGGGAACATTGAAAGTGTCACCCAAAGTACATTTAAGTCATTTATGTCCAAAAGTATGAACAAAATCACATCATGACAGGGATTTTAACCAGGTATCCTGATTCATAAATATATGTTGGACATGTTTAATAATTTATTTATATTAATGGTTTAATGTCTTGTATCTACATAAATACAATTACAGCATAAAACTCTGACATTTACAATCTAGATTTAACCATTTATTCACAGGAGGAAGAAAAATACACTGGACAGCAAGTAATTAAACTGCTGGCAGTTCTGCCCTAAAGGCAGAAAGCAAAAACTACAGAGGCAGTAAAGTTGGGAAAATCTGGTTTGTGTGACAGATAGAGAGGTTTACTTCAAACTGAAAAAGAAATCACTCAGATTATACATTTCTATGACAATATGTTTTAATATAAATGTCAGAAATTTCTGAGCTCAATTTTGACCAAATAGTTTGTTATTACATTTTGCCTTTATTGGGAGGGGATGATTTTAACAGTGTAAACTGCTTTAGGCTGCATTTTTCTTTAATTCTCTGTAATATGGGCCTAACCTAAATTCACAGGGCACCCATGATCTATCACTAATCCCAACATTAAACCTAAATTCAAGTTTAAACCCCCAGAGTGGAAGCAGCTAAATACCCTCACTCTGGAGGATTTTCTCTCATTTCTCTGTTAAGTAAACTCTCGTAAGTATTAAAGTTAAAGAATGCACACATATTCACACACAAACATACGTGCACTTACAGCACAACTCCACACTTTGCTCATATGTGCACACACGTTCCCCCATACACACATACTCACACCTTACACACACACACACACACGCATACTCTCACACACAGCTTTGTGCATATACACACCCACTGCATCAGCATGCAGCATGTATCTGGAAGCCTAAAGGTTGGCTCTGCCCTCAGGGTTGGAAAGATTATTATGGGCCAGAGAGTGAGAGGGAGGCAGAGACGAGCCTGTGAATCTCTGGGAAAGGGAGCTACTTCCTAACAAATACTCCCAATCTAACCAGCCTGACTCATTTTGCCTCAAGTTAAATGAATTAAGGTTCTACAGAAGTAGCCTAATAGGCTCAAATGGAGCCTTTTCTCAGTATCCATTTCTCATTACTGTATTCTCTGCATGCATACCAAATAATTGCTTGGGTACAAAAACCTGCTGTTCAGGTATTTTCTGTTTCATGACTGTCTGTTCTAATAATTCCCTTAAACTACCCTGTGGAATTCTCACTGTGGCTGTATGCTGTGGCTTTCATTGGAAAAATTATCACTGGAGGAACAACCTCTGTAAAATAAAGCTTTAGCATTCTTAAATAATAGACGCAGTTTCTTTCTTATTTTATAAACTAAAGTGGCCTTGAAATGAGCTGCTTGAGCTTATTCAAGCATTAAATAATTCAGCATTAATGTAACGGCAAAATCTAAGGAGCAGTGCTTCCTAAATTACTTGTCCTTAACCAAAGTGGTTTGCAGACCCTTCGTGAATTGGTCAAAACAGGATATCCCAATGTGCATATTTAGCTAATTTTGTGGTACTGGGGTATTTTTCTGTGTTTTAGCCACGCTAGAGGCATGGCTTTATCGTGATGCCTGTATATTAGTCAGGCTACTACTTGGTTACAGACTGAAATATCTCAACAAATCTTAGAGGAATTTCCATGAGATTTTGGACAAACATTCATGGTCAACCAGAGGATGAATCCCAATGGCTGTGGTGATCCCCTGACTCTTCCTCTTCCTTCAAGCCATTGACATATGTGCTTCAGAGAGAAAAATCTCAATAACTACTAAATGTATTGTCATTAGATTTCCCACAGATATTCAAGGACCCACAAGGATGAATTCCAAAGATTTTGGTGATCCTATGACTTTTTTTTATGGCACCACCAGCAGGAGTTTTCTCAGTTAAATGTCTCAACATGTACTTGATACTCACATAGTCATAGAAACACTCATGGTTCGCAGGTAATTTATTCCAGGGGTTCTAAAAGTTTGATGACTGAGTGCCAATTTAGAAAGCCAGCATGTGATTGAAGGCCACACAGGAAAACCTGTGAACTGTATCTGTTCCCCAAGGTATAACTAAGTGAACGTTGATCTGTTTTTCCTAAAAACACATTTTCCCCACATTTTGATGGCTTTTCCATCTCAGTTCCACATTGAACTGTTAAGTTGTCCACCGAAATACAGCACTTACATTGATGACAGACCGTAATCCCTGTGAAACTTGGCAAGGTGCCACTATCTAGTTGCCATGCAACCAGTATCTTTTTACAATTTGTCAGCACTAAACTGACAAACAACTAAGGGGGTGCAGAGATTGATGAAGTAGTGATGCACTGTATCAAATGTAGGCTACTGAACGTGAAAGTATTGAAATGGAATGATTAAAATGTACTGCATGCATTTCATGTCACATTTGGGGAGTGTTTCTGAGGGCTGCCACTGGCCCACAGGCCACACTTTGAAAACCCATGATGTTCCAATGACTTGGGTGATCTCTTCTACTGGGAAGACATTTCAAAAACTTTTGGGTGGATTGCCATCAAATTTGGTTGAGACATCAGGATGAATTTTAAATCTTCAATTCACTGGCCTTTCATCTAGCACCATCAGCAGGTCAAAATTTCACCTAATAGAAATCTTTACTTTGACTTAACTAAAACTTAGACGGTAAAGATTATACCTACTTTACATACTAGCTCATCATTGTATTGACTTACCATGGAACATGGAAGTGTCAAAAAACTACAGTTCCTCAAATGGCCTCCTGAGTCTCCACAGACCCAAATATCAAAATGTCCACCCCTACAGCAGAAATGAGCGTGTTTACAGCCTGGTGCAAAAATGGTTTTCGTCTCTATAGCTGATTTCCCAGAATTTTTATATAATTGACCTGTTAAATTATATTGAGGCTTAAAATTATGCCTAATTAAAGGTGTGCCCCTGTGAGTGATGGATGGGTGCCATCACAGTCTAATGCTGTAGTTTTTCAATTCATGCATTGCATGTCAGTTGGCAGGTGGTAAACATTTTGCCAAGAAATGGTGCAATCTGACTGTTTTCATTATTGCAATGTCAAAATTTAGACAACAGGAAATTATGTCAACTGTGATAAAACAGGCCCATCGTCATCACCAAGTCCAAACTGGTAAAAGGAGAGGTTCAGTCAGTTTCACACGTGTAATGAGACGGTTTATTTAGCTAATTAATTCTACGCTCCTCTTGTGGCTACCGCTATTGAGAGGCTTACTCTATATACCAGCTGCCTGTTTTCACCTGCCAGCAAAGAGTCTCACTGGGAGGTCACAGCGCATGCACAGGTTCACAGGTAATCTTCCTGCATGGTCCCTCACTGGCTTCCCCTCCATACGCTGACGGTTATGTTTGTCGGAAAACTCGATCAAGCCAAAGGTGCTGAGGCTGGGGATTGAACCGGGGTCACCGCAGTGTTTTCTCCCTGGATATTCTGTTTGCATTATTTAAAATTAAGCCCAGGCATCCATAAACTTGCCTTAAAGGAGAGACACCCCAACCAATCAATATGTTCAAAGAGTTTCTTGTAACTTTTCTGTGTGATATCCAGTTGTGTGTTTTGGTTGGTTTTGTTTTAGAAAAATATCAGCTTTCTTTTCCCTTTTTACGAATTCTAAGGAAGACACATCATAAACATCTCCTCACTCTCTTTCTTGCTTCATTGTTTAATTGACAGTTATTGAGAGATAATTCTCTATCCTGAAGTTGCCGTATTTCCTAATAAAGCACTCTGCAGCAGTGCTGAGCTGTGTGATTTAGCACAGATAATTGTAAACAGCATGTGTTCATTTAGCCTCTTCCAAGGTTCATACTTCATTAATCTGACTCCAGCTTTAAAGTGGCACCCACACGCACACTGTCATTAAGAGGCAAATATGGATGCCCAAAGATGTTGTAAACACACACACGCACACACACACTCACTGTGCTTTAATTTAGCATATAAGACAGCCAGCTTCTCTAACACTGCCTGCTTGAATGCATAATACTTACTATATAACTTCTCTAGTATTTAATTAAAAGCCAATTTGATTATGATGAAGGTGGTAACTTCTTTTTATTATGAGACATTTATAACTGTTGAGATATTAAAACAATCTACCTACAATGGAGATGAATCGTAACCTTTGTGTGCGACAAGCGAAGCTTAAATGCAGAGCTGACAAGCATTTTATACACTGCAATAGAATAGACTTTTACAGCTATAGCATGTTGGATTTTAATAAAGTTTTTACACAGTTGTTGTTGTCTTTTATTTTTATTTTTTAAGGCTCGTGGACAAGTGCAGTCACAACAAATTGTTGGTATGCATATGTCCACAGAGAGCCACGTACACCCTCTGATGACAAAATTGGCACCACGCAGATCCTTATGCACATACAGATGCAGAAAGTATAATACTGGCTTAAGAATTAATGGGTTACTTACTACTATTACTACTGCTTAGGCTTCTGTTTTCCCAGAGGAATACAGACCATCAACAAAAGCCCTCCATCCTCTCTGGTTTTGTGCCTGTCAGTCCAGTTGCTGACATATTTTAAGGACAAGAATGATTTTGTATAGTTAGGTGATCTATATGTCACTTGTTTGATTAAATGGATGCATGTAAGGAAACAGACCCCTTGCTGAATAAGCACATGCTACAATAACATCTGTGTTAGCAAGCATCTGCACTGTTGATATGTCGTGGCGTGGCAGACTGACCTCTGACCTCTCAGTGCTGAAGGAAAGGAGAATCCACCTCTATGATCATAATAACATGGAATAAAGTAACAGAAAGATGTATAGCTGCTGATGATAGAGAAATGAGAAGGTGAGGGAGAGAAACAAAGAGCGACAGACAGAAAGTCAGAGTGGGATTATGGAAATGTAATATCCAGCTGATAAATCATAGTGACTGTCAGGTGCTCAGTCATCTGATAATGTGACAGACGGAGGCAAGACGGCTTCCTCTTCAACCCACTGCTAATTATAGACACACATAATGAACTCGCATTCTGTGTGCATGTGTGTGTGTCTGAGTGTGTGTGTGAGATCATGTGCAGGTGCGGAAATAATCTTTGTTTGTAGTAACTGTTTTATTTTGGGTGTTTTAGTCTGTTAGCGTGCGTGAGCGTCTTGTCCTCATGCGGAGGCTTGATAAAACTGTACAACAGCGTCTGCTTCTATAAATGTTTGTAAAAAGTCAGTTTGACAGCTGGAAATGTTGGTGATGAAGCCTCAGACATGATGATTGCTGAGCTGACAGTGAAACGGAATCAGTGAGCAAGAGAAAAATGTTTGAGGTTGTATTTGCATATGTGGGAATATCTGTGCTCACTTGTTTCTGGCATCATCTGCAGGTAACCATGAAGTCAGGTTTAACTAATATTACTAACAGAGGACTTCACATAGTTTTTATTTACTTGTACATCTGCACTGCTGGTTTATTTACCTGTTAAAGGGATAGTTCAGATTATTTGTAGTGGGGTTGCATGAGGTTCTTATTAATAGTCAGTATATTACCTACAGTAGATGGTGGTCAACACATCCCCAGTTTGGAGAAGCAGTAGTGATGTTGGTGCAGGAATCTGAGCAATGTGCTCAGTATAAAGTGTACGCTATATTTAGAACATTTTCACCTCTAAACCTTGCTGTCATACAGCCTTTTCCAACAGGAAACTGCTGTGATATGAGCCAAATATTGCTCTCATTTGCTCAACCAGACTCCTTTGGCAAAATCAGTCATTTAATGTTGCAGACCATGGGGGCTGCTGGTTTACCACTGTGTTAGTTGGTTAGTTTTTTTGTTATTATGTGGCTTCAGTGAATTTGCATTAACCCTTTAACACACCAAAGTCACACAATAACAAACTAATTCAGTGATCGAGACAGCAGTAGATGAGCAACTCCCATGTTCTATGAGGTAAAATAAAACATTTTTGTCAAAGGAATTTGGTGACTTTGAAGAGAGAAGACAATAGTTTGACATTGGAATAGGCTGTCTTAGGGCAAAGTACAGCTGTGAAAATATTCAAAATAAAGCGTACACGTAGACAAGGTCAGCAGCAAAATGTCTTGCTACCTAAAAAAAGGCCCACCTAAAAAATGTGAAATCAGTTTAGGTGTATGCTATATTTAGAATATTTTCACAGCTTTACCTCGCCCTATTCAGATGGAAAACCAGTCTTAAACAAAAAAATATCACTTTCTCCAAAGTCAGACAGAAACAGGATTTTTCCTGCCAGGGCATAGGAGTTGCTCGGCTACCACTGCCTCAACCGGTTAGATTGTTAATGTAATTGTTTGACTTTGGTGTTTTAAAAGGTTAGTTTGAATTCAGCAACATCACGCAATAACTCAAACAAACAGATCAAGGCAGTAATAGACCAGCAACTCCTGTGTACTGGGGCAAGGCTGCCTGAGGGCAAGGTAAAGTATTGAAACCACAATCTACTATAGTTAATACACTGACTATGGATCAGAACCTCCTTCAGCCCCACTTCAAATAAAAAAATCCAAGCTATCCTTTTGAATTTTGGAAAAGTTTAAAAATAAAATGAACAAGGATTTTGTTCATGAAGAGGGTTGCAGGCCAAGAAACTGTAGCCACCTGACAAGACTTGAATGAGAAAGCCTGTAAACTGTGGAAGGGTTAATAATAGACACCAACATACAAGCTCAACTTGATGGCACATGATATTTTTTTCATGCAGGGTCGTAGAAGAGGGCATATTTTAGCCTCTTGGGTGACGTGACTCCATCAACCTGTACGTTTTCTCAGTCTACATGAAACCTGGCACCAACATCACTTCTTGACTCCTGAACAGCTACACTTAGATGAGGTCTGAACTCAATCAAACAAACCTAATGTAAAAAGTGTAGTAGAGCAGGTAAGTGGATATCACTTTATCTTGTGGTGTCATGGTTAATGGATCTTACTGGGTGCAGCGACGAGCCATGGTATAAATGATTATCGTTTTTGACATATATTCATTTGGCAGACCAGGGCTTGAAATGCCCTGCAATTGTCCCAAATTATACTTTCAACTATCTCAGACTACAATAATTGCCCCAAATATTCTGAAACTGCTGCTCATTGGACCTTTCTGTAAGACAAGTGCAGGTAGGAGCCAAATGTTACACAAGTCAATCTGTCTACTGAGGGCGCAATGTGAGTGGAAAATACAAATCTAAATGAGCAAATATCTTTACAGGAATGCAGAATCTGATGATATGTGAGAGTTGCAGTAGATAAAGAGATCAGCATCACTCATGTCTGTATATGTGAAACTCTTATTTGCAGAAAGCCCCTTCCAGCACTTCTAAAGCTCACCTAGCATGACAGGCCAAACTATTCCTTTAAAGTCAGAAACAGGCTTAAAGGAGGGAAAGCTACTGTATTTGGAATACATCGTCAATTCCTTCATGAAGGACATACTGCAAGGAATTAAGATCAATACTGTAATCCATATATGGGACATCAGTCTGATTTATCTCTGCTTTTAACTTTAAAGCTACAGCAGGAAAATCATGACAAGTGCTTCTGAAAAGAAGAAAGAAATATAATTACAGCTTCATACATCTAATGGCCCACTCTACCAAACCGCCAAACATACAACTAACACTTCATGTTGACAGGAGCCCATAGATGTCATTTTCACATAGGATTTAGGACTATCCTAAACCGTATGATTTTGTTCCTAAATGTGTAAATTGCGAGGACGAGGTTCAGGGGGTGCAGGATGAGATGGGAGGAACATGATCTTCTTAAAAGTGCTGGTTTCAATCCTGCCCCTGAAGACTTCAGAGTCCTGCTGCAGTAGAGCTTTTAAGTAACAGTTTGACATGCCCTCCTTCACTCGCCCTCGGCACTTTAGGTCACATGAAGGGAGTTGGCTGTGAGGGGAGCAGAGGTTTGAAAATGAGAGAAAAACTGCCCTTGACCAGGCCCATAACTTGAGATAATAAACTACAACTAGGAATACTCATGAAAGTGAGGAATAAAATATTTTTAGTCACTGTGTCTAGAAGTGAACACAGGACCTGCCAAAGATCTCACGAGAATTATCATTTTAACCCAGACCCTTAGAAAATCAAGCGAATCTCAGATTTCCTTCTAGACATAGCCAACAGACACCGCTTCGTCTATATTTAGTCATTTTTTAATTGTTCAAATTTGGTTAGGTGGTTAATAACACATATATCTGTGATGTGTCAAACTCACACGCATTTTTATATCCTTAATTTGAAGTGCTGAAGGAAGCTAGCAAGGGTTTGTTAAGAAGCTGTTGGAACATGCAGGTGGAGTTCATTCTATCCTTCTGATCAGGGTTTGATCTAATCAGTATTGATGGTAAATGAAATTTGCAATTCAAGCAATGTAGATTGCGGGTATAAGCCTGCCAATAGTGGCGTACAAACGTGTGAGTGACCTACACCTTGAACGTGGCAAATTAGCTCCTGGCCGCTAACAGGACTAGAAGTTGCTACCTTTTCTTTTGTTGAAATTTAGACAATTATAATACCAGGTCTCATTGCCCAACATATGCTGTTTTTCTATCAGGACTAGAGGCTTTCATCTAACTTAGTTAAAACACTGCAAGATCATCTGTCCAAATCCACAACCGACCTCATGCTCCCTACTGCCAAGGAATTTAGGAAAGAGAGGCAAGAGCCATCAAAACTGCTCTGCATGCATCCCTGGGAGACAAAACTGTCACAGACGAGCTACTGAGGAGAAAGTTCTAAATGCAAAGCCCCGTGGATATGTGTGCTCTGACTTTTCTGACCCTGATCCAGTTGCCCCTAATCTCCTTCTCATGGGGCAGCTGAATGTAACCGTTCCTCAAGCCAGAGACACATAACTCCTGTCTAAGTTGCACTCCTATCGAAATCCTGGTGTGACAGTCAAATTCTGGCCAACCACTTCTGGACCAAGTACATCAATACTACCTCCACACTCTTTGGTCAAAGTAGAATTGGTAATTGACCCCTAGCTGCCACAAGCCCATTGGAGGTGTCCAACATTTCCTCCAGAGTCCCAATGGAAAAGTTAAAGGAAAAAGGAAAAGCCTTCTTTTATTCTTAGGATATGTGTTTGCAGTAAGCTGGAAGTTATCTGGCTTAGTGCATGTATTTGCAATAAGATATGCAAGTATGCAGGTTCATTTAGTCCTGATCATGTTGCAAAAGTGAGTTTTATGACACCATTGTGTCTGTAAATTAACTCTTGAAAAGAAATATGCAACCCTTTCAGGCTCAAAATACCTTTTAAAAGCTCATATTGTTAAAAATGTGTCAGATTTGTAGCTATCAACTCAGTAGTTGTCAGCCGGGTTTCAACACTAACCAGAGGAAAGTCATAACTCAGATCAGCTATGTTAAATTCACAGCTCATGATTTGATAATAAAGAAACACACAGTAAGTGAAAACACAGTTTCCACAGAGACAAAAGTAGGAAGACCAAAAAAGCATGATCTAAGCAAAAGGAAGTGATCAAAGTTTGATTCAGAGAGCGATCGATTCCTCCATTTGGCAGATGAGGGCCAAAAAGAAAAATACTTTGTACATTTTCTGCTTTTGTAGTGTTTTCTTTTAATGCATGTGGCTATATTGTCTTGGATAATGATTTTTCCAAACAAGCACTCCACAAATCCAATCGGAGAGGAGGCATTAATGATAGTAGAAGAGAAACTAAGTGAAAAGAGGAGAGCTCCACATCTTCGTGAGTTCATGTAATATTAACTAGTAATTAAAAGGGCTGAGCTGACTCAAGGCGAATGAGATGGAAAGAGAAAAGCCTTTATGGAGTGAGCGGTGTGTATCTCACTTCTGTAGCTCACCCCATTAAAGCAGTGTCCAAAGTTTAACAAAGAATGTTTGGCCTTACCTGAGGCCTAGAGCTCATTTAACATCACAAAGACTGAAGTGTTAAGAAGTATGAGCAAAGTTAGCCAGACAGTGCGTAGCCTGGTGGGAGTCAGGTGTAAATTTGTCTTCAAATTAGCACATACAAATGAGCTCAAAACACCTAATATTTAGAGACAAATGAATCATTTGTGTTGATGAATTCCTAAAGTTACTGCAGCAGTAGAAACTCAAGTTACAGGTTATTGTTGTGTTTATTGTTGTTATTTAAAGGTCCAGCATGTAAGATTTACAGTGATTTATTGGCAGAATATGGAAGAAATTGAATATAATATTCATAAATATGTTTTCATTAGTATATAAATACCTGAAAATAAGGACAGTTTTGTTGTTATTAGCTTATAATGAGCTCTTTGTATCTGAAGAGGGTGTGCATCCTCTTCCATTAGCCATTATGCACTGCCATGTTTCTATGGTAGCTCAGAATGGCCAAACCAAACAGTGGCTCGAGATTCAACCTTTTGTGTTTTGCGCAATTTTTACAGCTACTGTAGGTTCTCCCTGAGGAGGGTGTTTGCAATCTGCAAGCTCACTGTTAGATGCCACGAACTCCTGCACACTGGTCCTTTAAAGAGAAATACTTTTGTATAAACAAATGGTCACTTCCCTCCCAGTTTTGAACATTCAGCTTACCCAGTACTCTCAGCCCTCCACACATTCACACACTCACTTCATCCAGCTCTTATTAGCTCTGTGTCCTGGCTATAAGAACAACAACCTCACAACTTTTAAAGAAATGATCAGCATCAGTAGAAACTTCATTCTAAGCAGAATTTCTCCCCATACCCTCCCTCACCCTCACCCATTCTCTCCCTCAGGCAAAACATTTTGCTGACCAAGACCTAGCCAGCCATCAAGAGCTACAATTTCCCCTTTATTCGCAGTTCACTTTATGTCAAGTCTGCTCGTAACGGGGGCCAATAAACTTAGACGTTCTCATTTTGGTCTGGCGAGGGGAGCCCTTTGGGTCGGGAGGCATTTTCTCCAACACTGGGAATGTACACTTTGGTTTCAACTTTTTAACTGATCCCTGCAATGGTTTTCGCTAGCACAGTGGTGACCTGCGAGTGAGCAAAAGTTGAATGAACCAGCCTGAGACTCATACAGCCTACAAGAAGCATGGGATAAATGAAGCAGATAGATTTATCTTCACCTGTGGTATATCTCTCCTCTCTTGACTTAAAGATCTCAAATCCTCTGGCCAGAAGTTAAGTCTCGGTACTGCTGGTATGAACATGCGGTAAGACCCTGGATCTCTGCTGCCTTGGGCCTCTGAGGTGTTAAAGGGACAAAGGACAGATCTTGGGATTTTATATAATAGTTTTAGTACGTGCTGTGGAACAACTTAAACAAAGAAATGAACATTTTGATCTTGAAACCTCTCTTCACATTCAGTTTATAGGAGATGTGAGACACCATGCCTTAGTGTAAGAGGCTGAGACACTGGGTAATCAGAGATGATGGCACATGACCCTAAAGATACCCATCTTTAAACATCGTGGTCATCCAGTTTTCTTCATTAAAAGGTATGTAGTGGATTTGGGCCGCTAATAGTGCTAAGCAGGAGGTCATTGTTTTGTTAGACTACATGATGTATGAGTAATATTCCTAAACTGAGCAATGAGCCAGCAAAACGTATGGAAGAAGATTACTGATAGCTAGCAAACATGAAGCAAATTCCAAAAATGGACTTTATTTTGCTGCAGAAGGAACAGAGGTGGCAATGAAGTACAAATAGTTTTTTTTTTCAGGTATCTGTCCTTTACTTGAGTATTATTTTATTTATTTATTCATGTATTTATTTGTATTTATTTCTGGTTCTTCTAAAGTTTAAACTGATAACAGTTTTTATTATGTGCTCTGCTGATGTAGTTTGAAGTTTTCGTAACGCTATATTACAACCGTTGTGTGTGCGTGTGTGTGTGTGTGTGTGTGTGTGTGTGTGTGTGTGTGTGTGTGTGTGTGTGTGTGTGTGTGTGTGTGTGTGTGTGTGTGCATAAGTGAGCAACTGACCCGGGGCTTATCTGCACTTAATTTGACATACTACTGAACCTATGAGCCTAATTTTTATGCACATTCATATTTTTTTTCAGTGCTCCACATCAGTCATTGTATTACTGGGTCATCCCTTTCTTGTAAATCGGATATCTCAAGACCACCATCAAGGAGCTTCTTTAAACTTGGCACAAACAACCACTTGGACTCAAAGATGAACAGATTAGCCTCTTGAAGTCAAAGGTCACTGTAACCTGTAATGTTCATAACACTGTCATGATCTCAGGAT